>NC_133284.1:43221087-43535164 GCF_005239225.2 Populus alba | reverse complement strand
ATTTCAATTAAAAATGATAAGGGAAAAGCAAATAACAATTATAAAAATGAGGACCAAAATTAATATAAAAATTAAATTATAAGGGATGCAATTGGAAAAAAAATTCAAAACAATATATATATATATATATATATATATAGCAATCAAAAGTTTGAGGACCAAATTTGATATAATTAGTAAATAATATGACATTTCTAAATTTTTCATAACTTCCAGAAAGTGTTTTCCATCCAAAATAAAAAGAAAAACACTTTTTTGAAAACTAAACAAAATTTTTCTTTGATTGAAAAGTATTTTCTATTGATCAACTTTCCTAATAACAAACAAATACAGAAAAGTTTGGAAAGTGGTTTTCTGAAAATTACTATTCAAAAAAACAATGCAGCATTGAATACAACTTCATAAGTGAATTATTTTCAATGCCTCATATTTTTTTATTTATTTTCATATAATGGATTCATACTAATATTAATTCATAGATGTATAAAAAGAATGAAATTATAACTTAAAAAAAAAATAAAGTGTATCTCTATAAAAAAAAATTATTAACAATGTTAAAAGAATATATATTGAACTTGTATAGATGATAAGAACTACTCTTTTGCTAAAAGATTTTTATAAAATGAGAATTTTTATCACTTTTTATTTATTTATTTTTTAAGAAGACATGAATTTTATTTTATTTTTTAATAACACATCTAATTGGCATTAAACATTTGATTTTATACAATTTCATCCTTAAAAAAATCAATATAAACCCTAGATTTATGCGTTTTTTTCATTATAGTCCTTGGTGTTAAATATACATAATTTGACTCTCAATTAACCATTAAACTTTTAATTCTCTTTAATTTCATCTATAATTTCAATCAATTGGATCCTCATAGTTCAACGCCTGTTACAAATTGGTCATTGGTTGTGAATTTATATAATTTAACCCCTAATTGACCCCAAAATTCTAATTCGCTTGCTTTACCTCTTATTTCAATTAATTAACTTCGTAAAAATTAAATTTGAACTCCTAAAGTTCTAATCTTCTCGATTAAGCCTAAATTAAGCTTCCAAACTTAATGTTTCATCAATTAAGCCCCTTGATAAAATTAATTTGACTATTTTAAAGTATAATTAAGTCCTTGTATCTAATTAAATTCTTCAATTGGACTTAAATTAATTCTTGAACATGATTAAACTTTAATTTGACCTATGATAAAATTAAATTAACCTATTAAAATTTTAATTATATTTTTAGATTTATTTTTTATACAAATTCGTCCAATAATAATTTAATTTAATTTTAAATCTGTATTATTTCTCAACTCTTAAATATAATGAAATACAATTAGCATTGATATCCATTCAAAATCGCAGCTTGTATTATTTTTGGAATCCTCCTCGGTCAACATGCATTCCACTTCCTCAAGAGTTCGCAACCATCCCATCCTTGTCAGCTCAAGGGCACCCTTTGGCTGCTCATTCTGCATGACTTCCTATTATGACATCTCAGCCATTTGGTGAAATCACAGTAATTTGGTGATCTTGCTCCTCCTTAGCTTCCGACAGAGCTCTTCCTTAGCTTCCGACAGAGCTTCAAACTTATACTGCAATTCCTGAAGAATATTGAATGAATGCGACGGCCACAATCGCTGTATACTTCACGGTGCCTCCTCATAACCATCAACCCGTCTTTCTCATGATCTGATCTATTACTCTTCTCTTAACCTTTCATGTGCCCCATTAACTATTTAAAGGACTTCAACATATCAGGGCTCTGATGAGGCGATGTTTACCTCCAAGTGTTATGGGGCAAAAACTAAGTGTACTGTTTGTTCTCATGATCATGCAATTCTGCAAGAGTCATCCTTCAAAATATTTTTGAGCTTTCTTAAGTACCTATTTTTTTCGTGTAGGGAGGGCTTGCAGGGTTTGCATAAGTATACTTGAATGTTCATCGATCCACATCCTTTTTTTAGATTTAACGTTGTATATATATATATATATATATATATAAGATTCGTGGTTTGTGCTTACATTGTTGATTTGTAGTTAATGAAGTCTGTGTTTTGTGGAAGAATATTTCTTATTCATCAAGTACTCGTTACAGAGTATTTATACAACAATAAACCCTAACAACTTATTTACATGTAAATAGAAATCCCTGACTTATAGGACTACACCGAGATTTTCTAGCTAGAATAGGAAAACTGTATTCTGTTACTTTGCATCATCAATGAGTGAGGTCCTTTCCTTCTTTTCCTGATCATTATCTTCAACACTCCCCCTCAAGTTGGAATGTATGTTGATCACATTCAACTTGCCAAGTAACTTTTGAAATTGTGCTGAACCTACCGGTTTGGTAAACAAATCTGTCGGTTGTTCCTTCGTTCTTATGTGAGCAGTTTGAATGATCCCTTGCTGCATCTTTTCTCGTACTACATGACAGTCTATTTCTATATGCTTTGTACGTTCATGAAAGACTGGATTAGATGCAATATGAAGGGCTGCTTGGTTGTCGCAAAACAATTTTGTTGGTCGAAACTGCTTCTCATTCAAGTCTCGCAAAATATTTCTCAACCATGTAATTTCACAAACTGTGGTGGCCATTGATCTGTACTCTGCTTCTGCACTAGATCGAGAAACTGTAGTTTGTTTCTTTGCTCTCCATGAGACTGGTGCTCTCCCAAGCATTATACAATAACCTGTGATTGATCTTCTTGTGTCTTTACATTTAGCCCAATCAGCATCACAAAAGGCTGTTAGTTCGAGCTCTCCAGTTGAAGGCAGCAGAATGCCTTGACCTGGTATTCCTTTAATGTACCGAAGAACTCGGTGTGCAACATCCAAGTGTGGTTGCCGAGTTTTATCCATGAACTGACTCAAAATATGAACTACATATGCCAAATCCGGTCTTGTGATTGTTCAGTAGATCATACGTCCAACAAGTCTCCTGTATTGTGAAGAATCTGCCAATAAACTTCCTTCTGATTGTGTTAGAGCAAGATTATGATCTACTAGAAAACGAGAAGGTTTAGATGCCAAGAAACCTGTGTCTTCAAGTATCTCAAGCGCATACTTTCTTTGGCACAAAGCTATGCCATGTCGAGACCTAGCCACTTCAATTCCTAGGAAGTATTTGAGCTTTCCTAAATCTTTCAATTTGAACTTGCTTGAGAGAAACTTCTTTATACTTGTGATGTCTTCTAGATTGTTTCCTGCAAGAATAGCATCGTCTACATATACTAGCAACACTGTGAACTTGCCATCTTGATTTCGGACGAACAATGAGTAATCACTATATGATTGATGAAAACCCGCAGATTTGAGAGCCAGTGAGAGTTTGATAAACCATTGCCGAGATGCCTGTTTCAAACCATACAAACTTTTATACAGCTTGCATATAACATTCTCCCCCTTTCGGCCAAATCCAGGTGGTAATTGCATGTAGACATCTTCAGTGAGATCTCCATGAAGAAAAGCATTGTTGACATCCAATTGGTGGAGATGCCATCCACGAAGAGCAGCTAGACCAAGCAAGACTCGAATGGTGGTAAGTTTGGCAACCGGGGCAAAAGTCTCCCGGTAATCAATTCCTTCAACTTGACTATAGCCTTTAGCCACAAGCTGTGCTTTGTACCTCTCAACTGTGCCATCAGGATTAAACTTTATCTTGTACACCCATTTGCAACCTATTGGACGTTTGTTGGGAGGCAAAGGAACTAGACTTCATGTCTTATTTTCCTGTAAGGCTTTAAGTTCCTGGAACATGGCATCACACCATACTTTGTGCTTGGCTGCTTCAGAAAAACTGTTTGGTTCTTTGAAAAGTGATAGTTGTGCACTAAAGACTCGATGGGAAGGAGATAAGTGATCATAAGACAAAACAGTAGATAAGGAATGAGAAATACATATGCGCGTTGAGTCTGATTGGAGAGAGCGAGAAGGGAGAGTTGCCTCAACATGAAAGTCATGCAAGTAACCAGGAGTACAAGTTGGACGAGTAGAGCGACATTTTCTGCAGCGGAAGCATGTGGTGGTGCAGGAGGAGATAATGTAGGTGGTGAAGTAGGATTGAGAGGCACATTAGACAGTTCGGAAGGGAGAGTAGGATCCAGAAGGTGGGTAAGCATACTAGGATTTTCTAAGTTGGTAGGATTAGAGAGAGTAGTATCTAGACAGGGAACCCTATACCCCAAAACCCTAAGTTCATGAGTGCTACCCAAAGCCCTAGTGTTTGCATCTTCATCAAAAACTTTAGATGACGAAAGAGATTGATGGGATGAAATCTGAGAAAGTCTAGAAGACAAGTATGGGAATGTGTCTTCATAAAAGATCACATCTCTAGAGACAAATATGTGCTTAGTCTCAAGATCAAAAACTTTATAACCCTTTTGGCCATTAGGGTACCCAAGAAATATACATTTGGTAGCCCGGGGATCAAATTTGGTAGGTTTGCGGGGGTGTGTGGATGCGAAACAAAGACAGTCGAAAACCTTAAGATGATCAAATGTTGGTGCCTTTTTGAAAAGTCTTTCAAATGGAGTTTTGCCTTTAAGGAAAGGAGTGGGAGTGCGATTAATAAGATAGGTGGAAGTGAGAATGGCTTCTCCCCAAAAAGATGTAGGCAATTGTGCTTGAAATAAAAGAGCTCTAGACATGTTGAGCAAATGACGGTGTTTACGTTCAACAACACCATTCTGTTGTGGTGTGTTAACGTAACTCGTTTGATGCACAATTCCTTTAGATGAGTAAAAATCAGGCATGTTAAACTCAGAACCATTATCACTACGAATTGTCTTGATTCGTGTATCAAACTGAGTTTCAATCATTTGTATAAAATCGATCAAAAACTTTCTTGCTTCAGATTTGTGTACCATCAAATAGACCCAAGTGCAACGAGTGAAATCATCAACAATTGTAAGAAAATATTTAGCACCTGACGTTGAAGGTTCATGGTAATTTCCCCAAATGTCAACATGAATTAAAACAAACGAGGAAATACTTGAAATGGAACTCAAAGAAAATGGAGTACGAGTTTGTTTGGCTAGCGGACAAATAAAACACTTGCTTGAATCGCAAGACTTATTAGAAAGGAAAGGGAATAGAGGATAAACCCTGGAGGATGGATGTCCAAGCCGTTGATGCCAGAGCGTTTGAGAGCTACTGTCAATGGCATTGCATGTGACTTGTGGAACTTTGTTGAGGCAATAGAGTCCTTCCTTCTCAGATCCCGTCCCAATCATCCTCCCCGAGCGTAGGTCCTGAATGAAACACACGTGTTTAAGGAAGATAGTGATACAAAAGGAATCTCTACACAACTTACTAATTGAAATCAAGTTGAGATAAAATAAGGAGACACATAAGACGTTATGAAGTGTGAATTGAGAGGAAAAGGTAACTGAACCAATATGACTTACTCGTGCCCTAGAACCATTTGGGAGTTTGACAAAACGATTATATGCAACGTATGACTCGATGAGTAGGCTACTATCATAAATAATATGATCACTTGCACCACTATCTAGAATCCAAATGTTGTTTTGGTCATTACAAGTAAGTTGAAAAGCTTTACCTGAAATTTCATCAAAAAGAGGAGGAGTATTACCAACTTGATTAGCTATGGAGATCTCGTTCTTATTCAAGAGTTCCATGATCTGATTGCAGACCTCCTTGGAGAAAGGAAAAGTCAAGTTTTCTTCAGAATCTGGCACGGCAAGTACATGATTACTTCGGCTAGAACTTCCAGCAGCTGCCTCATCTGCTTTTCTTTTACGACAATGCTCAGAATCATGTCCAGTCCAATTGCAATATTCACACGTTAAGTGTGCACGGCTAAATTTTATGGAATGGTTGTCTTTACTACAAATGTCGCACCACCTTGTGACATTAGCAGATTTCCTGTTACGGGTAGGTGCTCGCTTAGGAGCCCTTGTAGGAGCCATGAGGCTTGGCTTGTGAACCAGGAAAGCTGCTGCATCTGAGGCCTTGTTGTGACTTGAGGCTTGCATTTGTTTCTCTTGGCGTAACGCCATTGCATATGCCTTATTGACATTTAGGAAGAGGATCGATAGAGATAATATTACTCCGTAAGGCATCATAATTTTCATTGAGTCCTATGAGGAATTTCATGGTCTGTTGGTTTTTGACATATTCACCAAGTTTCATTCCATCTTCACAGTTACACACCGTGAGACCACACACTGAGTCCCTTTCATCCCACAAACTCTTGAGCTTTGTATAGAATGTTGTCACCGAGTCTGATCCTTGTAGACAAGCATAGATAGCATTCTCAAGGTTGAATAAATGCACCATATTTGTCTGGCTAAATCTCTCTTTAAGTTCAGTCCAGATTGCACGAGCTGTCTTGCAGTGCTTAACGCTTTTGGAGATTTCTTTCGTCATGGAGCCAGTTAGCCAAGTTTTGACCAACGTGTCACAACGATCCCATTGATGTTGCTCATCATCTTGAGCAGTTGGTCGAGTGCTGGAGCCATTGACAAAGCCGATCTTATTTTTGATCGTCAAAGCCATACTCATGGATCCAGCCCATTCATCGTAATTGTCTTCCATCAACGCTTGAGGCACTAGTACAGCACCTGGTTGGTCAGAGTGATGCAGATAGAGAGGGCGATTGGAATAATCCCACGGTTCATGTGTGCGTGCAGGAGAGGCTGTTGCTTCTTTCAGAATTTTCTCCTTCAATAGTGCCAGAGCTTTCAGTTCATCACTGTCCATGGTTGGACTGGGTTTGCCGAGAGAGAGGATGAGGTTTTGGGTGAGATGTTTAGGATTTTACCGAGATAGAGAGGAGAGAATGAGATTTTGAGTGAGGTGTTTAGGATTTTACTAAGAGAGAGAGATTTGTGTTTTGATCAAAGTTTTAGGCCGAGGAACGACGCTCTGATACCATAATGAAGTCTGTGTTTTGTGGAAGAATATTTCTTATTCATCAAGTACTCGTTACAAAGTATTTATACAATAATAAACCCTAACAACTTATTTACATGTAAATAGAAATCCCTGACTTATAGGACTACACCGAGATTTTCTAGCTAGAATAGGAAAACTGTATTCTGTTACTCTGCATCATCAATGAGTGAGATCCTTTTCTTCTTTTCCTGATCATTATCTTCAATAGTAGTCAGAAGTTTCTCGAGATTGATTGGGCTAGATCATCTTCTTTTCTACTTCTCTTCTTTTCATGTCACTGGGTGTTAAATTTTATTGCTACACTACTGTCCTTTTATAAATCCTAAATTAATTTAATTTTCAGTTTGGATCGATAATTTGTTTGTTGGTATAAAGAAGAGAATTATTTGTTAATTACAGTGTAATTGTCTAGAAAGTAGACCAGGAAATCTTTTGTTTCACTTCTTCTTCTTTTCTTTTTTTGGTCTCACACGCCACCTAACTTGGTGCTGAACCTGCTTTGTTGTGTTTTTCATCCTTTGAATTTTTTTATCTCTAGCTGGATATGTTTAATGAATTTGTATGGCTTTTGAAAGGGAATTAATGGCTTATACAACCTAAACTCTTTGAAAAGCTTTTCTATTATGGAGGGCGTTGAATTTATCTCTTTTTATTTTTTCTAATATTAACTTTTTAGTTCTGTGGTTTGTTTAGATTTTCCATGGTATGCCATTTTTTTTTTTTTTGAATACTTCAACTCTTGCCTTTTACATCTACATGATTTTTCATGCACTTCTTGTATCACACGTTAAAATTCACTCACGCGGCATTATCTTAGATGATTTTTCATTTCGTTTGATCAATTACTTAAATTGATTCATTAAAATCATTACCTAGTATTTAATTAAAAACTATTAAAAAACTCAAATATACTAATTTTATCAAAGATTCACATATAAAAAACTAATTATGATTAAAAAAATATTAACATTCTTAACACACCCAACCTAAAATAAACTGCTTCGTAGTCTTGATATGTTATAAAAATTTTAAAAATTATATTTTTTCATCAAATATTAAAAATACAACTTATATTTAAATTCATAATTCTTTATCCATAAACAAATCAAAATGTTAAATTTTTTTTATTCTTTATAATTTCATCATAAAAAAAAACATCCATATAAACATTCAAACCATCATACACTTTCCTTATATTTTCTTTTTCTCTTTTTCTCTTTTTTTTTTTTTTTTTTCACATCCATGATATAAAATATGAATTCAAAACAACTAAACAAAAATTACATTAAAATTACAATAATAGCCCCACAACAATCTGAAATTACAGGGAATGTCCTTCCGCGCGCCACCGTTACGCATGGATTCCCACGCCGCCACAAGAAACCCAGGCAAGCAGGAGGGTCAGTCACGGCTTCCTCTCTTCTTCCCCTCCTCGCCGGCGGTGCCCTGCAAAATACCAAAAAACGCAACAGGCAAACTCTTTTAATCTTCTTTCATGGGTTTTCGGATCTGCCTCTCTCTCTTCTTCTTCAGATCTGCTTCCCTGCAGATCGGCTCTTCTATGGGTTTTTTTCGTCTTCCCCTCCGCTTCGGGTAGCTGGCAGGAGGAGGAAGGATGGCTGCTGATCTGCAGGTGCAGCTGTGTTCGGGCCGCCGCTGGAGACTGTTGGGTCTGCGGGCGCTCGGAGGGAGGAGGCCGGTTGCAGAAGATGAAGAAGAGTGTTGCCCCGGCGCTGCCGTGTGTAAGCTGCTGGCTCACTGGTGAGGACGGCGCTGCTGCTGCTGGCGGCGAAAACCGGCCGAGAGAAATGTAGTGGCCGGCTGCTGTGGGGAGGTGCAGACGCCGGTCCCTGTCTGTGTTGCCAGAGAAGGAAGGTCTGGTGCTGGAAGGGAACAGCTGGGATGGAGATGAGGAGGTTGATTTGTGAGGGTGGGGAAGATCGGCTGTGGCTGGTTGAAGGAGAAGAGAAAAAAAATGAAAAAGGGGGGGTGTGGGGCTGGCGGCTGAATGGGGGATCTCTGGGGGCTGGCGGCCGGTTGAGGGAGAAGAGAAAAAAAATCAAAAGGGGGGAGGGGGGAGGGGGGTGGGGCTGGCCGGTCAGTTGAGGGGGGCGACCAGGGAAGGAGATGGTCAGGTCTGGTTTCTGTTTGGATCAAGGGTGGTTTCTGTTTAATATATTTTTTAATTGAAAATATATTAAAATAATAATTTTTTTATAATAATTTTTAATTTTTAATATTAACACGTCAATATAATAAAAAAATTCTTAAAATATATCAATTTATCATATTTTTAAATGAAAAATAAATTTAAAAAGAAAACTAATAAACAGATACCTGGGCCCACCAACAAAAGCTTTGAAGGACCATATTGCAAACAATAGCCCGAATAAGAAAAAATTAAAAAAAAAAAAAAAAAAAAAAAAAAAAAAAAAGGAATAATGTTCACACACTAAGTCAAATTAAAGGTATTGTCTTTAATGAAATTCCATTAAACATATTCAAATATTCAATTCAATGGGCTGAATCATATATAGCAGGTTACTTCATCTCTTACAAATTTTAATTTTGTAATAAAAAGTTTTCTTAACAAGGGCACTTTGAGCGTGTTTGGTAGCGGTTATTTTTCAAATAATTTTTCATGCTGAAATGCATGTCAATGATATTTTTTTATTTTTTAAAAATTATTTTTGACATCAACACATCAAAACAATTCAAAAGGTACAAACTGTATTAAATTTTAACCAAAAAAAATGAATTTTTTGAGAATGCAAATTGAACCGCGTTTCCAAACACGGTCTTTGAATATCTTCTGAGCCACCGACAAGAGGAAGTGTAATATAAAAAGATTAAAAAATATGTTACTAAACCACCAATTCAATCAAAAGTTTTAGATGATAGTTTAATCCTTTAATTATGTAAAGTCGTTAATATATTCATAATTAAATTATTTTGTGCCTGTTTTTTCTTTTTAACTCGTATGGCAACTCGTCAAGTTTGGGTTAAACAATGAAAGTATTCTCCTATTATATATAATAATGATATAATTTTAAATTATTAGAACTCAAATATACTTTAAAATAAAATAAAATAAATAGCATGAACCATGGATAGTTGACTTTTGCCTCTGTCCCTTCCCGCTTAAAGCAAGCCTCTCTCTTTCTTTGCTTCCGTACGCCTTCCTTTCTTTTCACGCAAGACTCCGACTCCCAATATCATTTCCTACTTCAAATTATACCCATATCTGCATCAAAATCAGTTATATATCACATCTGTCCACTGTATATTTTCCGTCCAGCTCCTTAACAATTATCATGTCCTTCTCGAGGCTTCTTTTTGCTTCACTCATTGCCTTTTGTCTCGCAACATTTGCTTCAGGGGCTACTCGTTTACCCGACGATGAAGGTATGTTCAAGGCAAGATTGGATCAGTGATTTTGGAGTTTTCTTGTTTTATATCATCTCTAATGAAGATGAAGGAAGCGCTTCAATTTAATTATATGTCATTATTCTGGAAAATAATAAACCTTGTAATATATATATTTAAATTCTTACAGTTGAAGCTCTGCGTGACATGGCAAAGACAATAGGCAAGACAAATTGGAATTTCAGTGCTGATCCTTGTGGTGGTCAATGGGGTTGGACTGATCCAAATCCGGTGAAAGGGAGTGAAAACGCCGTATCCTGCGACTGCTCCTTCTCAAATGGCACCATCTGCCATGTCATTAGCATGTAAGAAATCTCTCTCTCTCTCTCTCTCTCTCAAAGTCTTTTGCTAGAAGCTGCGGATGGCCCTTGATTAATTATCCCAAGCCAAACTCTACCTCTGTAGATTATCTTCATCCTCTTAACTCCATGGTAATAGTGCATCACTACAATATACCACTAATTTTATATTTACTATATATTGATAGAAACTTTAGAGAATTCTTTGAGACTCTGCATATTTGATTCCAAAATCTGCCTTAAAAAGATAAATTACTCATGAAAATTGTGAATCTGCAAGTTATGTGGGAGGTAACTTGAAAATATTGAAGTTGTTAAAAACCTCGATATATATATATATATATATAAGAGCTCCATTATAGTTCAGATAATAATGGAAAAACATTGAAAATTATTATTTTTTTTTAACATTATTGTTTTTATGATAGAGATAAGGAAAAAGAGAGGGTATTTTTAATATTCAATATGAGCTTGCTCAACTATATAATTATATTAAGATCCCAAGAATCAAGATGATAAATGCCAAGATTGAATATTGGTCATGACACAAAAATTCCTTCCAATAACAACAAAACTTAAATTTCTATTTAGAATAAGAAAACTAAATGCTAATTCAACTTTATAAATAAAAAAACGTGGAGAAGTGTACATAGTAGCATTTGTTCAGTGGCCCTTGGTTTTTGCTGTCGAAACTGGTTTTTTTGATTTTAAAAGTTTTTGTATCTTAAAATTGATTTAATATATTAATATTGGAGATAATTTTTAAAAAATAAAAAAATTATTAATTTTAAATATTTTTAATTAAAAAATATTTTAGAAAGCAGCAAGCACACCACCCACCACTGCCTCACAAGTCAAACATGCTATACGTAGTACCTACCATGACAAAACAACGTGGGCATGTGAAACGAAGGCTGTGCATAATCAGATTGTTAATTAAGAAAAAGGAGACGCAAGACAAGGAAGAGGACTGTATATGTCGGCCCATTGGCCAAGTTGTGTAGTAATTAATTTTAGTTTCTTATTTTTAATTTTCTGTCACAATTATTATAGATACGGATTAGACTGCAGTCGTATGGTATCTATGCGCTGGCCTTGACTTGAATTTGTAAATGACAACCAACACTTAATGATTGTAATATTTAAAACTTGAGATCAAAAAATTTATTTATTTTATAAATTTTAAATTTAAATTTTATTGTTATTAATATAATAATTTTTAGAAATTTATATGGTTATTAATTTTAAAATTTATATAATTAGTCAAAATATACATAAACTAAGACTGAATATTTATATTAATAAAAAAAATATAATCTCAAAGTTTAAAGGAATTTGAAGCTGTATAATTGGGTTAATTTTTTCTCATTATATAGAAATTATTTTCATTAAAAGTTGGGTTTTTTTTTTCTTGGTAAATAATTATCAGACTAAGAGTGTGTTTGGTAGTGTGGTAGCGGTTGTTTTTCAAATAGTTTTTCGTGCCGAAATACATGTCAATGATGTTTTTTTTTTTTTTTAAAAAAATCATTTTTAACATCAGCACATTAAAACGATCCAAAAAATACAAAACCGTGCTTAATTTTAATAAAAAAAAAAATAAAAATTTAACGAAACACAGATTAAAACAAACAGTCAAACACTCTATAAAAAATCTAAACCTTATCTTGGAGGATCACTACAATTTAGATGTCAAGAAGAATAGCTTTGTGGACCACTAGTTATTCGGTGGGGCTATGAAAATTTATTAGCAAGACTCATGATTCGGTGATTGGTAAGGTGATAAGATTGTTTTTAATATTTATATTTGGAGATATATTAAAATATATTTTCAAATTTTTTTTAAATTATCGACATGCACCGCTGTTCTGGGTCCAACCTGTAAATATGTTGGCATGGTCAAGGACAGGGCTTGTGTTTACGTTTCGACCACACATGGTATTGATCAAGTTAAGACTAAATACTTTTTTTTTTTATTGTTTTTATTATTATTATTATAAAAAACTCAGCACCTTTTTAAATATTCTCGTTATAATGGATTTAAGGAGTTGGTTTGGTATTTAGTAATGAATATTTTTTTAAAGTATTTTTTATTTTGAAAATATATTAAAATAATATATTTTTTAATTTTTTAAAATTTATTTTTAATATCAATATTTTAAAATAATATAAAAACATCAAATAAATATTAATTAAAAAAAATAAACGTTTTTTAAACCAAAAAACACAAACATGTTCTATTTATTAAAAAGTAACGAAGGCTCTCGTGTTGTTTTCAACTTTGTGATGTCGTTTTAAGCTATCAAGGGGAAAAAATTATGATGGCGTTTTAGGTTCAAAATAAGAATTTATTTTGCTACATCTTCCTTACACTATATGGTATTAACGTTCCGGCTTCTTTCAACTTAGTCTTTTTTTATAAATACGATTAATTATTTTGTTTTTTTTATAGAAAAAATTCACTCTTATTTGGGCCCGCATAAAATATTTTATAGAAAAATATTTTTTTCAAATTCTTCTATATTTATTTCCATTTATTTCTAGATAATATTTTTCTGTGTTAATATCCTATAAATTATTTTACATAAAAATTCATCAATGAAAAACATCTTACAATAAATTTTTAAATTTGATTTAGTTATTGAAAAATATTTTAAACTCACAAAATTTCATATAATATTTTATAAATAATATTCCATTTCTAATATAATCGAACTATTTCAACCACCACCACCATCTTCTCCTCTACTACTAACGTTTTTTATCACCGCCACGACCACCTCATTTCCATGTTTTGTATAATCTCACTGCCACTACCCTCACAGTTGTTTATTTCATTTTGTTTTAATTTTAGATTGTTTTATCATCAATGTATTTTAATTATTTTAGATTGATTTCTCATATAATTTTATATAAATAATTCAGTACATATAATCAAATAATGATAAACAACTACTGGCTTAGTTGAGTCGATTTACTTCGTATAATTAGATAAGTTGATTAGATAATGGATAAGAGAAAAAAAGACCAAATTTGATAATGGATATAACAACAACGATCATGCATGTGTGTGTGTTTAAAAATGTATATACATATAATTAGATAATGTAAAATTCTAAAGTAATGTAAAAAAAATGACAATGTAAAGACCCGGGTGAACCTTTATGTGATCTACATGTCGAGTGCTATAAATTTGCAATGATTTACTTGTAGAAGTCTTTTAGTTTATTTAAATAAAGTTTAAAATCTTTAAATATTGTTGAAGCACAGAGTTCTAAAGACCCAGAATCTTGGAGGTAGTCTTCCACCGGATTTGGGCAGGTTCCCTTACCTCAAAGAAATGTAAGCATTGCCTCTTAAGTTCTTTACCAAATTTAGCCCAAAATCATTGTTAAACATATGACATGGAAAATTAATATCATTAAACTCATGGCTGTGACCTTTACAGTGACTTCTCACGTAACTACCTCAACGGCACCATCCCTGCAGAATGGGGAGCCATGCCACTGGTTAACATGTAAGATACTTTTTCTCTCATATACATGCATGAGTTCTTGAATAATGTTTAGTTGTACGAGAAATTAACTGAAAAAATGAGTTTATACATATCATATGCAGTTCTATTATAGGAAATCGATTAACCGGCCCAATCCCAAAAGAAATTGGAAACATCAGCACTCTTGCAATCTTGTAAGATAAACAAGATCGATCCTTGTCTCCTTCAATCTATTTACTAAGAAATAGTATTTTGTGGGTTTGATGTTTTGAGTGAAACAATCATGCAGCACTGTCGAGTTTAATCAGCTTTCAGGAGTTCTGCCACAAGAGCTTGGAAATTTGACTCGTTTAGAAAAACTGTAAGACCTTTCGCTACAAGTTTGTGTGCTCTGCAATTTTTAAGTTACTTTTTAGAGCTTTGCTTGAAAGGCCTATGGAACTTTATTTAGTTAATTGTTTTTGCTTTGATTTTATAGGCATCTATCCTCTAACTACTTTACTGGACAGTTGCCAGCAACATTTGAAAAGCTTACCACAATGAAGGATTTGTAAGTTTTTGAAGTATTATTATAATTATGACACAAATTAAATGTTCAGTTTTGAATCAAACGGCATGATTTTGTTCTTTTTTGCAGCCGAATTGGTGATAACAGCTTCACAGGTCAGATACCGGATCTTATTCAGAAATGGACCAACCTGGAAAAACTGTAAGATTTTCTATGGATCGTAATTGTATGAATTATTTTACAGTTTGTGTGGCCTATCAGATTATTTATTTGAACCAATATTCGACTGCATTTTAGAGTGATACAAGGCAGTGGTCTAAGCGGGCCGATTCCACCAGGCATTGCTCTTCTGGAAAAGATGGCTGATCTGTGAGTAAAGCTCTGTTGTTTGATAACTTCCATGAGAACAATAATAGAAGTTCTTATCATTGACCGTGCAAATATGCAGGAGAATCAGTGATCTGCAGGGAAATGGAACCGAAGCCCCATTCCCCCCATTAACTAATATGAAAAACCTCAAGACACTGTGAGCTAGATGCTTTCTTATCAATCATCATGTGATTATTGTCTTACGTTGTTGTGTCTTCTTTATGTGATTCTGAAAATTAATGTTTATGTTGCAGGATACTGAGGAGTTGCAATATTATTGGACCACTACCTGTCTTTGTTGGTGAATTGCCCATATCAAAAACCTTGTCAGTTCCTTCTATCAGCTTCTTTATATACCGTTTTGGACTTTGTTAGCATTTACCCTGTCTTGTATTTGCGTGCTTGGCGGTGATACACTGATGTTCTCTTAGGTATTTGACCATTTTTCTTCATTCTGTAGTAATATGTTGAGCTCTCCTTGTGGTTTCTTTGCAGAGACCTCAGCTTTAACAAACTTATCGGAGAAATTCCCAGCAGCTTTAGTGGTCTAAGAAAAGCTGATTCCATGTAAGCAGATGGCTTTATATTTGTTCCTTCAAGATCCCGAGCAGTTCTCATATTTCAAACCAAGTCTTGCAACTGTTCTATAAGCTACAGGAACAATTGTTCTATACGGTTTTGTTACATTTGCTTGAAATCCACTTTCATTGATGCACTACTTCTTTCTAGATATTTAACGGGGAATCAGCTAAACGGAACCGTACCGGACTGGATATTTAAGGATGGAGAATCTGTGTAAGGTTTCTTTTCCTGTCTAGATTTATTTCTGATACGTCTAAAAGTTATTTATTTAGTCTTACAAATGCGCTACAGAATTTACCTATCGTTCTCTTGATACAGAAGCCATTTGAGGAACACAATTCCATACCATCCCTAGATTGTGTTCAGAAGATAATAAACTTGGTTTGGGGTTTCGATTGCAGCTTAATTTTTCTAGATTTGATGCCTAAAACTAAAATTTCCATGCATTAAGGGATAATACCAAATATGCGATCAACAAATTGTTTGATTGATTTACATTTTGAACTGAACATCTACCTTTCTTCTGGCAGTGATCTTTCCTACAACAATTTCAGAAATGAAAGCTCATGTCTACAGCGCAACGTGTAAGAAAGTGAAGTTTTATGCTGTCCATTTCTTTTCTATCCCTCATTCCCTCATTCCCCTGCATTTACTTGCAATTTGCGTAAGAGCTAATTTTTCTCACTTCTCTAATTTCCTGCAGAAACTTATTTGGCAGCGCTTCAATGGGAAACGTCTCGTAAGTGTTTAGACTCCTGAAAACTCAATCTTATCTATTTCTAGAGAGATGTTTGATAATTTGGTCTAGGCCTCAATCTTATCTTTTTATTTTTGTTTTCTTTTTGTTTCTCAGCGGAAGTACTGTTCCATGCTTAAGAAGCTTTCAATGTCCAAAACGTAAGTCAAGCTTATGATTGTGTTATAGAAAATTATTTGCTCCTTTTGCGTACCAAATATCTATAAATCAGCAGTCTTGTTCTGGAAGTTAAGGATCAAGTGTACCATGATGTCATGGTTCTTGTCATCATGAAGGAATAGAATTGCATAAGAATACGATCAATTGTAAAAGAAGCATTCACATAGTAGCTTAACAAAATTAAGCTTCTACAAGGTAACAGGAATATTTTCATCATACATAAGTTGTTCTTTGCCGTGGTAGTTTGATTTGTGCATGTTCCTATTCCATGGTGATTGATATGTTGTTGCTTTGGCAACAGAATTCTATTCCCTCCACATAAATTGTGGAGGAAAAGAAGCAACTATTGAAGGGAACATATACGAAGATGATACAGATCCAGCCGGATCATCAAGATTCTTCCAGAGTAGAACTAACTGGGGAGTTAGTACCACTGGTCACTTCATGGACGATGACCGTTCCTCAGATTCCTTCACATGGACGAATGCAACCAAACTCTCCGCAAATACTTCAGCTCTTTACATGGATGCACGCCTTTCTCCAATCTCTCTGACTTATTATGGTTTCTGTATGGGAAGTGGGAGCTACACAGTTACCCTTCACTTCGCAGAGATAATGTTTACTGATGACAAGACATACAGCAGCCTTGGCAGGCGATTTTTTGATATCTATATTCAGGTGACTGATCAAAGTTTTATTCTGTCATTCAGTATTAAGGGTTTGAATGAACATACAAAATTTCATTCTTCTTTCAGTTTTATTAATAGCAATCTGACAACAAAAATGCAGGGAAAGCTTGTACAAAAGGATTTCAGTATCCAGGAAGAAGCAGGCGGTGTTGGTAAGGCAATTATCAAAAATTTTACTGCCATTGTAACTGGAAATGCATTGGAGATACGCTTTTATTGGGCTGGAAAAGGGACAACTGGGCTGCCTGTTAGAGGAGTCTATGGACCTCTCATATCGGCTATTTCTGTGACACCTGGTAAGTTGAGGAGATTCTATGAACTTAATCATCAGGATTCTGTTCGTACAGTACAAAACCATCAATGCAGCTTGGTCTTGTCCAATTTGTGTACCCTCTCCATCCAAATAACCAATACATCTGGGGGTCATCGTACAAATTTGCCATTCTTATTTATTATTGGAATTTGGGAGGTGCATTTAGCAATTTTCACGAGACCAAATGGAAAGCTTTTGTACTATACCTTTTCGTACTGATTTATTACAAGATTTAATACAAAAATAAATTGCTTTATCTCTGAAAAAGATGGAAGCAATAAAAACTTATAATGTTTCCTTTTACAGCTATTTGAAGTTAGTCTGGATGGCCCAATTTCTGCACTTGCATACGAATAATGTATTGTCCAACCAATTTGACTTACAATGTGATGTTATTTGTCTTTCTGTTATAAACTCTTCGCTTCCTGCAGATTTTGTACCTCCTTCAGAAAATAGCAGTAGTAATGGTATATCTGCTGGCACTGTGGTTGGCATTGTGGCTGCAGTAGTAGTTGTCATCTTCCTGATTCTAGGAATTCTCTGGTGGAAAGGTTGTCTAGGACAGAAGATCAGTATGCGTCATGGTATTTTCTAAATATTTATCTTTATTTTCCTATTTCTGCATACGATTTCTCCATATCAACTTTTTAGAACCACACACACACACACACACACACACACATATATATAAGTGAAATTAATTCCAAGAAACGGATTCGTTTCTAAAACAAATTCGCTTCTCCAACAGATTTGAAGGGCCTAGAATTAAAAACAGGTTCATTTACATTGAGGCAAATTAAAGCTGCTACAAACAACTTCGATCCTGCTAATAAAATTGGAGAAGGTGGTTTTGGTCCTGTTTACAAGGTATTCAACATGAACATTACTTGGTTTCTTAATGCATGGCCTTTGTAACATTTTTAGGATTCTTAGCTTGATGAAATACTTGTCTTGCGAAATTTTTTTACATTATTTCCTTGATGCAGGGTGTTCTATCAGATGGAACCGTAATTGCTGTAAAGCAGCTTTCCTCCAAATCAAAACAAGGAAACCGTGAGTTTGTGAATGAGATTGGCATGATTTCTGCTCTGCAACACCCTCATCTTGTAAACCTTCACGGATGTTGCATCGAAGGCAATCAATTATTGTTGGTGTATGAGTACATGGAAAATAACAGCCTCGCTCGTGCTTTGTTTGGTAAATTCAAAGAACATAATTTAATTGATTTCAAGCTCTTCGCTCTTAGATGTTTCCATACATGTAAAGGTATGCATGCTTGCATGGGAAGAGACAAAATACTCATCTTATACTTAGCATCACTGTTGATCTTGTCTCAAAGGTCCTGAAGAATACCAGTTGAATTTGGATTGGGCAACAAGGCACAAGATTTGTGTTGGTATAGCAAAAGGTTTAGCTTATCTTCATGAAGAATCAAGATTGAAGATCGTGCATAGAGACATCAAGGCCACCAATGTGTTGCTCGATAAGAATCTAGACCCGAAGATATCTGACTTTGGGCTAGCCAAACTTGATGAAGAGGACAACACCCACATAAGCACCCGAGTTGCCGGAACCCTGTGAGCCTCCTCTCTACTGTTGTATCTTGTTAATACTTTTTAGTTCTTATATTTTAAGTTGAATTCAATGAAAAAAAAAAAAAAAAAAAAAAGAGTCCATCCTACAGCTTCAAACAGATTTGGTCAGCAACCAAAACTTAAAAAAACTGAAAAAGAGCCATCCACCATAAGATTCAAGTCTTTTGAATAGAACTCAGTCTAAGATGTTTGATATATTGGTTATTTTTGCAGCGGGTATATGGCTCCTGAATACGCAATGCGGGGTTATTTGACTGACAAAGCAGATGTCTACAGTTTTGGAATCGTTGCCTTGGAAATTGTCAGTGGGAAGAGCAATACCAGTCATCGAACAAAGGAGGACACTGTTTATCTTCTTGATTGGGTAGAAAGAGTTTCTCGCCGTCTTGATTTGTTTATTTTTTATTATTATTATCAATATTGTACATAATTATATATATCCATCTTGTTTTCTAGGCATTGGTTTTGAAGGAGAAAGGGACTTTGCTGGAGCTCGTTGATCCAAAACTGGGCCAAGACTACAACAAAGAAGAGGTGATAACGATGATTAATGTGGCTCTCCTCTGCAGTAATGTCTCTGCAGCAGTTAGGCCTGCGATGTCTTCAGTAGTAAGCATGCTCGAAGGAAACGCTGCTGTTCAAGATTTTGACATTCCAGATGAAAGCATGTCAACGGATGAGAAGAAGATTGAACAAATGAGGAGGCATTTTCAAGTTATCGACGAACAGGAAATAAGTGAGACTCGTACTCTGTCAATGGAAGGACCGTGGACTGCTGCTTCTACATCTGCTGGTGATCTTTATCCAGTCTCTTTGGATTCTGACTTTTTGAAGGGTAGAGAGTAGAGAAGTTTTCTCCAATGTGCTTCATCAACTGTCCATCCATCATATTATAAATTTTTCAAAACTTCCAATCAAAATTTTCCTTCCACTTTCTGTAAGTTACTCAATAATTTGATGGCATGTCCTTCAACCTTAATCCATTTTTGGTACACCAACTTAGGTTTTGTATCAATCAAGTTCGTTCGTATATTTGATTTTTATAAAAAAAAAATTAGTGTACCAACATTTTTTATTATGTTAATCTAGTACCTTGTATCAGTATCTCATATTTTAATGTGGTTCTTTCTTGATAAAAGTAACCTTTTAAATAATTCTATATTTAATGGTTTAAAATATTTTAAATTGTAATAAATATTTTTAAAAAGAAATTGACATTAAAAAATTAAAATATATGTACTTCATGGAGAAAAAATACAATTTATGTCCTAATTATGCATTTATTCCAATTTTTTTCCATAATTTTTCATATCTTTAGAAGTATTTTTGACCTTGTTGTCTAGGATCCTATCTTTCAATTTTTTTTTTTATTATTATTCACATGGGGTGTTTAGGCTAGCTTGCACACCCCTTGATCAACTCCCACGGACCTTGAAGTTAATGACTATTAAACTATCAGAATATTCAGCAGAAAATTCAGAAGCATCTGCACAGTTCTTGATCCTATCCATTCTGTTGTCAATTCAAAATAGCCATGTTATTTTGAATGACTCTTGTATATCTGTTTACTTTCTTATAATGCTTAGATTAGTTTCATTATTATATGCATTGCAGTTTTATTGTACAGCTATAAATATAATGGAAATTGCATGGCTTAAGTGTGTTAGCCATAACAAAAACATATTGTGTATTCTTCCTTTTGTGTTTATCTTACATGGTATCAGACTGACTACAAGCTCACGCTTTTCTACCCGATCCTTCTTTTTGCTTTTGCATCATCCATATGGCCAACACCAATACCACCCTCACCCCTGTCCTTATTCTTCCACCATCTACAACCACTATTTCCATTAAATGGCTCTCACAATTATTTGGCTTGGAAAATGCAATTCCTTAATCTCCCCTGAGGACACAATTTAGTTGGCTTCATTGATGGCACTAAAACATGTCCTCCTAAAAATCTTGACTCTGGTTTATTGAATTCTTCCTATGTTGTTTGGCAGAAGAAAAATGTTTGTCTCTTTGGATGGATCCTTGTATCTCTTTTTGAAAAACTTGTTTCCACTGTTTATGGAATGGAAACATCTCAGCAAGTCTGGACTGCCCTGCAGACTCGTTTTTCTTATCAATCTTGCTCTCACATTTCTCATCTTAAATGTCAACTCCAGACATTGACTCAAGGTACCAAATCTTGTTTGAAGTATCTTGAAAATGCCAAACATCTTGCAGATCAATTAGTAGCGGCTGGTAAGCATGTGGACGATCAAGACTTGATCTCTTTTCTTTTGAGTGGCCTGCCATCTACTTACACACCATTTGCCACTTCCTTTAATTTTGCATCTCGTGACATCGATTTCACTTTTGAAGACTTTCAAGCCAAATTATTGGGCTATGAAAATCTTTTGGATTTCAATCACTCTTCTCGTGACATGGATCATAATCATTTTGCCTTTGCTGCCAAAAAATCTAAGGCTCCTATCTATGGCAGAAAGAAAGGCCCTCCTCTACATTCCACAAAACTATAGTCTGCAGTTTCATCTACTTCTCAACCATACTAGAAGACCAGATCAACTACTCCTCAACTTTCATCCAACTGCTCAGTTTGTCAAATTTGTGGTTAGATTGGCCATACTGCTATTGATTGTTTTCACCGTTTTGATTATTCATATCAGGTTTGGTTCTCTCCTTAAGATCTCACAGTTATGGTGGATGAAGATAATGTCACACTTGATCATCAAGTTTGGTATATGGATAATGGTGTCAATGCCCATATTACATCCAGTGCAACAAATCTCACTCATCAGAACTCTTGTCATGACTCTGGCACTGTAATTGTAGGAAATGGTTCAGGTCTGCAAATTCTAAATACTGGTTCTACCACTTTTAACCTTGGCAAATCCAATTTTCATCTAAATAACATTCTTCATTGCCCACAAGCAGCCACCAATCTTATCTCTATCAATCGTTTTTGTTTAGATAATAATTGTTACTTTATATTAATTGCTACTAATTTTCTCATGAAGGAGAACCTGACAGGAAAAATCCTACTTCAAGGTGTGGTTGACAATAGGTTGTATCCATTAGCTAGATGCCAAAATTCCCTTCAAAATCTCACATGTCTTTCGGCAACAGTTGGAGTTCGAGCTACTGCAAACACTTGACACTCCAGACTAGGACATCCTGCTACTTCTGTTTTTGATAATTTATTCCATTCCAATGAACTCTATGTCAGCGGTCCTTCAAATAAAGTAGACTTTTGCTCTGCTTGTCAACTTGGCAAAGCTAAGAAACTACCTTTCCCATCGTCTAGCTGTCAATTTTCTGTTCCTCTTGCTTTAATCCACTATAATGTATGGGTTTCCCCTTTACAATCCACAAGTGGTTGTTCCTTCTATGTTTTATTTGTTGATGATTATTCAAGATATTCTTGGTTATATCCTTTGCAAAGAAAATCTGAAGTGTTCGCCACTTTTGTTAAGTTTAAAACCATTGCTGAAAAATTTTTCTCCATCTCAATCAAACAAATCCAAACTGATAGTGGTGGTGAATTTACTTCCAACTAGTTTAAAAATTTTCTGACTACACAAGGGATATACCATAGATTGACTTGCCCACACACTTCTCAATAAAATAGGATTGCTGAAAGGAATCATCGACACATCCAGGAAATGGGACTAACGCTTTTAGCCCAATCAAGTATATCTCCCAAATATTGGGTTAATGCATTCCTCACTTCAGTATTCTTAATAAATAGATTACCTTCAAAAGTCTTAAATAATAAAATGCCTTATTTTTTACTCCATAAAACTGAGCCACTTTATAAGGACTTATGTGTTTTTGGATGCGCTTGCTATCCACTTCTCCAGCCTTATACTAAACATAAGATGGCCTTTCGAAGTAAAAAGTGTCTCTTTCTAGGTTATTCTAACTGTAAAAAAGGATATCGGTGTCTTGACTTAAGAACTAAACAGGTATACATTTCCCGACATGTCATATTTGATGAGCATTTTTTTCCAACTTAAGAACTAGCCAACCAAACCAGATCTCGAAGTACGACTCCTGCTGTAGGTAACCCTTTGATAATTTCCAGTTCAGTTATATCTAGTACTTTATTACCAAACGTTTCTACAACTGTAGCTTCTCAAGATAATCCTTCTTTCCCCTCAACTGAAATTTCAAATCTTGTGGCAACAAATTCTACCCATTCCTCCTCAGCTACTGCATCCAATTATAGTTCTCCTCCTTCTCCCATTTTAAATTTTAAAAATCCCACTGACATAGATATTGACACTTCATCAATATCTCCTTCTCCAGACCCCGATAATACCTCCCCAAATCCCATTGTCCAGCCAGCCAACATTCACTCACATTCAAACCAGTTCAAAAACAGGTCACTCTGGCCCCAAATCTTTTCCTGATTACAAATTATTCTACAATACCCGACATCCTTCATGAGCCTTTTCTGCAGTCTTCAATACTACTAAACCAACATCCTACACTCAAATAGTTTTGGATCCACAATGGGGTGCTACCATGGGAAGGGATTTTATACTTTGATGATAAATGGCACTTGGTCCCTCTGTCCTCGCCTGCTTGATAAACACATTGTTAGGAATAAATTGGTATACAAAGTTAAAAGAAAACCAGATGGCAGTATTAAACATTTTAAGGCTAGACTTATGGCCAAAGGCTATGATCAAAGGAGTGGGGTGGACTACCAAGAAACTTTTTCCCCGGTGATTAAGCCAACTACTATTCATCTTATTTTGGCAATTGTTGTTCATTTTCACTAGGCCATCCGACAATTAGATGTATCGAATGCATTTCTCCATGGGTTTTTAGAAGAAAATGTTTTCATGGAACAACCGAAAGGGTTTGTTGATGACACCAAATTGGATTATGTTTGCAAACTACACAAGTCTCTTTATGGTCTCAAACAGGCCCCAAGAGCCTGGTTTCGCAGGTTGTTACAACAAATTCTTGAGCTTGGTTTCCAGGAATCCATTAATGACTACTCTCTTTGTTCTGCATACTGCAAAAATTCAGATTTATGTTTTGATATATGTCGATGATATTTTGGTGATTGACTCTAATGGTTCAGTTGTTTCCACACTCATTCATCATCTGCAAAGTATTTTTCATGTTAAGGATCTTGGTTCTTTGTCTTATTTTTTAGGTGTGGAGGCTGATAGAAGTTTCAAAGGACTACATCTCCATCAAACCAAATACATTTATGATCTCTTAGACAGGTCACATGACTGAAGCTAAACCACTTGTATCACCAACAGTAGCCACTACCAAAATGTCCAATACCGAAGGAGAACTCATCTCTGATCCTTCTACTTATTGCCAAATCATTAGGGCACTTCAATACTGCATTATCACACGTCCTGATATTTCTTATGCTGTCAACCAGTTATGCCAGTATATGCATCAACCAAGAACTCCACACTTGCAGGCCATGAAATGAGTCCTTCGTTACTTAAAAGGCATTGTTAACCATGGCTTGTTCTATACACCATCTCCTCTATAATTACATGCCTACTGTGGCTCGGATTGGGCTGGCAACCCAGACAACAAAAGGTCTACTAGTGGCTATGGTGTTTTTCTTAGCTGCAACCTAGTTTCTTGGAGCTTCAAGAAACAAAATGTGGTCACTCGCTCAAGTATAGAAGCGAAATATCGTTCAATGGCACTCGTTACGGCTGAAGTTTACTGGCTTAGAATACTCTTCAAAGAATTGGCAATTGGTATCATACACACACCGACTATATGGTGCGATAACATTGGGGTCATTGCACTTGCTTCCAATCTAGTGTTCCATGCAAAGACAAAGCATATGGAAATTGACTACCATTTTATTCACGAGAAAGTTTGCAACAATGATTTTAAAGTCCAACATGTCTCCATTGTTGATCAAATAGCAGATGTCTTCACCAAAGGCCAAATTGCACAACTATTTCAATATCTCACAAGCAAATTAATGGGTTTATCAAAACCCCATTAATTTGAGGGGGGGTGTTAGACTATCAGAATATTCATCAGAAAATCCAGGAGTATCTGCACCAGTTCTTGATCCTATCCATTCTGTTGTCAATTCAAAATAGCCTTGCTATTTTGAATGACTCTTGTATATATGTTTACTTCCTTATGATTCTCATATTAGTTTCATTATTATATGCATTGCAGTTTCATTATACAATTATAAATATAATGGAAACTACATGGCTTAAGTGTGTTAGCCATAACAAAGACATATTGTGTATTCTTCCTTTTGTGTTTATCTTACAACGACTAGTGGCCATCAATATTAGCTCCTATCTTTTTTTCTTGAGTTGGTTGTTGGTTTCTGACCTATTTCTAATGCATTTTTCTTCTTCTCGATGATATAGTTCACTTTTTTACCATCCATAACACTGATTTTTTTAGATTTTTGCCCTATCTTGCTACATGTTAAGGATTTCAAGCATTCTTCCCTTATGTTTTCCCTTAATTTCTCATATGCTACCTCTTTTTCTTCCCTAGAATTTTAATCCTCCTTGCCAAACCAATTGTTTGTTCTGGTTATTTCTTTGATTGAAGACTCCATCATTTTCATAGGTTTCTTTTTTTTATTAGTGTTTAATCTCTTACCTTGAACTAGTTTTATATTACATTTGGGTGTTGTTTTCTCTTTAAACTTGCCTTACCTTCTCCCTCTAGGTATTTTTTTTTTTTTGTATTCTTTATTTGCCTTTGCCTTTGCCTTTCCACCACCTAAACAGTCCAAAAAAAGAAAGAAAAAAAAGAAATTAAATGATTATTATTATTATTATTATTACAAGATGAAGTAAGATAAGTATGCTTAGTCTAATTTCTACTCGTGTCATCAACGTTTGAACTATCTGATGGTTTTTTTTATTTGTTTTGCATAAAGAAACCTTCATAATCTAAACTCAACCTTTTAAACTGATGGTTTTTTGTATTTGTTTAAAATTATCATGTTTTTTATATTCTAACAAAGCTTTTGTTTCATCCAGCTTGAAAATTGATGTTTTTGTTCATCTTTGTCTAGAAGATGTGGTGTTATTGCTGTAAAAAATCATAACTGTGAGTTTTTTTTTATTTTATTTTGTTGTATATTTTAAGGTGCATGAAAACATTGCTAGAAAAATCAAGAATAACAAAAACTATACATGAGAGGGATTGTTTGTACTTGTATTGCTAAGTCTCAAGTTGAATTAGAGCTTGAGAAAGTTGTTATATGAGTTATCGCTTGTGGTATTGGTGACATATATGATGTTTTTAAAGAAAAAGCATAGCATGTAAAGGCTTGGAAAATTTTAATTGGGCAGTCATAAGATTAACATATATATATATATATATATGAATGAGATATCAAGAAAACCTTTAAATAAGTTTTAAAAATTATTGTTGGAGATTTGTTATGTTTTTTTAATTGATTTAATATTTTTTTTCTATTTGATACTGAACTCTTTTATTATTTTTCTAACTTTCTTTCAAATATTTTTTAGTATATAAGCAACCTAAAAAAATTATAATACTAGAGATAATATTTAATAATAAAATTTTGAATTAAAATTTTTTATACAAAGACTCTATATGACATAAATTTATGTTATTTTATGCTTGCTTTGTTTTTGTTGTGTCATATTCACTCTTCTAATGTAATTTATGTGAGCAGGCAAATACGAAGCCAAGCTCACGATGTTTTTACCTTTATATAAACTCAAACTATGCATAAGACGCATTAACCATAGCTATCACTTACAAAAGTTTCTCTCAAACTTTGAGAGGTGTGACTCACTTGGTCAAGTTTTGGGTTTACTCTCTACAGATCACCAGTTCGAGTCTTACAAACCTCAGGGTCACTAGAGACTTACATGGTCGTTAACTTTAGGGTTTGTGAAATTAGTCAAGGAAAGCATAAGCTGACTCGAACATCCATGTTAATAATAATAATATAAAAAAAAAAAAAGTTAGCGTCATCCCATACAAATATTAGTCCCATATTAACCAAAAACAAAAAACCTAGATGGTGTGGAAAAAGTATCATAGCAAAAACATTATTAATTATGGATTAAAATTTTGAAATTATACCTTTGCCCTTGTTAAAAAAAAAAAAAGTATAACTAATATTAAAGGGTAAGATATTCTTTTCGTGAGATCCATTTATCATTCTAAAATTATTAAAGGGTATATTGATCTTTTCATAATTTTTTTACAATAAAATTACTTGAATACCCTTAAAAGCAATAAAAAAAACACAATTAACTATGGTCTAGGAACATTTTTTATTTTTTTACTTTTAAAGAATAGTGTAATGACTAAATTGCCCTTGAAAACAAAATTCTAAAGGCATGGCTTTATGGGCTTTTTTGTAATTTCATGATTTTTTTTTCATTATATTTATTTGATCCTGGCCCAATGAAGTAATTTGGTAAATAAAATAAAAATAATTGCTTACGCATGCATCGCACAAGTTAGCCACTCTACTACCTTCGGGCAGCACGTGCAATTGACTTTAATGGTTAAAATCGTTGTTCCACCACATATTATGATTTGTCTCGGCATCCTTTTCCTTTCTAAATGGCATGTGCATGGTGATTCTGTCCAGTTTGGAGCCATTTTGATTTTTTTTTTATGATTTTATTTTTTTATTATTATTGGGTTTGATTCTCATTTTTTTATTGTTATTTTCCATATTTGACAAGATTTTTAAATTAATTTTTTTTATTTATGTTATTCTTCAATATTAAATTAATTGAGAATTGAGTTTTTTAAAAGAGTACAAATCTAAGATTTCACGGGTTACAGTTTTGAAATATTAAGATGGATTTAAAAGATTTTTCCAAGTTTGCTTTGCTTTTAATGTTATTAAACTAAGGTTGTGTTGTTTTATGTTATTAAATTAACTGAACTTATTAAACTCAGTCGACACAATGATCCAAGTCTCAAAATTATTTATTTTTTTTTTAATTTAATTTTTTTTTCTACATTCAACCTTTAATATTTATTTTGTTATAATTAAGTTTTTTTAATTTATTTTGATATGAATTTCTTAGTTTTATCGAGATCTCACACCTAGATCACATGTTAGCAAAAATCTCAATATATTTTTTTAAAATTTCATAAAATATATTATCATATATTATTATTTAAATATTTTAGAAGTATTTCAACCACCATTATACGTCAGCGTTTTTACTTCCTAACATTTTAATATTTTTTTTAGGTTGAAAAAAGAAAAAAAGCACCCAACTTGTCAAGCAGCACGGGCAAAAAGCTAGTCTCCAGCTATAATAAGATGCAGTCTACTCCTTTCATTTAAGCAAATAATAAATTGTGACACAAAATACATTGTAGATTCAGGTAAATTACATTTGAAACAACAGAAACCTGCAAAATGAACTTCCTTGATTCCCCGCTGAACCTTGGCAAAAGACAGGCAAGACCACTTCCAATTACCTCTATTATCCAAGAGAAACGGGAACAAAAAGCTTTTCTTCATAGGAAGGCTATGCAACAAACATGGGAAACATTGTGGCAAAGATAGATTGATAGCCATATCTAAAGCCAGGGTTATGAAGCAAATCTATCTCTCCATTTGTATTCTCTTGTCCCTTATCGGCAAGTCAATCGGCTTCTGAGCCTCGTGTGGATGAGTTGGGCCGGTGTAAACCTTAAGGTGGTTGAATAATGCTCTGCCAAGCTGCAGGAAACAGACGTTGAAACCATATAATTGGGAAACAAGCAGATAGCCAATAATGCAGTCAGCATGAAGGAGAAGCATTTTAGACAAGACATCAAATAGATGTTAAAGGGAAAAATCATTCAGAAAAGAAATGAAATAGATCTATTTAACTAAAAATCATAAAGCTAACACAGTGTATCACAAGCATACCAGCACATGTAAATCTCACATGCATTTAATTGTTTATGAGAAAAAAATATTTGTCAGAGTTTCCCTTTTGATTTCTAATTGAACTCTGTAATTATCCTCTCATATTTTACAGAGACTAATGCCAAATCAACTGTCCTGCAATCCATCAGGCCATCACTCACAGAACTACTTGATGCCAGACTCCCCTATCCTACTAACTACCCAAACATATAAAAGCTCTCATCTGACTTAAGTATCATCTAATGGTATATAAACTTACATCAGTTACGAACAAAACAAAAGTAAACAAACAATGGCAGCATTGGCAAAAAGGCTAGCCAGGGGCGAAGCAAGAGCTTTTTCAGGTATAACACTGGCCTGCCAATGAACTCGGGAAAAGCCAGATTGTTTTAGGAAGCGTAACAAATTGATTCATCCAAAATCTGTTCTTTAGTGACATGAGAAATTTAAACTTTTCATCCAAGTCAACAATGAGCATGCAGTAAGCACTCTTCAATTCTCACTAAGCCATCCTTATTACTTTTTCTTCTCAGCTGCATGCATTTTTTAAAAGCTCAAAATCACTTATGCTTGACAATCCAAAATCATTAAGAGGGCATCGCCAACTTATGCTCAGCCTCTACGGCTACTCACTATCCTTTCAGCATTTTCACATTGTCGGCATATCCGCAAAGATCTTTCTGATCATGTGCATGCACATGCATTCACATGTTAGGTTATGCAGCCCATCAAAAAGGCAACATGTCAAAGCATGCCAGCCCTGGCATCACGAGGACTGCATCCCCTCAATCTTTTAGCATCAGCTAGTTTAGCATGCAGATCTTAGCAGCCCAATTACATGCAAAACCATAATTGAATAGGATATCAATAATGAATTAGGCTTCTATCATTCCAACTTGTCCAATGACAGGCCAATGATTTAAATTCAAAGCATTTCAAATAAACTTGTTGCAAACCTATGTACACAAGATGCTTTTAGAGTAAGACTGGGCAAAAAAGGCAATGCAACTGAAGAGTGAAGATCAAAACACCTGAGAAGAAAAGACTACAGCTCCTATGTTAAAATATGAATATTTAATACTGCAGAGCAAAGCACCAAGGAAAACCAAGAATTTTTTAAATAAAGCAACGAAAATAAAAAATATTTAATCAGACTTCATGGAAAAACTTTGTTGTAAAAATACAGGCAAAACAGAAATCCTAAAACATATAAAGGTCCAATATGTGTACTTCGTTTTATAAGCATTTTTATTGAGAATGGGAAAACAATTCGGTACAGCTAAGAGGATAGCTGGATAAGACATCCTTAAGGAATGAGAAAACTTGTAAATAAATAAATAAATTACTTATACTCTTTCTGAGTCGGAACATAAGCACTCACCCTTCCTTTAGGAAGCATACCACGAACAGCATGTTCAATAATTCTTTCTGGAATCCTTTGTTGTAGCTGATCAAATGTCTCCACTTTCATACCACCTGGTCTTCCTGAATGCCTTCTGTATAACTTTTGGGTCCTCTTCTTACCAGATACAGCAACTTTCTCAGCATTTACCTTTTGTGATCAGATAAAGGATTAACTTTCAGAACTTTAGCACAAGTTAAATGTAATTGATACAATAAGAAGCACTGTACAACAATTGACATTCAGGGATGAAGTAGAAATGTCCCACTAATCCTTGCATCAGAACCTCAACAAGCAGGTACAATTGCATGGAAACAATTACAATACCAATTATCCATTAAATCTGAGTGGAGTTGTGAGCAAATTATATCAGGTGAATCTCTAGATGACAATATTTTGAGAAAAAATGGTTGGTACACAAACAAAGGAAAAGATATAGAGATTAATGTTTTGGAAATCAAAACAGATATCATTCAGTGAAATCCTGCAATGAGACATTATGAAGTCTAATTCTTCATCACACTTTTTCTAGATCAAATCAACAACCATGTGGATAAACTGTTGGCGGAATTTCAATTTCAAATTTTGAAGAAGTTCTCTCATGTCTGAAAATACCTGATGAAGTGAGACAAGCCTCTATATGTATTAAGATTCTGGTACAAAACATGGTCATAAAACAACTAGCACCTACTCTCTTCCTCATCCAAACCACATCAGTAATTCGTACTAAGCACTTTGAGTGATCGATGATCTTATCAATAGGAGTGTTAAGAGATACATTATATTATGCCACCGTAACAAAAAAAATTAGTAAATAATCCATAATGTAACAAGATTTTTCTTAAGGAGGATAAACACTCAGCAACCTAAGTGCGCTGCATGAAGCCTTCAGTATCAACCCACTTCCACCAATTTGATGCTTATGGTACTAAATTGACTGGAAGATAATTGGTTTCCTAGAGGATAACAACCTCAAAACCTATACATAAAGAGCAGTACACTTGTTCATTGCTTTTGTTAATTGGGAATGCTAATCCTTTGAACAATTTTATAACTCTCTATCTATGTTCATCAGAACATTCTTCTAATGCATTTGATAAGATTTTATGAACCATTCAACGCCAAATACACTGTAATCAAGCCTTAATGCATTTGATAAGATGATGAGCCACTCAACTCCAAATATGCGGCAATGAGCTTGCAAGTTACACAATTAAGATAGAAACAAGTAAAGGCAGGTGAAACAAATAATATATCATGATCCATATTTGTCATATTCACTTTGACTAATGCAAAAAATGCACAAGACACAAAGCTATTTGAGGTTTGAAACCATACCAGGAGCATTAAGGATAACATCTAGTAGAAACTAATCAAATGCAATGTAATGTGACACAATAAGAAATATATAACAGTTCTATCTACTTGAAAACAACAAAAGCTCCCAACTTCAGAAATATTTAGCAGATGAAAATAAAATGAAATAAAGTGATACGTTACGCATTCAACATTCATTGCAAATGGTTAAAGAAAGGCATGGAACATGCGTCCTTATTCTATCCACATACCACGATCACAAAAGCCCCCATGTCCACACTAGGAGTGTAAGTCGCCAAATTCTTTCCACGAATGTAAATGGCAATTGTAGATGCCAGTCTTCCAAGAATCTTGTCAGTTGCATCAACAACATACCAAGTTTTCTCCGTGTTAATATGATCTGCAGCTTTAGGATACCATGTCGTATTCCAAATATCCTATTCAAAATAAAACCACAACAAAACAAAAAATTGAAATAAAGCAAAAGTGAACATCACGCACCGCCATAAGAATCTTACAAAGGGACTCAAAGCCTGGCAAATATCAGAAAGGAAAAAAAACCCAGATAACCAAAAGAAATACGATAATTACACATCAGGAGTTGTAACAATTTAATTAAAGAAACTTGAGAAAGAAAGAGAGGAAATTACAGGGCCATTAAGTTCAGATTCTTCAAACAACCAGCGTTGGTCAAGAGGAACGCGAGCGACTACGTTTTTCTCCTTCTTCTCGCACCGAACCTCAAAACTACGGCTGCCATTATTCAAAGGAAAGAAAGAAGTTTTGACACATGGATTTAATTTTGATTGTGAAAATGAGAACCCAGCAACAAAAGGGGTAGTACAAATACTAGTGCCGTTCCTTGCTGAGTAAGAACAAGAGGGTTTTGTTGAAGTAAAAGAAGATGAGGCACAAAGCATTGCCATTCTCGTATCTCTCTCTCACTCGCTCCCTCTCCCTGCCAAGTCCTTGCTGCTGTCCTCCTCTAGTCACGCGACTGGATAAGATGGAGTTCGTCTTTTCATTTGAGCTGTGTGGTTTGGGCTTGGATGAGCCCATGGAAGACGGATTTGAGTTTCGAGAGAGAGATTATCCAACCCCGCATTTTACGGAGCCCGTATAAATTACATGATGATTATAAATTATAAATTACTAAAATAAACTAAATCACTATTTTCTTTAGACATAGGCTACTCTCTTAATTGTCTTTGTTTGCCCCTCTTTAATTCCTCCACATGTCTAATTGTTGTCTATATTTTCTTGGTGTCTATTTGCTTTGCTTTTCTAGTAGCTTTCGGGTATGTTTGATATGCATGTATTTTTATTTAATTTGAAATATAGGTTTCCTTTTCTTCTCAATCTTTTTATTGCTTGATTGGTGAGGACTTGTTATCTCTAATTAGGGTTATCTTTGTTATTTGGCTCTTAACTCATTCGAGTTAGCTCATGTAAGTCTTTTCTAAAGTATTTATAATTTTACACAACCTAACCTTTATAGTGCCCATCATGACCCATTTTGATTGCTATAGATTTCTTGTCTAGTTAAATAATTTGAAAGGATTATTCATTATTTTCTTGTCTCACTGCTACATACCCCAAACACACATCAACACTATTAAAAAGATCTTCATGAGACAAATCAAAGGATATCAAGAAATGTTATTAATAGTGACTGAAGTGGACCACACGAGCTGCTCTAAGGTAACAAATGAATCATTTACCTTTAGACAACTCATGTAGCTCACTCTGGTCACCATTAATGACTTTTATTGATATTATTTCATTTGCCTCATTAATATCTTTCTAATAATACAAGTGATGTCATCATTTTCTCTCTCATATCTCATATATCCTCATTATAATTGGTGCAAAGGATATTTAAAAATAAAAGAGAATTGATAATGAGACATGCTTATGGATATAATGCAAGCAAGGAATCCTCTTTTTAGAATAAAGTTAGCTTAAGAGATTAAAAAAATAAAGATTTTTTTTTTTTGAATTCGAGGAAACTCCATCCCTCGGAAAATATTTTTTTATAGGCTTAGGTGAGCGAGTAAAACCCTGATTGTCCTAGACTCTTACAAGAGACGTATCCCCTAACTCGAGTAGAATACCTTTACTTGTTAAATTATTTTATTTCTTTAAATATTTTATCAATATTTATATATATATATATATATATATATATTTTAATGTGTTAAGATAGTGTTTTATATAAAGATAAGGATTACTATTCAAATTACTTTTTATTTAAAAATACATCAAAATAATTTTTTATTTTTTAAAATTTATTTTTTATTTCAACACATTAAAATAATGTAACAATATCAAAAACTAAATTTAAAATAAAATAAATAAAGTTTTTAAAAAACAATATGTTACTCCAAAGAGGTTACAAAACCTAATAGACAAGGACTTGGAGGAGCCGGCTCCCGAAACTCAAGAGTTAAGGACAGGCCTTAGATTGATGAGCCTTAACTGCCGGGGAAAAAAAAATAATTTTCAGATAAAAGGTAGATATTACTTAATTTTATCAGTTATTACCAGCACTCGAACCTTAACCCTTACCGAGTTTAACCGAGAAATGGAGTAATCGGGTGAACCTGACTTAAATCGGAGCTCTAACCCAGTTTTGTTTGGATAGTCGAATACTCATGCTTCTCACTTCACATTAAACTTCCACCTAAAGTCAAAACAGAACACACAAAAATGGCACTTTCGAGAGTCCTCCACATCAAACACCCAATTCTCTTCGCTCCTCTCCACTTCTCCAAATCTCAAATCCACCCCAGAAAACCTTCAATCCCCACTTCCATCCCTCAACAAAATGCTCCCTCACAGACCAAATGCAATCTCGACGCAAGGAGTTCTATCAGAGGCTATGAGATTGATCCAATCAGCACCGCCCACTTGGCAATCAGCGCTTTTCAGTAATCTCTCTATTTTTCTTGTCGGGTCTCCAATTTTGGTATCTGGGCTCTCTCTTTCTGGGATTTTTGCTGCTTTTTTGTTGGGTACTCTCACTTGGCGCGCTTTTGGTCCTTCTGGGTTCCTCCTTGTTGCCTCTTACTTTATTATTGTGAGTTGGAAAAGAAAAGGACTGAATCTTTACTTGCATGTATATTGATTTATGTTTTGGGTTGTTTTTGTTGGGTTTTGGTCATTCGTTTTATTGGGGTTTTTTTTTTTTTAATGGCTAAAGTAATTGAATTCCTTTTGTTTAAGTGATTCAGGCGTTATATTTTATGCGCTTTTTGTCTTTTCTAGTTATTTGTATAATATTTATGCATGTTTATATTGCTGGATTTATTATTATTATTATTATTCTATTTAATTTAGGCTTATTTGATTGATGAAAAACAATTTTTTTAAACAATTTTTTTAAAAATAAATTATATTTTGATATTTGATAGTGTTATATAAAATAAATTAAAAAATAATTTTTAATATTTGATTATATTATGAAAAAATAATCTAAAAATATATTTTTAATTTTTTTTAAGTTTATTAAGATAATAAAAAACAAATTTTATAAATTAAAAAAATAATAATTTTATAAATTATTTTAAATAAAAACAATAACAAAATAATGAATATCAAATTTAATTGATAAAAAAAATTAAAAGGTGATGAAATTAAAATAATAATAATTACAATTTTATAAATTATTTTAAATAAAATAAGTAACGGTTAAAATAATAAGTATAAAAAATTCAATTAAAAAAATAATAAAAGAATAACAAATAACAATCATAAAAATAAATGCTACAGTTAATATAAAATTTAAATTAAATTAAATTTTAAGGGATAAAATTGAAAAAAAATATTCAAAATAAAATATATAACAATTAAAAATTTCAGGATCAAATTTGATATAATTAACAAATAATATGATATTTTAAATTTTTTATAATTTTTAGAAAGTGTTTTCCGTCTAAATAAAAGAAAAATAATTTTCTAAAAACTAAGTTAAAATTTTATTTTTTTTTACTAGAAAATGGTTTTTGTTGTTTAATTTTTTTAATGATAAATAAACATAAAAAATAATTTTTAATAAACTATTTTTTTTTTGTGTGAAACAAACGGGTCTTTTGTGCGTTTAATTTTGATTCATTTTTTGTATAAGAATTAATTTTCCAGTCTGCCAACGTGTTGGATTTTTTTAGTTATTTTGTTCTAAATTTCGGTCCTTTCTGGTTTAATTTGTAATTCCTTTCATTTCTTTAAATGGTTTAAAAATATTATGTGGGATTTTGATTTTCTTTTCTCTTCTCTCTCTCTCCAATCTTATATATTATTCTGTATATCGAATGTGCAAGATTTGAATTGTAAAAATTAGAGAATACTTTTAGCAACCGAATGTTTACAAAACAAAATGCCTGATTTAAAGAGTGTTTTATTAGTAATTGCCTCTTTTTTTTTGTTATTTAAGACCTTGTTCTTAATAGGATTCAGTTAATTTATGCTGGTAGGGAACTGCAGCTACAAAAGTGAAAATGGCACAGAAGGAAGCTCAAGGAGTGGCTGAGAAGAGGAAGGGAAGAAGAGGACCAGGCAGTGTGATTGGTTCAAGTGCTGCTGGTTGTGTGTGCGCTTTTCTGTCAATATTTCGAGTAGGGGACGAGGCATTTCTTGCACTTTGGCGACTTGGGTTTGTTGCCAGTTTCTGTACCAAGTTGAGTGATACAGTCTCAAGTGAGATAGGGAAGGCATATGGCAAAACTACGTGAGTATTGCTTTTCTGTTTGGTGAGGATTTGGCTGTTCATTCTGAATTTTTAGACTTTAATTCGGTCACTCATGATTAAGAAGGATTTTGAATTCAGTGGCTTTAAATGGCATTAACCTATTGCTACTTATAGCATCAGTCATCAGCCAGTTCTATTTAGTTTATTCATTATTTTATACGCGATAGCTTCTCCAGAAATAACTTAGAAGCAGTACTTGTAGATGATTTAGAAGTTTGATAATCTAGTCGGATCTGAATTCATATGTTTATGTTTATGTTTATGTTTCATCTCATTCACTTGAAAAGAAAGCATGTAGTATTATGCCATCCCAATGACAATCAGCAGTATTGCATCATTTACCTGTAAAATGTGTTTAGTGCTTTTGTTACAAATGACTCATATCCAATGTATTGCATTTTTTATTATCCAATTTATAACTGATAGAAAAAAAAAAAGGAAAAAAAAAATAGAAACCTTCCTACGAGGCAACATGGTCTTGCACACTCCCAGACACAAGTGCACGCACATATGCGTGCACAAGTTGAGTAATTCTTTACATGCTGTAGTTACACTATAGTTTATGAGGGTTAACATTTTTATGAGAGCTTAACTTGAAACTTGATAATCTAGAAATGCTGGTTGGAATTATTTTTTGTTATTTGATCATTGCACTTTCAAGGGTTTCAGTGTTTAGTGAAGCTTGTATTTTATAGGAAAAAAAAATTGATTTTAATGAAATTCTTTGATGCCTTTCTCAATCGTTTGTTGTCTATGGACTGTAAGAAGTCTTTAATTTCACATTTATGTGGCTTGAGTAGGTACCTTGTTACAACATTTAAGGTAGTTCCAAGGGGAACAGAAGGGGCTGTCAGTGCTGAGGGAACACTAGCTGGATTGTTGGCCTCTATACTTCTTGCCTCCATTGGTTGTCTCATGGGTGAGGTATTGTTTGTCATCTTGTCTTTAATTATGCACAACCATTTTTATTGCTTAAATGACTCTTTATGTGTATAATTTATTCTTCTTTAGGTTGACTTGTATTCTTTATAAGCATAAGAAAATAATTGTTGCTCGTACAACCAAATGGCTGTTAGTAATATGAGCTTTTCTTTCCTGCCTCTTTCCTTCTTCTTTCTCACATTGCTTTGGGGATCATCACACTGCTTCGTGACCTTATGCTAGTAGCATTATCATAGTTTCATATTCGCAGATTATGTTTTTTATAGCAAGGTAGTGCTGATAGTTACTGTCAAATGTAAAATCTAAAAACACGGTTTAGCTTGATCCATAGATCTTTATATTCTCCATTTAATTTCTGCCCCCAATCACACCGATTGCTATGAGAAAGTTAGCTCTTTGTTGTGATCACCATTTTATTTCTGAAGCCTTGCCAAAAGAGATTTGGAAGGAACCTAGTATTATGGAGTCACTCCTGTTATCTGCAGAGGACGATTACCCCCTCTCTTTTTTGTAGTTCTTTTTGATATAGTTCTTTGAATTGGGTTTTTATGCTGCTCATGGTCCAATTTATCCCTCAGTTAAACCTTCCTTCTCCCTATATTTGACATAAACAATTAAAATTTAAAGAATGAACAAAAAGTATTTTTTAGTAAAAAACTTCCCTGTAAGAATTAGGAAGTTACTTGATTTTGAAGGAAGCATTGTGCATTTATCAGCACGAAAAGATGTTTTTGGTGCATCAGCAGAGAACCCTTGGTCTAATGATGGGCTGCCAAATAGGGGCAGCCTCTTCATCTTCTAAACTGAGCATCCTCTGTCTGAACAGGATTCAAGGAGACTTTACCAGGTAGGTGCATCCATTTTTTACAACATTTGCATGCTGTTTCTTCAGATTATGTATTGATCTGAATTGTATGCTGTTTCTTCAGATTATTTATTGATCTGAATCATATGCTGTTTCTTCAGATCATTTATTAATCTCGTTCCGATAATGCCACACTATTTTATTGTGTAACTGCTTTGACATTTTCCTGATCTTTCTCCTTTTCCTTTCTATGGATCAGATAAATGTACCTGAAGTAGTTATATGTGTGATAGCTTCCCAAATTGCTAATGTTGGTGAGAGCATAATAGGTGCTGCCTTCCAGGATAAAGAAGGGTTTCAATGGGTAAGCAAGCAAAAAACAGATCACTTAATTTCTCATATTGCACTCACAATCCCTTTTTTTTTCTCCTATGAGGGGGATTGAGGAGTTTAAAGGACTACTTACCCATAACGCACCCCCTTTTCCCTGTTCCAGGAGCCATACAAGGCTCAAACTCAGCAGTCACTGGTGTACCAACCTATGGAATAAAGCCAGCTGTTGTACTTGTTATGTTTATCTGCAGTTGTCAATATATGTTCTGAATTCTGATCATTGTTGTCAATGACTGTTTGGAGACCATTAACCAGCTTGAACCTTAAATTAATTATTTATGTTAGATTGTGGTTAGCTTTGAATTCAAATTTACCTGACTAGTTTGGTATTGAGGATTATCACCTGAGTTGAGATGAAGCATCTGGTTGGTTTTGGATTTACCTCATGGATATATTTGCTGTATTGTGGAACCTCTTTTAACCAGAGAGTAATAAAAAAAAATAAAAAATTGAGGCCATTGTTTGGCTCCTAGCTTGTCCGGACCCTCCACTATGAAATGGGCATGTTAAGAAAGAATATTCCACTTCTCTGAGTTTCTACAGATTATTGGAATAATTCATCACCCTGTCGAGTATTGAAAACTCTATTGCAGCCAGTGTGTACCTGGCTTGATGTTGCTTAGGTTCAGGATTTCATCAATCATTTGATAGGATGTTTGAGTCTGTGTTCACCAATAAACTTCTGCCTCGTACATTATGTAGTTTGATGCTTCTGCTCCTTTTCCGCAGCTCAACAATGATGCTGTCAATGTCATCAACATATCCATGGGCAGCATTTTAGCAGTACTGATGCAGCTAGTCATTGTCCAAAAAGGGGGTGCTTAAATCTATGAATCAGCAGCATACAAATGCCTGAACATTTTGTATATTAGCATCAACATCATTCCGGCCACCTGCAAGTTCTATTGATAAACAAAGCATGATCAGGTGCTGTTAAAGTTTAATGCCCTGTTTCACTTCGAGGTGTGAGATTGACTGTTTGGTGATCTGCATTCAAAGCTCTCTGCTACGTTGCAACAGAGTGCCAAACAAGGAGGTCTTTATAAGCACTTCTGGATCTGTTTGGGATAGTATTCTTTGTATGGTTGTTAGATACAAAATGTTTCCATTTTTATTTATTCTTATTAGCTGATGCATTAGTCCTTTGTTAAGAGATCAGCGACAACAGAGTGACAACTCTGCAATGTGATTTTTTTAATCTTCTTTTGTGGCAATTTTTTGATGGAAACGATATAATTTTGAATTCACAACCTCTGAATAGCTGAAACAGTGACAAATAATTTAGGGGAACGTTTTACACACTAAGCTTTTATTAAGCAGCTAATATGCCTAATTTAGCGCTGCTCACACATGACAAGTGCTATGGCCTATGGATTTCCTTACTCCATTTAGGTTTTGTAATTTCTAATCTGTTTACATGTCACCGTTGTCCTCATGGCTATTCTTGCTAGTGCCTCCCCTGGCTTCCTTGAGAATGAGTTCCAATAGTCTCTCGTACACTCCAATCGCAGACTCCAGCATATCAATGGCTTTGCTCCTATCTTTTGCTGCCACAGATAAGACATCCTCAATCTCTACTGTATCCTTCACTGATCTGGTAAACTCTTTTCCAGATAGCACAATACCTCCACCAACAGATTTATTCATGTTATCGCCAACTCTAACACCCTGTCTTCTAGCATCACCAATCCCACTGGCGACAACCAGATCGCTTATGCTTTCCATGTTATTGCCAAGAACCATAATCACCTGCCCTCTTTCAACTTCCCACAAATACACCCTCCCATCCTCTGCAGCAGATACCAGATTCTTCCCCGCATTCATCACCACCACAGATATGATTGCTCCACCATGTTTGTCAGCCAAGATCGCCAATTCAAGCATGCGGCTCACTTGTTTTCTGCTTCCGACTTTCAAAAATCCCTTATAAATCGAACCGTCCGCCCCTGCAGCGTAGAATTCTGTCCCTGTTGGGTCCAAAGCAATCCTTGAAATTGCACATGGAAATGTAATTTTGCGCAGGTTTGTTCCATCCAAGAGGCTCCACAACTTGCTTGTGCAATCTGTTGAACATGAAATTACAATATGGTGGCAGAACCCAATACAAGTAATAGCCGTAACTGGACCCTCATGTGCAACAAAGCTATGCAACATAAAATCGCTACAATTCCCATCCGTTGTTTGATCAACAAGTTGAAAGATTGGAACAACAAGTATGGTACCGTCATCACCACCAGAAATTAGGAGTGACCCGTCATTGCTGATTGTAAGGCAGGATACAGGTTTGGTGTGGGCAGGAAATGATTTCAGAATGTTACCTGAAGGGATGGAGAGAGCATAGACATTGCCAGAAACGCCACCAGCAAATAAAAATGACCCATCAGGAGTGGCAGCAAGTGGAGCCACAGGTTCAGGGACAGGCAGATGGTGAAAAGCTGTCGAGGACCACCAATTGTACAGGTGAATTGAGCCGGAGGCAGTGGCTGAGGAGATATGAGAGGCAGCAATATAAGCCTTCCCTGCAAGGACTAGGCCATGGCGTGGTGACCTGCTGCCAGAGAAGCGAGCTAGGGTGGTGCCTGAGAAGATGTCATAAGCAGTAATGGGGCCGTCAGGAGAGCTAGTAAGGACAATCTCACGAGAAGAAGACATTTTCTTCAGGTGGGACTACTGGGCATGCAATAAATAGATAGAGGATGTCTTGCGATTTTACTTGGGGCAAACGTGGATTCCATGTTAAGGCTGGGTTTTTGGTCTTGGGCGTTGAAAACGAGGTTACTAATATCATCAGCAATTCGCTTTCTTTATACACCTGTTGAACTAGGATGGTGGGTTGGTTCACGTGACAAGAACAAGAACAAGACCATTTTCGCGTTAGGTTTCAAGTTTCGCAGACTAATCCTGTTCATCATCAAAGTAGAACCTTAAGCTTTATTCCTAGTAAGAAATCACAATATTTTTTACCAAATCTGCGGTATACACCCCATTCTGTATCCGAAAACGACTTTGAGGAGTATCATCGCGTGGTAACTAGTATTTCCACCTTTTGGAGTTATAGTATGATCATATAGGCAAAAGGTTATGATAGAGAGAAAAATCTTAAGGCTGCATCATTGTTTACTGTTTGTGTGTTTCAGAGGAAATCTCCCTTCTGGGTTTCTTACAGGCTGCAAGAGAGGAGCTAGCTTGAGAGTTTTGTTTCTCAAGGTGATCTTTTTTACCATAAATGTATGTATAAATGCTGCATTCCATAACCCGTCAAGATTGGAGGAATTATTCACCAAACAGTAATACAATCTTACCATGTTGATCACCTTCCTTGTCTACAAATTAATTGCCTGATTAACTGGGGAGGGTCACAGCATTGCAAGAGGAGGGCTGGGCATCTGAATGTTTTATGGGTGGGCTACTTTAGTAATGGGTTAAAACTCTAAATGGACTTCTCTTTAATTACACGTTTTTCTGGATTTGATGCCCTGCTAACTGAAATTGATCTTGGATTTGATTATCCCTGCTTTAAAATAAAAATTGTCATCTTCACTTGATTTTGATTATGTAGCTGGTGTGAAAAATATAATTCTCATGTATTCGCTTGGAGTGAATAGCGACGCGGGATGCTAATTTTATAGTATAATTATTTGTATTGTATTAAGAATTATAAGGATTTGTTTAGCTAGTTAGATTTTATTATCTAACCATGAAATTTTTAATAAAAATACTTTTTTTATAATGATTTTAGGTGTAGACTAATATAAATATAGATTTATAACTTTTTTTCTCATTGAATATTGTTGAATTAAAGTTTTTCTGAATATATCATAGTTTTCTTTACAATTACAAGTTGTAAATTTAGGGTTTGAGAATTCTAGTTTTTTTTCTTTATCGAATTGATGAATTTTAGTTTCTATACACACTATAAATTGAGTTAATTGGTATCAAAATAGATTATCTTATTTGATGGACATAAATGATAGCAACTCATTCTACAATGCAAGAGTGGAGGCTATATGAGATAAATAGCTCAATACAAAAGTTAAATTGTGTTATGTTAAATAACTTGGAACATCTATTAGTTGAGAGGTGCCAAGAAGGATCATGAAGAGAAGAGGAAAATGCAAGAAAACTTACCTAGAAGCATACTTAATCCTATACCTATTCTTGAAGTCCCACCTCGACAGCCACTTGTTTATGAGGAGGATCTTGGTGAAAACAAAATCAAAATTAGTTGATCATGTTCAAGATAATATTGGTCGAGGAGGGAGTTGAAAAACAATTTCAATCTTTCAATATTAAGTTGGAGAATATAATAATAAATTGTGACTTTTTTGTTAAAGATTAAAATCTTGCAAACAAGAACATAAAAAATATGTTAATTTCAAACAAGTTTTTTAAAGGTATTATGAAAAATTATCTTGGAGTTCTTTGACATACAAAGATTGAATTATTAGGAGTTGAAAATGATAAGGAGGTGAAGTTTGAAGTAAAAGAATGTGTGAAGAAATTACAAATAAACTTCATAGGAATAAAAAAAAGTATATATATATTTTTTTTTAATCACTAGCATTTTGCATATCCTACTTTCCACACCTATGCCTTTGAAAAAGAAAAAAAAAAAAAACAAGAAGGGAGCGAAAAGACCATCCCACTTCAATTTCAAAATTCTTGGTTTGGTTTTTTAACATGGTGGAGAAAAGAAAAGGAGAAGAAGATACTGATATTCCATCTAGTGTCTTCTCTTGTCAGCATCACGAATGTTGCTTTCTTGTAGCCGCTAACAAATAAAAGGGGTATGGTTTAGGAACATGGTTTTTAAAATTATTTTTAGGTTATTTTAATATATTAATATTAAAAATAATTTTTATAAAATAAAAAAAATATTATTTTAATACATTTAAAAAAAAAATACTTTAAACTGCAATCATTATTATTTGAGGTATTTGAAAGTGTACAACGATTATTTTTTTAAGTATTTTTTATTTGAAAATATATCAAAATAATTTATTATATGAGTATATTTGGGCCATGTTTGTTTTCTCGAAAAGTAGTTTTCGGGAAATCATTTTCTAAACTTTCTGTGTTTGTTTGTTATTAGGAAAGTTGGTCAACGGAAAACACTTTCCGGTCAACGGATACACTTTCCGGTCAACGGAAAACACTTTCCGGTCAATTTCAGTCAAAGAAAAATTTAACTTAGTTTTCAGGAAAATATTTTCCATTTAGCTGTGTTTGTTTTTCCGGAAAGTGGTTTCCGGGAAATCACTTTCCAAACTTTCTTGTGTTTGTTTGCCAGTAGGAAAATTGGTCAATGGAAAACACTTTCCAGTAAAAGAAAAATTTGGCTTGGATTTCAGGAAAGTGTTTTCCTGAAAAATTTGGGGGGAAAACATTTTCCGGAAGTTGTGAAAAATTTAGAAATGTCATTATTTGCTGATTATATCAAATTTAATCTTCAAACTTTTGCTATATATGTATATATATATATAGTTTGTTTTGAATATTTATTTTTCAATTTCATCTCTTAAAATTTTATTTTTATATTAACTTTGATCTTTATTTTTATAATTGTTATTTGTTTTTCCTTATCATATTTTTATTGAAATTTTTTATCTATCATTATTTTGATTGTTACTTATTTTATTTGAAATAATTTATGAAATATTGATTATTATTATTTTAATTTCTTCATCTTTTATTTTTTTAATTTTTTTTTAAATTTGATCTCTATTATTTTGATTATTATTTATTTTATTTGATATAATTTATGAAATTATATATTTTTTTCAATTTCATTCTCATTCAACTTTTTAATTTGTAAGATTTGTTCCTCATTATTTTAATAAACTTGAGAAAAATAAAATATTAATAAGTTATTTTCCAGCTATTTTCCATGACATAACCAAACACTAGAAAGTGTTTTCCAACTCATTTTCCATTACACTACCAAATATGAAAAATACTTTCTTGGAATTCACTTTCTTGGAATTCACTTTTTCCTAAAATTCACTTTTCAAAAAAAAAAATTACTTTTCCAGTAAACAAACGGAGCCTTTGATATTATCTGAAAATATTAAAAAATATTATTTTTTTAAAATATAATTTTATTTTTAAAAAAAAACTATTAAAAACAACGGGTCCGTAAACACCCCGGAAGCGCCACGGTTTCACACCAAGAAAAACAGTAGCCATTGCCAACTCGACACCAAGACAAAACATTCCCGAATCCCAATCATTTGTTCTTTTGTTTTGTCCTCTTACCGTCGCCGAGATTGCGAATTGTGTTGGGCGACATTAAATTATTAAAAGCTATCATAACTGCCCATTTGCATGGATTGTGTCCCCATTTGACCGTCTCTTGCGCGAGACAAAATGCGTTTCTAGTGATCTTAAAGACATTGAATACGTTTCTGTAGATAATAATGAGTGTCACCATGTTGCTTGCGGTTTGATGAACTTCTTCCAATAACTCCCTTGTAATTTGCTTCTCTTCTCGTGTAAGCTAATAAACATGGCTGCAGGTTTGTTTGGGATTGCTGCAGTTTCTTCTTCTTCTTCTTCTTCTTTTTGTTTCTACGGAGAAAAAATTGTTTGGTTTTTCGAATAATTTCTAGGATTTCACGTGTAATTGCATTTTGAATTTCAGGAGAATATATACTTCTATGAACAAATTTAATGCGTTCTTTATCAAATATAAACTAAAGATTTACAGCTCTAGTTTAGGCATAAATTATAGAGTTAATTCTCCCAAAACCGAGAGAAAAGAGAGAACTTTTATAATTTCCTTTTTTAAAACCTAATGGCAACCTCATAATTTAGGAGGAAACTAGGGTTTTTGTTTAAGAACCCCAAGACAAAACAATTCCCCCCACATACGATCGCTTTCAGTCTTTGAAAGCGCAAAACCCAATGGACCACCTGTTACACTTCCTTCTTCCTCCCTCCGCTTCTATCTGTCTTTTATTATTTCTCTTTGCAGAATTCAACAGTAGTAGTTAACTTCAATGCTTTCTTTATTCACCCTATGAATACACGCGTCCTCACTGCTAAGAATCCTATAAAACAAAATTCCTTTCGCACACTTTCTCACGTTCCAAACACCACCACCTTAGCTCCACATTATCACAGTATATTATTTATATTCTCACTGTTGAGTAATAATAACCCATCATGGCCCTCAATTCAACTGATCGGAAAGATGTGATTTTGAGTATGGACGAGTTCTGTGATGAAGGTGTTAACGTGGGGTCAAATAACAACAACACTGGAGGAGGAGGAGGGAGAATTTGGAGGGAGTCAAGCTATGATTTCTTGAACAATGCAAATAACAATGACAAGCGACCTCTCATGAATGGCGACAACAACAGTACCAATACTAGTGGAAGTAGATGCTATAAACTTGATTTTAATGGTCATCAGAACAGTAACAGTGGTGTTACTGCTAGTGCTAGTGATAGCGGTTCAGTAATGGAGGAGGAAGATCCACCCTCGAAGCTGATTGGTCATTTCTTGCACAGACAGAAAGCATCAGGTGAGTTTTGTTTAGATATGGACTTAGAGATGATGACTCATCTTCAAAACGATACTGTTGTTCATCATAAGAATTTACCTCCTGTTTCTGAGTCTCTTACCGCTAATACGAATCGGGTTTCTTTTGACCCAAACCCACCCGGCTCAAGTGAGTCATTGAGGAGGAGAAGGGACTTCAAGAATTCTTCTCCACGTAATCAAAATAATGGTGATGGTGAGATTTTGAAGTGTAGCTCTAGCAACGAGGGATCGTTTTGTAGCAATTCCTCGTTTAAGAGGAAGTCTAGTTTGTTGAAGGAGAGGACAAAGTCTAGATTGATGGACCCGCCGCCGCATCCACCGGAGAAGTCAGGGAGAGTGGTTGTTGGGAGGTCAGGGCAGTTGAAGTCTGGATTTTTAGGGAAAGGGAGTGTTGTTGATGAAGAGGAAGATGACCCTTTATTGGAAGAGGATTTGCCTGATGAGTATAAAAAAGATAAGCTTGATGTTTGGATTTTACTTGAATGGTTGAGTTTGATTGTTATTATTGCTGCTTTAGTTTGTAGTCTTGCAATTCCATATTTGAGAACTAAGAATTTGTGGAGACTTAGGTTGTGGAAATGGGAGGTTTTGGTTCTAGTTTTGATTTGTGGGAGACTGGTTTCTGGTTGGGTTATTAAGATTATTGTGTTTTTCATCGAGAGAAATTTTCTTTTGCGAAAAAGGGTTTTATATTTTGTTTATGGAATTAGGAATGCTGTGCAGAATTGTTTGTGGTTAGGGCTTGTTTTGATTGCTTGGCACTACTTATTTGACAAAAGAGTTGAGAGGGAAACTAGGAGTACGACACTTACGTTTGTGACTAAGGTTTTGGTGTGTCTAGTGGTGGGTACCTTGCTGTGGTTGGTGAAGACCTTAGTGGTTAAAGTACTTGCATCTTCATTTCATGTGAGCACCTACTTTGATCGGATTCAGGAGTCGCTGTTTAATCAGTATGTAATCGAAACCTTATCTGGCCCCCCATTGGTTGAAATGAAAAGAAATGAAGAGGAGGAAGAGAGACTTCTTGCAGAGATAAAAAAGTTGCAGAATGCAGGTGCCACCGTGCCCCCTGGCCTTAAGGCAACAGCGAGCCCGTCACCACCACAGAGTGCAAAGGTGATAGGAAGTGGTAGTTTCCAGAAAAGCCCTCGAATTGGTACCCCCAAGCTTTCTCGTGCACTTTCCAACAAGGTTGATGAGGAAGATGAGGGGATAACAATCAACCACTTGCACAAATTGAATCCTAAGAATATTTCTGCTTGGAATATGAAGAGGCTAGTGAATATAATTCGACATGGTGCTCTGTCCACACTGGATGAGCAGATACAAAATTCTAATCACGGTGATGAAGAGTCAGCTACAAAGATAAGGAGCGAATTTGAGGCAAAAGCTGCAGCAAGGAACATATTCACAAATGTTGCTAGGCAAGGGTCTCGGTAAGTCATTTCCACCCAAATTTTCATATTTTGAGTCCTTTGTTAAATTTTGTCTAGTCAGGTCTTGCTTTTTTCTGCATTTACAATATCGTTAGTGTGTTTGATTTAATCTACTTTCACTCTATTCTAGTATCTGACTTGCTCCACGAGTCTCAGCTTCTTGTTGGATAATTTGGGCATTGCTATATGAAATTTGACTGATTTCCAGGTTTCGTTAGGATTTATCTTTGATATGAAAGTAGTCATTTTGAAGTGAATGATGCGATATGTATTGTTCTGTACAGTTTTGCTTGAAAAAATCTATGTAATTTTTTTTTAATCTACGGATCATAGAATGTCAACTAGGACAAGGAACACTAGAGATACTTGATCGGTGTTTATGATGACAGGTGCTTGATAATTATAAAGAAACTGTTTGAGTTTTTCTATGATGGTGTTCTTCTCTGAGGTACCATTGCCATCCTGTATTGATCCTCTGTCATTACTTTACCATGCAGGTATATCTACCTGGATGACATTATGCGTTTCATGCAAGAAGATGAGGCTTCAAAAGCCATGGGCCTCTTTGAGGGAGCATCTGAAAGCAACAAAATCAGCAAAAAATGTTTGAAAAATTGGGTGGTAAGAACAAAGTAATGATATTTTTTCTTTTTTCTTTTTTCTCCTTTTAATTTGTATTCCTTCTTAGGTTCTAGAATCTTCTTTTGCTTGTGGAGTTTACAAACATCTCAAGGTATCTAAATGTGTAGTCAGTGCACCTGAACTCGTAAATTTATGGGATTGAACTGGGAACCTTTTAACAATCCATAGGTCTATAAGAACGTCAAAGTGTGGACATTAAAGTCTAAGCTCCAAATTTTGAAATCTCCATGATTTTTCTAGATGTTTGTCTTTGAAATAATGTAAATTTTAATGGTTCTATGCACTTTTCACATTAAACTAAGATTGTGATTTCCTAGAAGCATAACTTTCTTTTCAGTTGGATGATCTCCTCTCTTAAACGAGGATTTTCTTGTCATGGATTATGCAAAAAGGAAGCCTGCTTTGCAGACTCGTATTTGATTGGATAATTGTGAAGTTTGTCTGCTTCCATATTTTCTTGTCATGGGATTGTAATTGTTCAAACTACTGTCGTGTAGGCATATTCTTGCATGATTTTTATTTTATCATCATATTACAAGGCGCTGTATGATTCTGTCAGGTCAATGCTTTCAGAGAACGGAGAGCGCTTGCCTTGACACTCAATGACACAAAAACAGCTGTGAACAAACTGCATCGTATGGTGAACTTTCTAGTTGGGATTGTAATAGCAGTTATTTGGCTTCTTATACTAGGAATTGCTACAAGCAAGTTTCTCCTCTTTCTAAGTTCACAACTTCTTCTTGTGGCTTTCATATTTGGAAACACCTGCAAAACCGTGTTTGAATCTATTATTTTCTTGTTTGTGATCCATCCATTTGATGTGGGCGATCGCTGTGAAATAGATGGAGTTCAGGTATGTAAGCTAACATAGGAACTGAATCCCAATTTCATGGATTTACCATGACAGAAATTTTGACTTCTATATATTATGGGCCTAATTTGTTTGTCAACAAATTTCAGATGGTGGTAGAAGAGATGAACATTTTAACTACTGTCTTTTTAAGATTTGACAACCAGAAGATAATAATCACAAACAGTGTTCTCGCTACCAAAGCCATTGGCAACTACTACCGTAGCCCTGATATGGGGGATGCAGTTGAGTTCCTCATCCACCTAGCTACTCCGGCTGAAAAGATCGCCATTGTGAAACAGAGAATAAGCAGGTAAGCACATAAATGGGAGGGCTTTTTTTTCCTTGTCAAGTTTTCTTTACTGCAGTGATAATGGTATTTTAACATTTGATTGGACAACAGTTGTTCTCTTAAATCCAAACACATTAATAAAGTTACATTAAAAAATAAATCATGCTATGCAACATGAAAACCTTGGCAAAAAATAATCACAGCCCTTGCTTTCTGGGATCCACGTGTGGAGCCCACAGATTCAATGGCTGCGATTCTTTCAGGTTGTGGTTTTGTTCCGAAAGCACTTTTCCCTCGTAAATTTATGCCTTCTGGAAGATTAAATCCAATATAATTGTCTTTTGAATGAGTTGGAGATTATTGTGCAGCTGGATATTATCTATGAAAGATTTAGTTATTGTTGATTGACTGACTGGAACCTAGAAACTTGGTAAACAGCAGATACACACAAGTACTGTTACATATAAGCATGATTGCGTGTTCATATAGCGAGAATCTTTGTTTTTAATTTTCTTTTCTGTTAAGATTCTTGGTTCAACTATCTATTGTTCTTTCATTAGTTTATACAGGCACGCATTGAGTTCAATAGATATTTTCTTTTAATTGATTATCTATGCTAAGAATAACCTTGCATCTGTCACTGCAGTTATATTGAAAGCAAAAAGGACCACTGGTATCCTTCCCCCTTGATTATATTCAAGGATGCAGAAGACTTGACCAGGGTGCGGATAGCAGTTTGGTTGACACATAGGATGAACCACCAAGACATGGGGGAGAGGTTTATAAGAAGATCTCTCTTGCTGGATGAGATGATGAAGGTTTTCAGGGAGCTTGACATTCAATATCGCTTGCTTCCTCTTGACATCAATGTTCGTGCCTTGCCTCCTGTTATGTCTGACCGCCTTCCTGCCAATTGGACCAGCTGAAAGGTGAAACAAAAAAATTAGATATCATGCAATCACTCTGACACTGAAGCTCTCTTTTGGGGACAAACTTGCATCTGGGAAACAAGTTACAATGAGATTTTCCAATGTATTATTTATCGTTTTATCCAACAAGAAGCTCTTATTAGTACACAGTGACATTTCCGAACGAGATGCTATTATAGAACTACATTCCAATTCATATTGTTATATAATTAGCTACTGTAGAGTTGGTGAATCCTTGTAGAGTTATATTATGATTCTCATGGCAGCTGCCCTCGCTAATAATCTGATAATTGACCCACCTTCTGGCTAGCAAATTCTGTAACTTCTAGTTAAAGAGAGTATGCCAGTATGGTGATTTAAGTTGATTGGTTATCTGTAGCCACTTAGCATGTGATACCACTCCTTTGTTTGAGGCATCATTGCCGTTTTACATCCCAAGCCTGCTGGCAATTCTTAGGTTCTCAAGCCTGCATAAGAATTCTTTGGTGAATAGATAGTTAGCAAATTTATACTACTTGCTGGTTTATCGCGAGGTTTTATACCAGGGTGCGAAAAGATGGCCGGATTGGTTCGATTGCATTTTGTGTGGTTGTAGTTAGTGAAGAATGTTAGAGAATAATACAAATCATATTCTAGAATCTTATCTAATAATTTAAATTATTGGATTGAGATGGTTTTTTAACAAAGAATTGCGCTGTAAATGATGCATCCTTAAATTTTTTTGTCAAGACTAGTAATTGAACACCTGTATTGCTTTTACGACATAACCTAGTTTCTGCAAGTGGAGATAGGTTCATTGATGATGTTAGGTAGCAAAAGAAACGAAAATAACTAGAGTGTCTGGTCATGAGGAGTTGGCATTTCTGTTTTTTAAAGCATTCCGTGTGGCTCATGATGCATTTTCAAGGGTGGGGACTGGGGAACCTATCATCATGAAGAGAAACATCCCAGACAATATTGACTGTCATAAAAAGCTGGGGCAAGCTGGAGAATGCCCCATGAAGAAGCATCTGGAGCATTCTTCCCTGTCTGTCCATAGATGTGGTCTCCATTAGGTAGAGTTTGGAAACAGCTCGAGTCATCTGGGCCATTCCCAAGCCGAACAAACACAATGACAGTTTTAGATATCTTCGATAGACTATGCATTAAGATGTACTTGTTTTTTTGAGATTTATATAGTCTTTAAGTGCCCTAATACGGTTATTCTTATTATTCTTATTATAAAGTGACTAGTTATCTTTTTTGGCTATATTTTCTGAAAATAATAAGGATATCCTATAAAGTCTACCATTTAATGTACATCACCAATGCACGTATAAAGAAATAATAAAGATTTACATTGAAGAATTGCTGATTCGATGAACTTGGGACCATTTTATTGTTTAATGGAAGAGGTAAACTAATTTACAGGGGACTGATTAAACTCTTAAAAACAATAGTTTCATGAAAGTAACTAAAGTAAAAAAAAAAAAATCAAAATTTTTACTCTTGAATTTTATTTTAAGCTTCACGGGACAGGCCAGTTCTAGTTGTAGCCTTATTATCGTTATCGTTGATAGGTTAGAAACAGCTGTGCTGCAGTATTTTGGAACACTTCATGCTTCTTGTCATCTATGAATGCTAGCAGACGATGAATGGTGGGACTTTTGGCCTCCAATCTTTCAACTCTCGTGGATCACGAGAACATGGAGTTGCAGGTTAAATTGTCACACGCTAATAGGCTAAAGAAGGTTAAATAATCTTCTCTGAGAAATCAGATTAAGAAGCTGATATGCACCTGAGCCTGCATGATGTAAAAAAACATTCTAACATTAAATACGAGGTTAATTTTACAGAGTATAATTTTCAGTTGTTGTAAGAAAATTAAACGAATGAGGACATAAATTAATAAGAACAAAAAAACCCAATCTTTTTCTCATCCATCTCTAATGTTCAAAAGGGATGTAAAACTATGCTTTGATCCTTTAATTTTTAATTTTTTTATATTTGGTCCCTGGTATTTCAGTATATTATGTTTCATTCCCAAGCTTCATTCTTTTACATTCAACCAATTTTCATGTCTATGGATTTGTCATCAAATCAATTAAACAAGTAATTGGATGGAGGACATGACATCCACACATTTAAAGAATATAAAAGCTAGGCAAGCAAGCATTGCGTTTCAGTTCTTGGTGCATTTGAGGTCTATCATGCCCAGCAGCTCTTAACCCTTCTAATAAATAAGGCTACAGGGTTTTCAACAACACAAGTCAAATAACCTACACAAGTCTTACAGAAGATTTAATAAATAAACACTCGGCGTGCTCCCATCTTTGGATTCACAGTTTTGTGAAACACAGATTTTCATCACGTTATTGAATTATTTCTTGACCAAACTTTCTAACTCGTACAGATATCAAATGTCTTAGGTGAATGAATTATAGAGTCAAGTGCATATGCCTTTTATCTTACAAGCTCCCCAAGCAGCCGCGGTGGAATGGAGTAGCTCTAATGTCACCGGAGAAAGCTACACGAATCAAACCAGTAAATCCTCTAAACCACGTTCTTGAATAGCAGGAAGATTTCATTGAAAACATGCCGTCAAACTCCCATTTGATGATGAAGTTGACAAAGACAATTCTAGAGGTGCTGCCGCCATTCAGAAACACTGCCACGCTGCTGACAGTGACGATGGTTTTGCACAGCTGAGCCACATATATCAGGCACAAAAATTGCTGTATCAGAATGATGAATACTTTTTGGCCAGTAGAGCCCTGAGGCCGTAGGTGGGGAAGGGATTTGGGGCACTGCCCAGGAGCTATCTGGCACCTGACCCAAGCATTCTTCATCGTCTACCTCTTCTTCGGCAGATCTTAAAATTGCAGAGCTGTCAGAATCCCCGTGTTTGCCACTATCAGCCTAACTAGCAAGAAAGAAGCCACAATTAGAAACAGTATAGGACACCAAGTAGGGAAAAGTCAAAAAATGTTGCTAACAACAAAATCATTAGGAAGTAATTCTGAAAAACAAGTAAACAAAACCAGCTCAATATGTACAGAGCAACCTTGTGTGTGCCCACTCTTTTGTGACAAATGCAACCAATCCAAAGTTTTGAAAATACACAACAGACACCAAGGAATATGGAATCCAATTTTAACATTGGATGCAAGCTTCTGTGGATGACAGGGAGGAAGGAGGGGGTTCAAGGACCTAGTTATCTGATTCAGTCTTTCCATCACATTAGTTCCTTTTTCTCAATCACAATTCTATAATCTCCATGAACCAGTGGATAAGAACTTGGCACGCAATTAAAAAGAACAGAGAATTTGAAAGATAGACAAGAGAGGTTGATGAAAGAAAAAGGAGAGACATTGATCCGACACACTGAATTTTATTTCTCTGCTTGTGTTTGGCACCTCGTTCCCTTAAATTTTGAAATTTGTTTTTTTTTCTTAAAATTAATTATTTTTTATATCATTTTGATGTGTTGATATCAAAATTAATTTTTTAAAAACAAAAACTTTATTTTGATGTATTTTTAAATAAAAATCACTTTAAATCACAATCGCTATCACAATCCCAAACAGGCCAAGACTCAATTACCAAATTTGAAAACAGTCCCTGCCTTGTTTTTGGTAAAGTTCTTGAGCTATCATTCTGATAATTTTAAAAGTGTATATGAGGATTAAAAAAAAAAACTCAGCCTCAAAGAAATCAACTTCGTGACAAATGGCCTTACTTCTAACAGCAACAATACATCGAAAATCAATAGTATTACAAGGGCTGGCAATTTTGGTACAGGGCAAGCCTAAGATCCCTGGTTCTTGGCAAACCAACCTTTGTGAGAACCTTGGGAAGAAAGCCCATGATGTTACAATTGTACTAAAACAAGTTACAATTATTAATTACTGTACAATTATTCATGTGAAAATATGTAGTCATATTTTCCTTTAATGATTTTTGGATAGGAAGAACCTTTAGAAGTATGTAAATCCCAACAACCTAAACAAGAATTAGATTAAACTTCATTGTAATACCACTGGATCCAGTATGGTTAAGATCTTTACTCTCAAAAAGTACATCTGTGTTTGATTAAACTACGACCGTACCTTAGATGATCCATTATGCAGCATATAACCATTATTCTCATTAACCCAGCCAGTTCAAGAAATTCATCTAACAATAATATGTATACTGTAGGTATGATTTAATTCATCTTCTGCTAGTTGCGATGTATCGTAAATCTCAACCAGCTGAACATGAATTAGATCACAATCAGCCTGTATTTGCCTCGTGAATCTGCATGCGTACCTTAGATGATCCATTATCCATATAGCCATAATGTTGATTAAACTCAGCCAGTTCAAGAAATTCATCTATTTGCCACTGTGAAATGCTGGAAGCTGCTGAACCTCCAGAATAGGGCAGTTTTGCAGGCCCAAATTCTCCAACTTCACAAACATTTGCAGGAAAAACTTGATTGCATGGACTAGCCAAGGGCATTGACGTGCCTCTTCTAGAGACAGGAAGTGATTTCATTTCCAAGGTTGTTTTTTCCCCTGAAGGCGACTTCTCTGGGGAAGAGGATGCACCGGGATCAGTAGATTCTAGACCTACCTTTACTCCAGTGAGCAGAAACCTCTGATGAGCAGACACATGGGTATTTGCTGTGTGTATGGCAACATCACATTTCCTGCAGAGCAATGCTCGATCTTCTAGACAAAAGAAAAAACCAGCAGCCTCCTGTAATAAGCGACAGGTTCACTAGTTAATAAACAGCAAGAAAAAAAAAATCATAATTCATATACCAACAAACTCAATATTGGTTCCAACCAAGATGCAAAGCACAAGAAAAGATATAATGTTTGATAGGAGGGGGGGGGAGACAAGCCTATCGCAAGTTGAGCACTAACTCACTTTTTTAAACCCATTGAAAAGAACATCCTGCTATAGGAAACTGAGAAGCTAGAAGCTATAAAGCATGAATTCTGACTAAAATGAGCATATGTCAGTATGGAGAATCAGAAAAACTGGTTATGAAAATGAAAAAGCAATTTAGAGTTATGCATATGGTGTTTTTTAAGTTGCTAATCCTTTTCCTGTTCAAGAATAGATGAAAGAACAACTGCCCCCAAAGAGCAAAATGTAGATTTCAAAAACAGAACTTGAAAGTTCTAAAGAATTAGATTTTCTGAAAGGAAATGATATGTTTAGAACAACCTAAGCCATGAAAAAGAATAAAGTTGCTCTTTGATGGTAAGTAACCCAGACAAGCAAATCAATGGGCCATCTTCAGGCTCTTAAGTAATGAAACATACTGGTAGCTAGCTACTTAGCTCTGAACCTTATAGACTCTTTCATGTGGGAAAATGCTAAGCAGGCTGCAAGCATGAAGCATAACTAGCTGATATGTAAAAGTTTGTTGCCAAACCCAGATAATGATTCTTCTTCTCCTTTCTTTCCAATTGTTTAGCTTTATCTTTTCCCTCAGAATATGTGTTAGATCTAGTCTTCCATAACATTAATTTACTTCAGAACGTGGCCTTGAAAAGCCAGCAGTTATCACACTTATTCACATCTAACTATCCTAGTCTGCCTATTTGAGATTGAGACTCTATTAAATTCCACCGGGCACAAAAGAAACTGAGAATGTTTAGACATAAACTTGTATAAGAAATCGAAAAACCAAGTTTCTTCAATGTATTAGCAGAGGGAGTTGTTTATTAACTTGTTTGGGAGGGGAGTGTTCGCAGAATTCGAAGGAAAAAAAACTAAAATTGTCCTTATTTTGGAATATTAAGCAAAAACTCCAATACCCTCAACTCTTAGGTTGGATATTAGGAAATAACCTTATGAACTTGGTCTTAAGAAGTCGTCAGAGACAATTCCACTAAACCCTAAACCCAGAATCATATTGGATTTGCAATTAGTTAAAAATATAAAAGGGAAATCTAGGCATGAATTTCTGATAAAGTAAGCACACTTTACAATTTTTTTCCCTTCCTATTACTTTAACAAACTCAAAATCAAAATTCTAAACCCTTCCACTCCAAGTATGCTTAAAACACCTCCCAGAAGTCCATAACCACAAGCAACAATAGAGACGTCAAATCCAAAATCTTAAATAACACCATCAAATTTAAAAATAAAAAATAATTACCTGACAAATATCACATTTAGGTATCTGAGGGGAAGAAGTAGAAAGAGGAACCCTCTGATGTTTACTAGCAAGCTTGTTAGCTGCATGAACCGTCTCGTCACATGCCCGGCACAACGCCGCCTCGTCCGCACAACACAGCACGTTCGCCTCCGCTGCCTCACAAACGTTGCACTGTATCTTCATCTCCCCTCTCTTTCTCTCTAAGGACTCCCAGTATTCTTTTTTGTTTCTCCCTCAAATCCTCTGTTTCACTATCTCCACATAAAAAGAAAACACAGTAGTTTCTATTGTTCTACCACCTTAAACTCCTCTCCCTCTTTCTTTTTATTTTTTTTTTCCTTCCACTCCTTGAATCTGGCTTTCTCCTCCCTTATAACGAAAACCCAGTTCGTGTTCCCTAATCACTCTTCCTACAAGGATAGAAAAAAAAAACCCGAAAGAAGAAGAAGAAGATCGAAGAAGAAGAAAGAATGGTTTCTTAGTGTAGGGAGAGAGAGCAATAAAGAAAGAGGGGAAGAGATCTTTCTAGGGAAAAAAGAAGAGGATGAAATGGAGCCACAAGAGCTGATTTGACTTATTGTAACAGTTTGGACTTCAAGAAAAGAAAAAAGCGATCCATTCATTCATTCCTTTCCGGAGTTTTGAATCTTTCTTCGTGGTGGGCGATTTTTTTTAGCGGCGCCCGTCGTTTTTGTTTTTTTGTTGTACACGTGGCAGGTTTCGATTATGTCTTGATTTAAGGAGACCTTGCTTCGGGGAGATTTTTTATATATAAGATGGAACTAGAATGCCATGTCATCGTCCATGTCCGTGTTTCCAAAGACAAATTTATTTCTCTCTTTTCTTTGCTGGATGATGACATGATGTCTTATTTAATAGGATTAATAAGATATTATTAGTTATATTTGTAATATCAAGAAAATTATTTTGTTGATAAATCTATTATAGTTTTTACTAGTTTTATAAGCACGTAGTATTCCAAGTTAATTTTTAAGATGATAAAAGAAATATGTCAATGTTATAGATTTATTTTTAAGTATAATGATTTTTTTAATTGAAAAATACAAAGTTGTTTGATCTTAATAAAATAAATTAAAATATATATAAATTTATAAACTAATAAAGAAAAATTAGTGCTGATTAAATACTAAAATAAAAAAGTTAATTCTTCTTTAAAGTGGTAGATGAGTATGTAAATATTTAATTCTGATTTTTCTTTTTAATTTATTTTATCTTAGAGGCTTTTTTTTCTTACCAGGAGCAAATTATTTTAATAAAACACATCATGCAAATATAGTTTATTTACAATTCGTATAAACAGTAACCCTACCCCAAATATTTTAGTTTTTTTTATATATAATAATAGCAGTTCTTCTAAATATAAATCTAAATTTTCTACTATACTTTTAAATTCCACATGGCAGATCCTAGAGTGTATGTCCCAAGCCAAACTCCCAAAACGTCTGATTTTTCCTCTTCTTCTTAAAACTAGTTATCTAAATACCCTTTCTTTTTGTCACAAGAAGATACTAGTATCCTTAAAATATATTTCTTATTTTTATTTAAAATCAAACTCTCTACATAAAAAATTAATATTATGATATTTAAATTTTATTATAAAATTTAAAATTAATTCCTAAAAGAAATCTAAAATGAATTGGTTAGGTTAAAGGTATTGAAGTTGAGGATATTTAAATTATATTTTTAGTTTTATATACAAATATGGAAGGTATCTTGAAAAAAACAATAGACGGATTTGGAGAGTGTTTGAGAGGGTGGTGGTAGTTGTTTTTTAAATTATATTTCACTTAGAAATGTATTAAAATAATAATAAAAATTTAAATTTTATTTTTGATATTAATATATCAAAATAATTCAAAAACAAAAAAAAAATTGAATTTGAGTTAACTTTTGTTTGGACTGCAATCCCAAACAAGAAGGCTTAAAATTTTTTATTTTTATTAATATAAGTATTTAAAATTTAGTAGCTTTTATTTTATTTTCAATAAAAACTATTGTTTCAACATTTATAGTAACAATTTTATTATTATTATTATTATTATTATCATCTCATTACCATTATGATTATCTTATTATTATTTTCTTCTTCATCAAAATAATTAATGTAACATTTAAAAAATATTTAAATGTAAAATATTTTATAAAAAAAAATACTTTTCAAAGAAAATATTGAAAATATTTTACAGGAAAATATTATATATATATATATATGTATGTATGTATGTATGTATAGAAAAATAAATTAAATATTTTAACTTTATAATTTAAAGAATATCAAAAATCAGTTTGGTTATAATTATGACCGAAACCGACTATACTATCAAATTATATATATATATATATATATATATATATATATATATATATATATATATATATATATCCATCTTCTAAAACTATATTACTTGAAAAAAATCAAGTTGCCGCCATTTATCTCCTTCAAGTCTTTCACACACAGCCAAGAAGAGAATAAAAACATTTGAAGCCACAACTCTTTCAGGTTATGGATTCACATTTCTCTCTCTTTCAATTCAAGTTTCACTGTTACGAATTTTCTTTCCAAATTAATACATAAATTTGATTTCACAATAGAATTTGCTTCTCTTTTTTTATAGTTACTTTATTCGTCCAAGTGGGCGCAGATTGAGCATATTACGATTTTAGGGATTGATTTGTGATTCTGATCAAGGAGAACGCGAAGGCGAGTAATTCTAAGCCTTTGCTCTGATTTTTATCAATTCGATTCGCAGATAAACCCTAATTTTACAAGATTTTGTTTATGCGTTTTCTGCTCTGTTGATGAGAAAAAAATTGAGAAATGGAAAGGAGTTTCATAAATTTGAATAATAAGGCTTCACTGTTTGGAACGCCAGAAAAATTGGTGATTTTGATGGACATTTGAGGGCTGTGCGGACTCTTCTGCTCAGTACCAAACTGAGGGTGTTTATGGACATTTTGGAAATCTTGACTGGTTTTTTCTTGATTATTGGCTAACCACTACCTTAATCGATATTTTTACACTTGAAAATCTAATAAATAACTATGGGAAGTTGACACTTTGTATCTTTTAATGATGTGATGGGAAAGTGTTATGTGGTTCATAAGATGCTTTTTTATTTCACAAATTTTGCATCTCGGTCAATTTGAAGAATTTACTGGAAATCGGCAATTCTATATATTTACAGCTGATGATTTTCTGCTAATATTGTCTTTCAGAAACATGTGGCTGCTTGCTACAGTGATGCAGATCGGTCTGAATCTATGCGTCTGCATGTGTTATTGTAGTTGATGCTAACGCTATGAACCTCCTTTTAATAGGTTCAGATTATGCATATCATATTTGGATAGAAGTCTCATATTGAAGGTCAAAATGAGATGCAATGCGTGCTGGCGAGAATTGGAAGGGCGAGCTGTTTCTACTACTTGTGGTCACCTCTTATGTATCCCAGTGCAGATTATAATTATGCCTTTTCAGTTCTATGCTTTCTGGATTATTATTGCATTAGCATAGAGTCCCTTAACGGAGTAAACAGGTACTGAAGATGCAAGCAAGATCCTTAATAGTGATGCAGCATGTCCAATCTGTGATCAAGTGCTTTCTGAGAGGTCAGTACTTTATGATAATGCTCAGTCTTTGAAATGCTTGTGGCTGTGTTATGTAAAAAATGGTTGCTAAATCACATGGAAGTTCTAGGAATCATGATTAGTGAATAAAGATAATGTATTCTAATTTTGCATAGTAAGGAATTGTTTCTTAACAAAAAGAATTTATTTGAAATTATTGACTGATCTTCGATTTCATCCTTGATTATATTTTTTGTTGAATGCCCACAAGATCATGGAGCTGTGTGAATATAGCAGCCAATTTTATTAAACTCCTTTAATACGAACTAATGATTAGGGTAATCTATACTAATGTTTCTTGCTCATGGTATTCTGATTTTAGTTTTAACTTTGGTTTCCGCTTGACAGCCTTATGAAACCTGTGGAGATCAATCCAAATGACGAATGGATAAACGTAAGTAAGGACTTAGCTTGGAATATTATGAATAGCTTGCCTCTTCTTTTACACCTTATCATGGTTAAATCCGACAATGCTTTCATTATTTGGTCAAACATTGCTAATTTCTTATTTTTCTGGTTGCTTTTTTCCTTCTATTTGCAATGCATTTTTTTCGCAGATGGCAATGGCTGGAATTTCTCCACAGATATGTATCCTCTATAAGTTAATACGATTTTTTCCTTAAATCATCCACTAGTTTGAATAGAACTAGAAAATTTGAAACGATAAGATAATTTGGTGGTACTCAATACTTCTAGTTCGTTTGAGAGAGATACCAGACTGAATAAACAGAATGGTTCTTAGCATTCCCTGGGAAACATGCAAAAACAGTATTTTAATCCTTACATCTTCCTCAAATCAATTCAGTGATGAAAAGTGCATACAGAAGCGTGATGTTTTATATTGGGCAAAGGGAACTTGAGATGCAATACAAGATGAATAGAGTTGTAGCTCAGTGCCGGCAGAAATGTGAATCCATGCAAGAAAAGTTCACAGAAAAACTGGAGCAGCTGCATACTGCATATCAGAAAATAGCCAAAAGGTGTCAGATGATGGAACAAGAGATTGATAGTTTGTCAAAGGATAAACAAGAGCTCGAGGAAAAATTTTCAGAGAAATCCAGGTCAGTGAATATATTGTTCAAAGCCTTTATTTGCTTTATCAGCTTATGTTGTGAGTCTGGATCCTCTAATAAACACCAGTACTTTCCCAGGCAGAAGAGGAAACTTGATGAAATGTACGATCAGTTGAGGAATGAGTACGATTCAATGAAAAGATCGGCCATCCAACCGGCAAACAATTTCTTTTCAAGAAATGAGCCTGATTTGTTCTCAAACCATGCCGCTACCATGATGGATAACAGAAACCCTAATTGGAAAGGTAAAGATTTCCATTTTAAAATGACAATAGGACAGCATAGGCTTTGGTTGGTGCCATAGAAAGTTATTGTTTCTTCAGCATTAGAGTCCTTGCTAAGCTTACAGCAGTGGAAAATGTGTGCTTTGCAATGATATTGTCACACTATGGCTTTATAATGCTTTTTGCTTAAATATCTCCAAATGCAGTTGACCTAATTCCTGCAGATTGGACGGTTTCCACTCCTCCAACTCCAGGGCCTCGGGAGGATATATGGCCTGCAAGACAGAACAGCCCTAATTCCGGTCCTTTTGACATCTCTGATGGCTCAACAGCAAAACAAGCAGCCATGCCAGTTGATTTTCGAAATAGAAGACCTGGTGCTGTCCATGCCTTTGGAGCTGGATCTGGATCTGGCAACCCCTCAATGACGTTAAGGAACTTGATTCTATCCCCGATAAAGCGCCCTCAGCTTTCTCGTAGCCGCCCTCAAATGTTCACGTAAGTGCTGGACTTAGGTTGCACTAACCAGTCTTAATAGTAGCCTAGCTCAATATTGGTATTCTGATTCATTTTGCTAGATTTTTTTTTTTTTAGTTCTGAGTGTTCTACCTTTGATATTTGCCTTTCCAGTTTGTAGCCTACATGGCAAGGCGTGCAGTTTACCCGGACTAGTCTGGTTTAGTTGGTTTTGGTATAGCTGTGATATTCCTATGCTTTTTCTTTCATGTTTTTCAGTTAAAAAAGAAAAGAAAAAAAAGATAGGAGAAAAGGGATGATGCAACAACACAAACAAGAAAGCGTAATCCTGATATCATGCAAGTGTAGATTTTAGGTTCCTTTGCTTACTTGAAATCTACCTCAGGTTTAGTGACTAGCAACAGGCATCGTGCAAGTGTAGATGTTGGATTTTGCGGTGATATAATTAAAGAGGCACGTGTTTCAATACTAGAACCTCAGCAACTCTTGGTTCTTAAAACCCTTGGGAATACTGTTTTGTTTTTCCTTGCACTTGTAAGAGTAGCATCCTCTGCAGTATCTAAGTTTGTAAACATATATTAGAAATATTAGACTAGTGAGTAAGATGTTTAGTTTATCATAATAAAGCATGATTAACATAATAAAGAATAGTTAGCAAAAGGTAGGGGTGATCATTTTCGGTTCGGTTCGGTTCGGTTTTTACCCAAAAAAACAACCAAACCGGAAAAAAAAAGAGACCCAAAACCGAACCGGAACAGACCCAAACCAGCCGGTTCCGGTCTGGTTTTTTATCCAAAAAACCGGACAAACCTATATCCATTTTTTGGGCTTTTTTTAAGCTTTTTAATGGGCTTTCTAATGGATTTTCGCTGGGCTTATTATTATTGTTGTTATTGTCTCATTTTCTTTGAATATTCCAAATATATTTAATTTTTTTACCCCTAAATATTCAAATGTATTAAATTATTATTGTCAATCTTATGCTCATTAATTTTTTTGGCCATTGAATATTCATTTATATGAAATTATTAGTGACAATCTTGTGTTCAATATATTTTTAACTTACTAATATTTTTCTACTTCCAAAAAGTTTAAATAAATAACACACACTCACAATCACACACCAACACACACTCACAATCACACACCAATAAGTTAAAATCCAAATTATAAAATACAAACCATTGCCTTCAAAGGGCTTAACAAAAAAACAACAAATAACATTATCATAAAACACTCCAAGTCACAAAAAATAAATCTTCATGTGCACATCGTATTAATAAAAAAGCACTTTAAGAGCATTGCACTTTGATTCCTGAAATTCATAATCTAGAATTATAACATGGTAAATTAAATATAAAAATAAAAAAATAAAATTTATACCATATGTTTTCAATTAATGCATCACAATTTGTGAACTAATTATCATCCGTTGCTAAATGCAACTTTCCACCAAATTCTACAAAATCAAATATTAAACATGTTAGAATAAAAATGTGTTAATTAATAAATAATAAAATAAAAGATGTAAGTTTTTAAGAAACATTACCCGATTCAAGGTTTTCGTAGGTTTTAAAATCATTCATCAAGGTTGCATTATCAGTTGAAATTGGATCATGATGCAACCAATTTTGACAACAAATAAGTGTTTGAACTGTTGTTGGAGATAGAAAACTTCAAAATTGATCAAGTATATGACCACCTGTGCTGAAGGTTGATTCGGAAGCCACTGTGGATATAGGAATAGCAAGAACATGTTGTGCAACTTTCGAAAGTATCTTATATTTTGAAGCATTAATCTTCCACCAACCTAAAATATCTAATTTATCATCATTAGGATCCTCACAACCATCACCCAAATACCTCTCAACCTCATTTCTATTTTCCACACTATCTTCCTCTTGTAAGTGCCTTTTGAACCGAGCTAAAGTGTTAACATCTACCTCCATGTCATCAATAGCATCATTATCATCTTGTTTATGCCTATTATCATCCACCACTTCATCGACTTTCAAATAAAACTCATACAAGCTCACCAAATTATCTCTCACTTTTTTTGTTAGCAATTATGCTTTGTCATAATCATACAAATCACCAAAACAAAATTTCACATATTTCAACTTAAGACGTGGATCCAAAACATTAGCCACATACAATAAAAAATTCTGATTTGCTCCATAATCCCAATACTTCTCAAACTTACTCATCATGTTCATTGCCATTCCATTCAAAAGATTATCTCTACTTTTACACAATTGCAACAAGTTTGTATGCATCTAAATCAATTCATTGAAGAAAGAATTTGATGTAACATGCAATGAGCCAGAAAATTTCAATGTAACCATGTAAAAGATCTTTAAAAACTTCAGCAAAGTTCTAGCATTTTCCCAATCCTCCAAACTAGGTGGCCCCATGTTTTTTTTATTCTCCTTTGAATCAACCTCCAAAAAGTAACTCATATATCTAGGTTCTCTTTGACTTAACCTCGCAAACACCTTTTCAAACTTTTCAGCAGCTTCTAACATAAGATAAGTTGAATTCCATCGAGTTGCAACATCCAAACACAATGATTTCTTACACTCTATATGCAACTTTTCTGCACACTTTTTTAAATGCAAGTAGCCTAGAGGGTGAAGATCTCACAAACCTAATTGCATTTTGAATCTTAACAACCGAAACACTCATCTCTTTCAAACCATCACATACAATGAGGTTTACAATGTGTGCACAACATCTAACATGCAAATGTTCATTTGACAATATATTAGTTGGCCAATCTTTCATCACATTCTTTAAATATGAAATAGTAACACTATTAGAGCTTGCATTGTCTACTGTAACAGTTAAAAGTTTATCAATCCCCCAATCTAACAAACAATTCTCAATAACTTGACCAATTGTCTCACCCATATGATTGGAAACTTGACAAAAATTCAAAATTCTTTTATGCAAATTCCATTCATTATCAATCCAATGAGCCGTTAAGGACATGTAGTTAATGTTTTGGATTGATGTCTATGTATCCGTTGTTAAGCATAACCGTTGACCCTTAAGAGCTCTTTTTAATCTTTCCTTCTCTTCAACATAAAGTTTCAAACAATTTCTCATAACAGTGAAACGAGAAGGAATGTCAAATCTAGGCTGCAAGGTCTTAGAATATAATCTAAATCCCTTACCCTCCACAAAATTAAAAGGCAACTCATCAATTATAACCAATTTCACTAGTGCCTTTCTGCATTCATCATAATCATAACCTATTGTCTTAAGAGTTCCCACACTTCGATCTCCTAATTCACCCCTTACTTTATTAGGTTCTAATACCAAAATGTTTTGCTTCTTATCAACCACAAAAGGAAAATTTTTGCATACTTTCAAATGACTCCACATATTACTTGTCCCATTAATAATAGTATGACTTTTTTTTATCATCAACATTTCTTGTCCTTGTTGCAAGGACTTAAAGTTGTTTACCTGTATTATCCGTGGTGGATCCTACAGTAGCTGATGTTGGGAGAGTGTTTGAAGCTGGGGCATTGGTTGATGTTGGGGTAGTGCCAGTGGATGAAGCATTTTGATTTTGAAGGTTTTCCATCTGTAATTACCAAATGAAACAAATCACTTGCACATTTCATTTTCAGCACTTAATAAATATAAAGATTAAAATCATGTTTAAAAATTAAAATGAAACAAATATTACAACAGCAACAAAATCAACATAGCAAGTCAGCAACAACATCAACGATTCAACAGAATCAACCCAACAACAGCAACAAAATCAACATAGCAACAACAACAAAATCAACACAAGTTTATAGTAGCAAATATTGAAATTACATTTACAAACAGCAAACTAAACTGCAAAATTAACACAACAGCAACAAAATCAACACAACAAGTCAGCAACAGCATCAAGGATTCAACAGAATCAACACAACAACATAATCAATATAGCAACAACAGCAAAATCAACACAAGTTTATAGTAGCAAATATTGAAATTACATTTACAAAACAGCAAACTAAACTGCAAAATTAACACAACAACAACAACATAACAAAAACAGCAACAACAGTTTGGTTTATTTTTAGCAATCAACCAACAAAGCAACAAAAACACACAACAACAAGCTACAACAACAACGTGCAATATTTTTCACAATATCAATTCCAATTTTTCAGAATGCAGCAAAAATGTTGATAAAACTTGTTACCACAAATAAGTTTAAGCATTGCTTGAATTTAATGTCCCATATGAAGTTCCAAGTTATGGTTATTTTACTTTTTTTTTTTTAAGGGATGGATATTTATCAAGGTGAAGATCATAGTAAATGTGTTTATTTATACAAAAACAAACTAAATGTGTTTATTTATACAAAAACAAACTAAAAACAAATAGTAAATACAATTTATTTCGAGCATTAACAAGAGAAATTTAATCTATGCTTATTTTTAATCCCAAACCTGAAATAAAATATTATAATATAGTATAACAATGATTTTTTAATATTATAATATGTTGGAACTGTATGATTGGTTTCAAGGGGAAGGTCTCCCAACAGATGAGAAAGATCATTCCGCATGGCTCTTGTAGAGTCCTATATATTGTTAATGAAAGTAATTGATGGTGATGATATTTTGTAGGACAATTCTAATAAGACACAAGCACTTGCTTATGTTTGGTCAGACAAAAATGACCCCGACATGTATGGGGAATGGGATTTTGAGGTAAATTTCTAAAGCTTTTGAAATTTTATCTTTGCTAGGTAAATCAATCCAAGCTAGCTTCCTTTTTTTCACCATCTAATAAATTCAGTTAATTAATTGGTCGCTGACAAGGACAAATAACTTCGTTTGCAAATTGAAATGGAATAGCCACTTACGAATCGGATTTTGCCAAGATGTCTGCTGAGTTTAGGCAAGATCTTGATGGGTATTTCATATATAATCATTTTGAAGGAATCATATACAAAAAAATACAAAACAATGGTCTTATGCGTACTCTAAACAGAAGTCCCAAAATCAAAAGCAAATCAGTCTAAGAAACAATAACCCATGTTTCAATTCAACAAAGTTAGGATATTTTTGAGAAAGAAATAAATTACCAGCTAAGAAGCAACAAGAGGGTAGCTGTGACAAAAAAAAAAACTCACTGGTTTGAGAGGCTGAGGAAGCGTCGACTGTGTTGATCGGTTGATCCAGTGGAGACTGAGATTAAGGGCTCATCCTAGCACTAGCAGTGGCTAATTTGTTGATTAAACTGGAGAAAAGAAAACAAAACTTAGAATATATACACTATTTGGAATAATAGAAGAGGATTCGCCTAGTTTAATTAGAAAACCGAAAAAAAAAAAAACTCAGTGTCACTGCCTTACTGATTTTGAGAGGTTGAGGAAACACCGGTCTGATGGAAACACAACGTGTTTTGGACCAGTGGAGATTGAGGAAACGTCGATCTGTGATTCACCAAGAGCCTGAGAGTGAGAGGAGTTTGACAATTGAAATTGAAATTTGAAAGTGTTTACTTTACTGTTTAGGGTTAGCGGAGAGTAAAGTGAAGATTGAAGAGAAGAGAAAAGAGGGGCGCGGCGTGGGCAGCAACATTTTCTTTTATACTAGGGCGCAGGGACCCTTTTTTTTTTTTGAACTGGTCCGGTTCGGTTCGGTTCATCCGGTTTTTGCACTGCTTGTGCATCTATGGATCCTAACATGACAACAAAATAGATTATTTTATTTTTTTAAAAAAAAGAAAAACAATAGAAAAAATAAATAGTAATAAGCAATGCAACAAAACAAGCACATGACGAATGAAAATTGGACAGTTTCATAGAATTGCAAAGAAACAAGGGCAATCACCAACATTCACTCCTCTCTTGAAAATCTAAAGAGGAGTTGCAAGAATGTCCCAAATCTTAAAAGAAACAAGGTAGAAGAAAGAGGAAAAACCAAACCTATAAGAAAAACTTTTTAAAAAAAGATAAATGATAGTGAAGGACCAGAAAAACATGCATAAACCAGCAAAAGACTAGAGCTCGCAATAGACACATGCGCAAGCAGAGTTCAAAAAAAAAAGAGAAAGGATAGTCAGAATTATTAGAGACAAACAAGGACAAAAAAAAAAAACAATACAGCAAAATCAACGAAAGCAAAAAACAACGCAACACTGCTATAAAAGCACAAGAAACAAAAATAACAAGAAACAAGAAAGAACAAACAATAAAAGGAAAAGTCGCAACAAAGACGTCAATAATTATAGTAGCAGAGAGATTTGAAAGGAGCATCTAAATCGAATCCCTAAGTCCTCAAGGACCTGTAGAACAAAAGTTGATCCAAACAAAAAGGAAACAATAATTCCAAAAAAGAAGGCCAACCCCCACACCTGCCAATAAACATGATAAAAAAAACCTAAGAAAGAGCAAGAAAGGCATCATCACCAAACAATAAAGAATCTATTGATTGATAATGACAAACCAAGAAGCATGACAAAGAACAAAAAGAGTAGCTAACAAATAAATAAAGAAACTACATATAGCTCAAACTAATTTAAAAAAGAAGAAGAAAAAACAAATAGAGACAACAAATAGATATAAGATATAAAAAAAATTATTTAGAAAAAAAAAAAAAAAAACAACAAAGCAGATAACCGAAAAGGGCAAAGCTGAAGCTTATCTAGTTTTAAATGTTAGGTTCTTAAATATCATAAATGCAATGAAAATAAAAAAAAAAAAAACAAAATTATTCAGGAGTAGTTAGATAGATTTAGAGTTGTTTAGAAATTTATTACCTGAAAAATTGATCTTCTTTAATTTTAAATAATTTTTCAAAGACTGGGTTGTCACAAACTATAAGTCGTCCAATTGTCTGATCTCCAACAATAATCCACACGAACTACTAGTAAGAAATATCCTAAATCCCTATTTAGAAGATAGTGATTGTTATGCTTAGAGTGTTACCTCTCTATTTATTTTGTGACTTATATAGTTTTTTCTGTCTAATAGATAACATTATTAAAAATAAAAGGCATAACTTTATATTTATAAGGAATCCTATAAATAGAAAAATAATTCTTTCTTAATTTTTTTTGTTGTACTCACGCTTATATAATATATAAAATATGACACTTGAAAAAAAAAATAATTGAAATTGAATCATAAAATCTATGACACCAATTGTGCAAAACACAAATTTAATGAATGCATTTGCTAATTAAATAAAATCTATTTCTCTTATATATATATATATATATATATATATATATATATATATATATATATATATATATATAAGAAATTCATCTTACAATTTTATTAATAGAGTAAGAAATTGAAGATCTAAATTATGTGATGCTTGTAGTCTCAAGTTTATTCAATTACTTATTGTAATAACCCAATAGTTCATATCATTTAAAATACATCTAGCAGTCATATTCATGTAAAATAGGCTTTTTTGAAATTTCCTTAGAGTTTCCATTATATAGGCTCTACAAACTATAAAATTAAATACTTGTTCATCACCACAAAGATGCTCGAGGCTCACCATTCTTCATAATCATCAATTCAAATATACATACACAATGTTTAGATATAAAACAAGATTTTCACATGGTTTTGGAAGCAATCAACTGGAAGGGATGTGATCTAGCCTACGATCCCATCTCTCTTCTCTTATAAAATTGATAGTTATTGCTGCAGGTTAACAGGAAGTCTTGAATAAAACAAGAGAAGAACGAAGAGGAAGGAAGTTAGGAAAAGAAGAAAGAGGGTTTACACGTTCAGTACGTGTTGAGAGAGAGAGAGAACAGAGGAGAGAATCTAAGAATTCTGTTATATTTTTTCCACACCTTTCTGTTACAATGATTAGGGAATTTAAAGACAATATTGCAATTGCCAGCGTTGCATCACTCACGTGGCTATGCCAATTGGCCTACTGATATTAAAAATGAAGCTGCACAAACGCAACCGTTTGGTTCTATTTATTTAAATTCTAAATCCTGTTTCAGTTTCCCCCTTGTTCGTTTGTGCCTTCTCCCCCTTCTGTTCGTGACAATGCCCCTTCCATGAAATCAACCTTGTCCTCAAGGTGGAATTGAGGGAATCGTCATCCAAACTCCTCCATATCCTTCCAGGTTGCTTCTATCAAAGGTAAGTTCTTCCATAGAACCAAAAACTGAGTTGATGCTGTATTTCCCTTTTTTACCATTCGCCTCTCAATAATTTTTTGTGGTTGCAGCAGGGGTTTTGCTGAGACAATGGGGAGATCGGACTGCAAAACATGGTTGCCTACATGCTTCTTTAATTGGGATACATGAAAGACGGGGTGGATCACGGCAGTAGCAGGTAATTGTAGTTTATATGCCACTGTCCCAATTTTCTTGATGATTGTATAGGGGCCATAATACTTTGCTGATAATTTGTAAGAAGGTCGCTTGTGAACCGATTGTTGTCGATATGGTTGTAGTTTCAGATAGACTAAGTCACCCTTAGAAAACATTCTTTCGCTTCTTTTCTTGTTGGCTTGCTGTGTCATTCTGTTTTGTGCTTGCAATAAATTGCTCCTGATGAGCTTGAACATGTCTTCCCTTTAGGTTAAATACTGGTCCACAACCTCCACTAGTGAATCCTTAGGCGTATAAGGAATGTGAATCGGAGGCTCCATTCCATATAAGATCTCGTAGGGTGTCTTCTTAGTAGAGGTGTGGTAGTTTGTATTGTACCACCATTCACAGGAGCTCAACCATCGTCCCCATTATGTAGGGATGGTGCCTGTCATGCATCTTAGGTAGCCCTCGATACATTTATTGACCACCTCTGTCTGTCCATCAGACTATGGATGATAGGCTGTAGAGTATTGCAAATTGACCCCCTGTTGTTTAAATAGCTCCTTCCAAAACTGGCTAAGGAAGATGCTGTCTTTGTCACTCACAATTTTTGCTGGCATCCCATGCAATTTATACACATGTTCCATAAAGACCTTGGCTACCGTAATGGCAGAGTAGGGGTGGGTTAGGGCCATAAGGTGGGCATACTTACTAAACCTGTTGACCACCACAAAAATTACTTCCTTTCCTTCTGATTTTGGTAGCCCATCAATAAAATCCATGCTAATATCTATAAAAGGAGCATGTGATACTGGTAACGGTTGCAGTAGACCTGGAGGCTTGACATTTTCCCCCTTGTTCTGTTGACAAACTGGACATTCCCTGACGTATTGCCTCACCAGCTTTTGAAGTTTCTTCCAGTAGAACACCTGCCCTAATTTTTTTGAAGTTACCTTAGCTCCTGAATGCCCCCTACTGCAGAGTCATGATAGAGTTTGATAAGTTGGTGCTGCAGGTTCGGTGCTTGTCCTACTACCACCTTTCCCTTTCGAATAAGCGTGTCATTAACCCATGAGTAGTTGGAGTGTGAGCTAGCATCCTTGGTGAGGTCTGCTATAAGTTGTCTCAGGTTTTGATCAGTGTCCCAAGTCTTCTTAATGTCTTCCATGAGAGAGGTGGAAATGGAAGAAAGGGTTAAGGCACCCAACTCATTGTGAGAAATTCTAGAGAGGGCGTCTGCAGCTAGGTTGTCTTTACCCCTTCTATATTCAATCTCATAATCAAAACCCAAAAGCTTAGTTAGCCATACCTGTTGAGCAATATGTGTAGTCTTCTGGTCTAGTAGAAATTTGAGGCTGGAGTGGTCTGTCCTGATGAGAAACCTTCTACCCCATAGGTAGTGCTTCCATTTTGTAACAGCAAAGACAATGGCCAGCAACTCCCTCTCATAAGTGGATAGGGCTAGCTGTCGAGGACCTAAGGCTTTGCTCACAAATGCAATGGGGTGTCCTTCTTGCATCAGTACTGCTCCTATACCCACTCATGAAGCATCAGTTTCTACTACAAATGTTTTGTCAAAATTAGGCAGGGCTAGCACAGGGGGTTGGGACATCGCATCTTGGAGCTGCTTGAAAGCCATGGTGGCTGTGTTTGTCTATATGAAGGAGTCTTTTTGCAATAACTGAGTAAGAGGTCTGCAAATAGTTCCATAACCTTGCACAAACTTTCTATAATACCCTGTTAAGCCTAGGAAACTTCTAAGCTGTTTGATGGTTGTAGGTATGGGCCATTGCAAGATAACAGTAACCTTGTGTGGGTCTGTTGCCACTCCCTCCTTGGTGATCACATGTCCCAAACACACACTTACTTTCCTTTGCTACTAATTGATGGGTACATAACAATTCAAATACCAATCTAAGGTGTTGTATGTGGTCGGCCATGGTCTTACTGTAAACTAATATATCATCAAAGAAAACCAAAATAAACTTCCTCAAATGATCCCGAAAAATATCATTCATTAGACTTTGGAAGGTGGCCGGTGCATTAGATAGGCCAAAGGGCATGACTAGGAATTCATAGTGGCCATTATGTGTTCTAAAGGCTGTTTTAAAAACATCTTCTGAAACCATGCGAATCTGATGGTAACCCGCCCTTAAATCAATTTTTGAAAAAATGGCAGCCCCTTCTAGTTCTTCTAACAGTTCATCTATTATAGGAATAGGGTACTTATCTTTGATAGTGATTTTGTTGAGAGCTTTAAAATCAACACAGAACCGCCAAGTCTGATCCTTTTTTTTTCACAAGCACGACTGGAGAGGCAAAGGGACTATTGCTGGGCTGCACTATGCCTGCCTCTAGCATTTCAGCCACTAGAGTCTCTAAAGTATCCTTTTGTAATCCTGAGTATCTGTAGGATCTCAAATTGACAGCCTGGTTCTCATCCTTCAGGGGTATTTTGTGATCATGTCTCCTAGCTGGGGGCAACCCTCGTGGATCACAAAAAATATGCTGATAGGCTGCTAGTAGAGTCTGTAAAGGTGAGTCTTCATTGTCTTCCCCAACATGGGGTATTCCCTGAGCAGGGTTTACCAAATCAGCCTTTCCCACCACTCTTAAGCTGCAAAGCCTGACTTCAGATAATAAGGTTTCAGTGTTAAGCAATCCATTTAGTTCCTCTAGGCCTATAGATTGAGCTAATCTAGGATTTTCTCCTCTTAAAGTTACTTCCCTGTTCTGCCACCAAAAGGATACCCAACTATCTTCATAGTTGGACAATACATTTCCCAACAATTTCAACCATTGGATTCCTAGAATCATATCATAGTTTTGTAACTTCATAACATATATGTCTGCCTGGAACTGAACTCCTTGCATCTTTCATTGCAGGTTCTTACATGCTGAAGTGCAGGACATGATGCGACCATTAGCTGCCTCAACCACCATAGGTTTTATGGTTACTATGGGGCATTTGAGTTTATCAATCAGATTAGCATGGATGAAGTTGTGAGTACTTCCCGAATCAATCAAAATTAAGATGTGACATTTGTCTACCTTTCCCCATACCTTGATGGTTTGACACCCTTCTGTGCCATGGATTGCCTGGAGTGATAGATGAGGGGCGAGAGTTTCTGTATTCCTTGTCTCCACTGTTTCCTCTTCTTCTGAATTGTCTCCATCATCTTCTACTATATAGCCTGCGATTTCTACATCTATGCCCTGGTACGAACTTATCATCACACCAAAAGCATAGGCCCTTGGCTCTTCTTTCATCCATTTCTTTGGTTCTAATAGGTCGGGCAGGTTTGTGGTTAGGGTACACATTATTATTGTTGAAGGGTGGGTTGGTAGGTGTAGGCAGCAAGGCTTATGGGGAAGGTTTTGAAGGATTGAGGGGGTGACTGGGGTTGGTTTTGTAAGTGTTGGCAGGATATATAAATTTTGCAAGCTGTGAGTTGGAACTTGCCTGACTATGTTGTTTTGGGTAATAAGGGGTTATTTTCCGGTATGTGAGGGTGTTGTTGTGCAACCTAGCTAGGTTGTAGGCTTGTTTGAGTGATTTTGGCTCAAACATTTTTACTAGGTTCTTGATCTCTACCTCTAAGCCTCCTAGGAAGAACACCAAGGCCTACTTCTCAGAGATTTGTGCTCTATTCCATAACATATCAAAGTCCCTGATATAGCCTTCCAAGTCTCCTTCCTGCTTGTGCTCGGTGAGCTCTTCTAAGGGGTCCTTTTGACCACCAAATCGACAACACAATGCATCCACATACTCTGCCCATGTAACCTCATGTCCTTCTAGGTTTCTGGTATAATTCTAATGCCAATAAAACGCCATGCCATCCAAATAATATGAAGCTAGTTTCAGCTTGTCAGTTTCAGGAATTTCTTCTAAGTCGAAATACTGGTTGCATTTGTACAACCATTTATGCACTTCTTCCCCTTCAAAAGAAGGGAAATCTCTCCTGGGTCTGCGTGACCTGTAGGTAGGTGGTCCTTCTCCTGTCCAATCTTAGTTGTTGGCCGGAGCAAGGTGTTGGGGAATTTGAACATTCTGGGAGGAACTTGCCTCACTAGCTAAGGTTTGCAGAGTTTGTTTGATAGAGATTTGTTGATTTGCCATTTCTTTCATCATGGCTTTCAGCTGGGCTAGGTCATCTGACTGAGCGTGCAACTTATTTTCTATTCCATTGACTCTTTGATTAGTAGCTTCCAAAGAATCATCTATTCTTCTTACATCTTGGGATCTAGTTTCTAGTGCCATTTTGTTGAGTCCAAAGATGAGAGCTCTGATACCAATTTGCTGCAGGTTAACAGGAAGTCTTGAATAAAACGAGAGAAGAACGAAGGGGAAGGAAGTTAGGGAAAGAAGAAGGAGGGTTTACACGTTCAGTACGTGTTGAGAGAGAGAGAACAGAGGAGAGAATCTAAGAATTCTGTTATAGTTTTTCCACACCTTTCTGTTACAATGATTAGGGAATTTAAAGACAATATTGCAATTGCCAGCATGACATCACTCACGTGGCTATGCCAGCTGGCCTACTGATATTAAAAATGAAGCTGCACAAACGCAGCCGTTTGGTTCTATTTATTTAAATTCTAAATCTTGTTTCAGTTTCCCCCTTGTTCGTTTGTGCCTTCTCCCCCTTCTATTCGTGATAGTTACCTGGCCTTCTAACAGGACATTTATTGATTCACCTCACTCAGACATTCACATTGATCCAGTTTAGGAAGCTTTCAGTCCTGGGAAAGGAAGAAAGGTCAAGAGCGATGCCTACTACCTACATTAAATCAATTGATTTAATATAGGTATCGCTATAGCAGATTCTCGAGGCAGGATTAAATTCATTTTGAGTTTAAGCTCTCGTTGCAGCAGTCCTCGTCCCTTTACCAGATCGAGTTGCAGTGCTAAGTATACGAGCAAGGGAGTGAGATTTTGAGGCTTGTTATGCTTTAGCTTCTTACCCTTGGCTTTCTTCCAGGCTTGGCTACAAAACTCCACTTTCTATGAAGCTGAGTATGTTTCATCGTGTGCGTGTCATGCAATCTGGCTTAGAAATTGAATATTGAATAAAGGCAAGGGAAAGATGAGGCATGATGAGGTCCCTCCTGGACCTCTCCAGGGGAGAATGGATACTAGTACAAGACAAGTCAACAAAGTGGATATTCAACATATTTCCATATATTAATTACAAACATTACTAAAAAGTCTCCACCTTCTTCATTCTTACAATCCATATAATTGTTTTCTACTTCAATGCAATACAATAGTAACTTTGTTTGCATAACATGTATTACTCTTCACAAAAGTCTTCTAGTGAAAAACTAGAAGAAATGAAAATGTAGTAACAAGATATATCAAAGATGGACATGAGGTACTTGCAAAAACACTTGGAATTTTAATGTTTATATTAATTTTATAATTATCTATTGCTGTAAATATTTCCTTTAATGAATTTAAAAGCAGACATCATATTTATGATTCATCTTGAACTATAGGTAAAACTATATATCTCATATAATACTTCAATACTTTCATTTTTCATAATGAAAATTTATTATCCCTTTAATTTAATCATATGAATTGTATCATTCTCTTGATATATAAATTCCACCCTACTGCCTGCTTAACCATTTACCCTATTTAATAACCTAACTTGTCTTTCCCAAAACATTTCTGAATTTACATCAATTCGATCGTTGCATCTTTTACAACTCGATTCACACCAATGTGATTGACATGTTTTTCACTTATTAATCTCCACCACTGCGGGAAAATTTTTAAAGTAATAGTCCTCGCTATTATGACCGACTTATTATCACATTATAATCTGTATTATTAAAGTTAACTTATTACCATAGTATAGTCCATACCATTGCAACCGACTTATTACCATATTAAAGTCTTTGTCATTACAACCAACTTATTTAATGTAATAGTCCCACCATTGCAACTGACTTATTTATACATTATAGTCCTTGCCATTACGACTGACTTATTACCACAATATACTTGTATACTTGCATTTTTGCTTATTGATGTAAAAAACAATTATGCAAATGCTCTTCCAATAATTAACAAGTATAAGATTAAAAGATCACAAATCTGGCGCTTTTTTCATATGCGCTCCTCTAGCAATGGGTCCCACATTACATGTCCCTTTTACTATTCAAAAAGGCATCCAAGTCAGTATCTCATTCATTTTTTATTTACTATCACAACTATTTATTCACATTGACATCTCTTTTTTTTTTTTGTAATAATTTATGGATATGCCACTTTTTGTTCACCAATTCTATTCATTTATTTAAACATCTCATTATATTATTTTTAACTTACCAACTCCATTCATTTACTTAAACATCCCATTAAGTCATTTTTATCTTAACAATGTATTTATTCCTTTTCAAGCATTATTTATATCACATTTTAGCCACAAGTCTATTTATTTAATCATTCATTTACTCATTAATAATGTTATTTATGGCTACTAATTCAATCATCTCAATCAATATTTGTTTTTCCATTTAAGTTACTCATTCATTCATTTCATTCTAAGCCTCCTATACCATATTTGGCTTTTAATTTTTCTATTTTTTCATAACCCAGTTTTAGGTTTCCCCCAAAATCATTTTTTTCCTTTTGAGTCAATAAATAAAATGAAAAAAAAATATTGGCAATCTGGCAAGAACAAGATGAGGAGAGTTTTAAATGCATGAAGAAACCAAACAGATTTTGAACAAAATTGAAAACCCAATTATACCCAATATTGAGAGACAATGCAAATTAAAGGTTAAATTAAATGATTATTGAATGAATTTGCATAAAAAATAAGTATGAGGATTTAATTAGACCTTTAATAAGCCAATTTGAATTAATCATGGGCCCAATTAAAGATCTAATTAAGTTTAAGAATTAATGTAGGCCAAATTAAAAGAATTAATTAAGTGTGAGGACTTAATTAGACTTTTAATTAGCTAAATTAATTTTGTTAAGAATTTAATTGGCGAAAAATTAAGTTTGAAAGCCTAATGCAGGGTTAATTGAGAATATTGAAATTTTGAAGGATCAAATTTAATTTTTTCAAGATCAATCGAATGAAATCAAGGATGAACTTGAAGAAATTCAAGATCAAAGATTTTTTAGCAAAAAATACGTGAATTTAGAGACCAAATTCAATTCAAAATAGAAGTGATATTGAAAAAATTAGAAGTTTGAAAGTCAATTGATAACTCAATTGAAAAGTTTCAAGAGTATAGGGACCAAATTGAAAATAGACAAGTTAGGAAAAAAAACCTAATCCCCCCCCCCCAATGGATAGCAAGTCATTTAATTTCTAATTGTCTTCTTTCAAAAGAAAAGGATGTTTAAGTACCTATTTTTCATTTTTATTTTCTCCTTCACCTATGCACCATACCACATAAATGTTATGCCAATTTATACCTTAGAACTTATACTTCACTCTAAACCAGAATTCTGGCTCTGATTGCACCAAAAACACATGCAGATTTTCTCTTAAAAACACTACCCCGCACTACTCCACCTGTAAAAATGACCTTGTGTCTTTCCTTTGTAAATTGCAGAGCAGGACAAACATTTGTGCTTAGGTTCAATGAATGGCTGAGATTTATTCTTCAACATTAAAAGTTGAGATTCCATCAATCCATAAGCCCTAAAACCTTCATATTTCTCATATATAAACCCCAATAAACCCTAACCCGAGACTCTTGGAGAGAGAGAAATGACACGATCAAAATATTGATATCTTCTCCCAAGTGCAGGAGTGTCGAAGCAATAACCCGGCAAGACCGGGGTCAAACCATAGAGAGGTTAATTGTATAAATTATAAATAACAACACAACAACAACAACAACAAAAACAACAACAATAACAACAATAATAGTAATAATAATAATAATATTAATAATACTTAGTACGTGGCATTGCTATACCTAAGAATGATCTAAAAGATCGAGTCACAGGTTTCTAGCCTATATACTGAGTTTATGAAAAGATCAAAGAGCTATATTATATAATATAAACAGATTTCTGATGCGAATGAACAAGGCAAGACCAACAATGTTAGGATCCTTGATCAAACACAGAGCATACTTAACGTACATAAAACATAACAAGAATGTAAATAGTAGTAGTAGTAGTAGTAGTAGTAAAAAAGAGAGAAGAGGAAGAAATTAATGAGAACTTTAAGATGGAAGACTACTGTAAGGATTAAACAATGATAAAAACAAATGTCAAGGTTAGAGGATCCACTAATGGTTTTTCAAACAAGTATAGTACGAAATCTTATTACTCAACTGGAAACCACACCCAAAGGAGGTTCCAATTAGATTATAATTGTTAACATGATTACATTAATTATCTTATTCAAGTAATGCCAATACTTGTAAATATTATCAGGTATTCATGGTAATAACTTATGTTAACAACAAATCAAGTTCCTTTCATAGCAAAGGTGTAGGTTATACCATACGGTTGGGATATGAAAGTGCCAAGCATTTGTTATACCAAGGGTTGTTCTACACAAATCTAGATTAACCATTTAACAAGCAAGGTATTAAAAGTGAGCAAGATAATAAATATAAAACATGTTAGTATCAAGCATTAAAGTCTATATTGAGTTTATATTATACTTATTCTTACACCATTAATGTAACCTTTTCACCTTGACATAATATATTTAGCTAAACATAATAAAAAAAAGAAACATAAATAAATAAGATAAGAACATAATTATACAAATAAAGGAAAGGAAATGAAAAGCATAAACAAGAGATTAATATAACATCAAATAAAACTTAAACATTACAAAATACAAAGAAAGAGAGCAAAAGCATGATCTTGATCTGAACACCAAGATGCCTAAATGCATGGAAAATGCCTCCTTTTATAGGCCAAAATTTAGAACTATTGATTTGATGATTAATTGTTGAGTGGGTGGCCACATCTTGACTTGGTGAAAATCCTTATCTTCTTGTCTGAATAAAACGTCATTGCTAACATCAGAACTGGAACCATATATACTCATGAAAGTTCTAGGAAATTCGCTTAGCTTTCCAGGAAAAAACTTTGAGGTCATTTGGACTTCTAGAACTCAAGATATGGGCTAAACACTGAATAGTGTCTGGGCTGCAGGACAGATTCGGACTTCTCCGTTGTTGCTATAATTTGAACTTGAAAATGGCCTTCTTAGATCTTGGTGTCCACATGAAAGTTGTAGGCCTATATCTTACCAAATTTGTGTAAAAATCTGAGATCATTTAGACATCTAGAACTCAAGATATGACCCAAATACCGAACAGTGTTTCAGTTTGGACTGCACCAACATCTCTTTTCTAAGCTTCACCCTCTCTTTATCTTCACAATTCCAGTAGTTGAATTCATCAATCAATCCTTTGATTTATGTGATATGCCTACATTTAAGATGAACATTTACCATATATTAAGGCATTTAATAGTATCAGATTTGTTATTATAAAACATGCTTTAGTTAAGGAGTTATTGATACTTCAAGTGCAAAATGATGATATAAAACCTTGATAAACATACACTTTTAAATACTAATCAAGAAACATTGCCATGAATATTGCCTCTCAGCTAAGATTGCATCAAGCATGACAATCCGACCAAAACACCATAAAGTGTACCCCAAACCATACAAAGCTTTAACCACTAAAACACCATCCAAACAGCCATTTTTCATACTAGAAAAGTCCATTTCCAAGTCACCGCAAGACAACTCTTAAATCATCACAAAATAATCCTTACAAGTAGTGACAGTAGCAACCAACTATAAAGAAGAAAAAAAAACAAACATCAAACTTCAATGTAGTAGAGCTCCCTCTACAGAAATTCATTTGTGTCATTGCTAATGGGGAATCCAAGAGGGGATGTAATATTTTCAAACCTTGTAAAATTCTCTCCTACTATTAGCAACATTAAAATAAAATAGTAGAGAGAAGAGACAAGAATAGGCTGAAAGTAAGAGCAGACATTGAATTTCAAACATAGCAAATCCTCCTCTAAAGATATCGGTTCATGGCTTAGCTAGTAGGAAATTGAAGAGAGGATGTATTAGTTATAGACCTAATAATATTTTTTTTTTCCCAGAAGTAGCATGAATAACATTTAGCAATAGGAAGAAGAAATAGATTTGGAATGAAAAAAAGGAGCAGACATACACCTTTAACAAAGCAGAGCTCCCTCTGCAAGCATCTTTTTCCTACATTGTTAGTGAACAATTAAAGACGAGACATAAGAGTTTCAGATTCACCTAATACTTATGCACCAGCAATGATAGTGTGTGATTCCTTGAGCCTATACTGGTGGTGGTGTTGCATGGTACACATGCCTACTCTATTCTAGCAGCCCCTTCAACATGATTCCAGTAATCTTTGGACACACCAAACACCTCGGAAAGTTAATTCATCACCTCAAATTATTTTTCTAATAAATTGCTAAACTGTTGTGATTTTTAGGATAAATTGTTCACTGTTGTGTATATTTTTAGACTTTTTAGATACAGCTGGTTTGGATTGATGTGTGTTTTTGGTTTGAGATGATTTGATAATTTGTGTTGATTAGTGAGTTTATTTTTATGGTTGTGATTGATATTTGAACATCAAATGTTGATGCATGAATTATGTTTAGGTTTGTGTTGATTAGCTTGAATTAATATATGATTTGAATATAATTTATGAAATTAGAAAGATTTGATGTTTGATTGTTTGTTTGTTGAGTTATTAAGTTGGTGAATGATTAAAGAATATCTTGTTTTGAATTGGTATCTTGTTTGATTTAAACACATCATTGTGTTTTGCTAAACAAACCCCAAATAATTTCTAGAAATTCTGAAGAACAAAAATTAGGGTCCATTTTAGAATTATTCGTGGGTCCCTCGATGTTTTTCCAACCATTTCACTCAATATCAGGGTTGTAAACTTATATTGTAAGATGCTGACTCGGTATTAAAAATACTTGTTTTTCTTTTAAATTTTTTTTTAAAAAATGAAAACATTTCTTATTTAGAAAAAATACAAAAATATGTTTTTATGCGTTCATACGGCAAAATTCTAAAAAATATTTCATGCATATTTTATAAAAAATAAAAAATATATATTTTTATCAAACTTTAAAAAATACAAAAAATCAGTCAATGGGTATCATAACTAGTTTATGTTATCCATTAGGATTTGACCAAAATTTTAAAAAAAACAACAAAAATTAATTTGTTTAATTAATATTCGAGGTATAAGTTTTACAACGTAATGCATATTCTCGATATTAAATTAAATGAATTGACAAAAATAAAATGTTATGAATTAATTATAGACTTTAATATTACGACGTATAAAATTACACTGTAAAGTATATTCTTAGGTATTACAAATACAAAATAAAAATAAATACACCATTAAAATTTGGATTTTAGAATGATTATATTTTAGCTTGATAAGATAGAGACCTCCTTACCAATAAGAAACTTTCTTAAATTTTAAATAGACCAATGAATAGAAACAGAACTTAGAAAAAAGCAATCAACAATGCAACTTACAATAAGTATGGTACACTAGGGTGATGCATCTTCTCCATGCACAACTAGTCTCCTTAACCAGACTTTCACAGACCATTAGGTTTTCTAGTGATTATAATACTAGATGGCGACTTCTAAACCTTTCAAATCATTATTTTATATTTTATCTTATCACATCCAAAACCCCCTCAATTTCACATCATACCACATCTCATTCAAGCATTCATTGTGTCATTTAGTTACTAATTTTATTTTTATTACACGTTTAATTCAAATACTTATCTATTAACTTCTCATCTCAATCAACCTTTTTTTTGCCCTTTATACGAACCCATTCATTCATTTTATTTTAACACCTAATATGTTATTTACGGCTTCTAATTTATCAATTTCATTCAAACCTTCATCATGCCATTTAGTTATTAATTAATTAATTCATTCAAGCATTTAATCAAACACTTTATATGCATTTTAATCCATCTTTTTTTTTTTTAAATATGAATCTCACATTCCCAACCTCCTTAAATTCATCAACGATGAATTACACTTAATAACTAAATTTAAAAACAACATTTTAAAATCTAAAATATGTAAATCATCATCATGAAATACAAAACTAACTCAAACACATCATTAACACCATTTATATCCAAAGTTTAAAACTTCTTAAACTAAATTACTCATGGTCGGCCACCCATGATTCAAACAATCTATGGTTAGCCTCAAATTAATCCTTTTATCTACTAATAACACAATTTCAAAACATAAAATTTATAGAATTCCATAAAAACTAATAATTTTATAATCCACTTCACTACCACAATGCACAATCCACTTTACCATTTCAATTTTTTTTCACATAGTTAATACTATTTCTAATAAAAAAAAATCCATAAAAATACAATCAAGTTACATTTTCATAATCAAAACTCAACTAACCCCAAAAATTTAAAATTAGAGATTTTCATTCTCTCTTTAATTACAAATAAAAGTATGAAATTATTTAAAATTACATTTTTTACCACTTGTAATCAACTCAAATAAATGTGTTTTGGGTAATGAACTTCACCTTTCTTCTTCCAATGCCACTACTTTCTCACTAACAACCCTATTTCTTATTTCGCTCTCTAACTACTTATAATCTCTTACTTTTCACTAATTTTAGAAGCTTTTTTTATTTAAATTTTGGTCCATAATCACCCGTTAACTCTCCCCCTGAAATTCCTCTTTGCAAGAACATGGAACAAGAAAAAAAAAAAGTGCTAACTTCCTGCATTCCTTCTCTCTTTAGCCGATGGATTAAAAAAGTACAGTTTTTTTTTATTATTAAATTACCATTTTACTCTTGTTATCATGTCACTAAAACTCGTTATTTTTTGTTATACCCTCAACCAAAGGTATTTTCTTCATGTTTTCTGTTATTTTTTGTCAAAATTTACACTATTAATCCTAAGATTTACATACTAAAACTTGTTATTTTCTGTCAAACCATTAATATTAGATATTTACATTATTAAATATGGGGTTTACACTTATTCTTAATAGCACGAACAAGTACTAAAAACATAAACTTGGTACTAAAATGGGTAAAATCATGATTATAGTATGAAGTTTACGTTTCATTTGAAATATAAATATTGTAGCAGACTGGTAGCCCTTTTTGTCTCTTCGTCGTTCCGCAACCAACCATAACCCATCTTTTCACCAAAACCCGAAGATGATCTCCTCCTAGACCACTAAACATAGCAGTCTGAAACACTCCCATAAACTCATAGCCTTCTTCTCTCGGAGATAAATCTATAAACAGCCCAAAATCATGGCAGCGGTCGCCCCTCATCTTTTACTTTCTGCCATTGAAATAACTCGTCAGCGCTGACCTTCCAGCAGCTCATATATCTCTTCCTCACCTTCCATACCTACCACGCCGAACCACCAGCCCCTTCATCCCTTCCTCCCCATCTCCGCCAAACTTTTCCAGCCTCGGACAAAATCAAAACAATAACCTTTATTGCTGACCTGCACCGCCAAGCTCAACCTCCACATCAGCAGTGGTAACCACACACCTGTAGCCTCTCTTTTTCTCCACCGTTGATTGAGCAAAAATTCCAAAATCACACCTTTTTCCATGTGCTACCTTCAAACCCTTTTTAACATTTGCCTCTCATGTCATCATTGGCTCATTATAGCAGGATGTATGCATTAATGTTTAAAATAAACTAGTATGGGGCTAAGGAGATTTTTATCAAAAGTGGCTTGGAGGATGGGATTTTGGTCACTTGGAGATGAATCAATGGCAAATAATGTGGGAAAAGAGAGAGAACCGAGTGGATAGCTCCACTGCAGAGGTATTTTATTGAATTCTGTGTACTTTGCTGTTGTAATTGACAATCCTTTTCATGGTGGCTAGCTATGGTCTAAATTGTGTTTTTTTGTGAAATCAACTGGCTGGGTTTATCTTTCCTTGTCTGGAAATGATCCCTGGTAATTATTGTTATTATGTTTATGCCTGATTGTGCCCGTTCTCTTTGCTTAATTATGCATAATAAACATTATCTGAATCCGTCATCATTTCATTGTGTTCTTGTCCATATCTGATACTTGTGAAGATTATAAACTTTTAGATTGTTACTACACAATCGAGGTACTATCATCGTGAAATTCAAAGCTAAAAGCATGTTGAACCTTATGTGTTGACCATGATCATTGGTATATGTTAGTTATTATCAGCACTAGAAATCAAGAATCAAATATGAAGTTTCTTCTTTTCCTTGTGGGAGATGAAAGGCAAAAGATAAAATATTTATTTTACTGTTATTTTCTTTCCGCTCTTATTTATTGGTGTATCTTCTTGATGTTGTCTTGAGTGTTTTAAGCAGTGTTAGGAATGTGGTCGCAAAGTATTTAAAAAAAAATTATTTTTTTTATTTTAAATTAATATATTTTTTATGTTTTTTAATTATTTTAATGTGTTGATGTTAAAAATAATTTTTAAAAAATAAAAAAATATATTATTTTAATATATTTTAAAATAAAAAATACTTTAAAATATAATTATTATCACACTCATAATTACCTTTCAATATCGAATTGCAACTGATTTTCTAATTTTATCAAAACGAAATTATGGTTCAATTCAAACATGAAGTAAACCTTAATTTTATTAATTTTATTGATGATTTTACTATCCTAATTTTTATTATATTTATCAATTAAAATTAAAAATATATTTTTCACAACCTCACTAATTTTTTTTTACAATATTAAGAAACAAAATATAGTGTTTTTTGAAATTGTTTTATATATATATATATAACATGATAGGAAATCTTGAGAGAGAGAGGAAATATGGAAAAAGAAAAGAAGACCCAACTTTAACCAAATAGAAACTTGATTAGATCCAAGAGCAAAACCCACACACACCGCAAAATCCAAAACCTAGGCCCCGCCCCCAAGTAAAACGGACCCAAGCATTAGAATGGGTTTAGCTCCAAATTCAATTTCAATATGGTCCGAACTATCATTTTCAGTTTGGTCCATACATACCTCTTCAAGTAAAACCATCACCTTCACTATCTTTCTTTTTTTTTCCAAAAAAAAGGGAAGAAAATTCTAATCTTGGTGTTAACCCATAGCCCATACTCATCTTGACCCTATATCTCATCGGATCCTTACCCGTTTTCTCTCAAATTTCAACAACCCCGAGTCGGATCTTCTCGTTTCTCTCTATCTTTTCCAAACTTTAAACCTTCCCGGATCCTCTGTTCGGGCTCTGTGGGTTTCAAAAAGGCAAAGCTTATCCAAGAATCCATGTAAGACCCTCTTTCGCTCATCCATTTTTCACCCTTTTTTTTAATGCTTTTATCCTCTCTCTGTTTTAGTTCGTTCTTGTATAGCAAGCCTTTCACTTTCTTTTTGTAATGCGATTTTGTATTTTGAGATGGCCCATTCTCCGTTACTGTTTAGTTTATGGTTATAATGGCTGAAAGATTAGATTTTGCATTGATGTTAAAGAGGAAACTGAAGTTAAAATTTTTTTCCCTGTTTTTGGTTGGTGGGAAACATGGATTTTGAGGTTGGCCCATCTGTGTTTTGTAGTGTTTGTTGATGTGTGTGCTCTTGATAGTTATAGAGCTGATTGAAGCTGGAATTATTGGTACTTTTGTTTAATTTGTGCAAGAATTATGGATTTTGAGATGATGGATGGTTTGTATTTTGTGTATCTGTTGAGTTATGGTCTATGAGGAAGGTTGAAGCTTAAATGGCGGATTTTGGTTTTATGAGAATTGTGGATTTTAAGATGATTGGTTCATTTGTAAATGCACGGATATGGTGCGATCTCTTACTGGATAGTAAGATGTGCGGGTTGTATCTTGTTAACTATTTCTGGGTATTCTACAGGGAACATTAAAAGAGCGTTTGAGGGAGAATAATCATCTCAGATTTTTGTTTTATGACCTTACATTTTGTATATAACAATCCTTTTGTCAATTAGGATGGTTGCTTGTGCTATGTGAGTAGTATAATTGAAATTTGGTGGATCTAGATTAATCTATACTGGTGTCGGTTCGATCATTTGAATGTTATATTCCTTGGATTGTCCAGTTCTGTTGGATCAATGCAAATTTTTCTGATTAGGTAAATTCACATTTGTAATATGCCATGTTCTTCATTGGCCCTGTATGCTTTGGTTTTGCATGCCTCAACTTAGATTGTTTGACCACAATTAATTAGCAGTTCTTTCCTCTTTTCCCCATTTGTTATTTTCTTTGTCTATTTTGATCGATTTCCTTGAATTTTTGCAACTGCGTTTTGTCCGCCTTTGGATGGTCAGGGGTTTATAAATTATTCTATATTGGTTGTAAAATATGTTTTTGATGTGTACACTTGATGACCTGAACATTATTTCTTCATCTGGTTGTCGCATGTAAGATGTTGGTAATATGAGTCACAATTTCTGTTGATTCTTGTGAAATGCAGACTTTGGCTAGTTTAAACCTATTCAATGGAGGTATCAAATGAGTTAGCTATTAAGAAACCAAAGAGGTTGACGTCTGTGGTATGGAATCACTTTCAAAGGATTAGGAAGGCTGATGTATGTTATGCAGTTTGTGTGCATTGTGACAAGAAACTCAGTGGGTCAAGTAATAGTGGGACTACGCATCTAAGGAATCACTTATTGCGATGTCTTAAAAGATCTAATTATGATGTGTCACAACTGCTTGTGGCAAAGAAAAAGAAAAAGGACACTTCCCTTAGCCTTGCAAGTGTCAATGTCAGTTATGATGAAGCACAAAGAAAAGATGAATATATTAAGCCCACGGTTATGAAGTCTGATCTTGAGCAGAGAAAAGATGAAGTTATTAGCCTTGGAAGTTGTAGGTTTGATCAAGAACGGAGTCAGCGCGACCTTGCCCGTATGATTATATTGCATGGTTATCCATTGACCATGGTTGAGCATGTTGGATTCAAAAGATTTGTGAAGAATCTCCAGCCTTTGTTTGAGTTTGTGCCAAATAGCTCCATTGAAGTCTCTTGTATGGAGTTTTATTTGAAAGAGAAGCAGAAAGTGTATGAGATGATAAATAGATTGCATGGAAGAATTAACCTTGCTATTGAAATGTGGTCTTCTCCTGAAAATGCTGAATACATGTGTTTGATAGCACACTATATCGATGAGGATTGGAAATTACAACAGAAAATTCTAAATTTTGTGACACTGGATTCTTCTCATACTGAAGATGTGCTTTCAGATGTGATTATAAATTGTCTCATGGAATGGGATGTTGAATACAAGTTATTTGCCATGACCTTTGATGATTGTTCTGTTGATGATGATATTGTGCTCAGAATCAAGGATCGGATCTCTCAAAACAGGCCTCTACTGAGTAATGGTCAATTGTTTGATGTTCGCTCTGCTGTGCATGTTCTGAATTTGATTGTTAAAGATGCCATGGAAACACTTCAAGAGGTGACTGAAAAGGTTCGAGGAAGTGTTAGCTATGTTAAAAGTTCACAGGTAATACAAGGGAAGTTCAATGACATTGCCCAGCAAATTGGAATCAGCAGTCAGAGGAATTTGATTCTTGATTCGTCAACTCGGTGGAACTCAACATACTTCATGCTCGAAACAGTCATAGGATACAAGAGTGCATTTTGTTTTTTGCAAGAGCACGATCCAGCCTACACATCAGCTTTAAGTGATATAGAGTGGGAATGGGCCAGATCCATCACTGGTTATTTGAAACTTTTTGTTGAAATCACCAATATCTTTTCTGGGGATAAATGTCCAACAGCAAACAGATATTTTCCTGAAATTTGTGATGTTCACATCCAGTTAATTGAATGGTGTAAGAACCCAGATGATTTTCTTAGTTCCATGGCATCAAAGATGAAAGCCAAGTTTGATAAATATTGGAGCAAGTGCAGTTTGGCTTTGGCAGTAGCAGCCATCTTAGATCCACGATTCAAGATGAAATTGGTGGAGTATTACTATTCCCAGATTTATGGTAGTACCGCCCTGGATCGAATCAAGGAAGTTTCTGATGGCATCAAGGAGCTTTTTAATGCATACTCTATTTGCTCAACTTTGGTTGATCAAGGGTCAGCTTTACCTGGCAGCAGTTTACCAAGTACCAGTACTGATAGTAGGGACAGGTTAAAGGGCTTTGACAAGTTCCTCCATGAATCTTCTCAGGGTCAGAGTGCAATATCTGATTTGGACAAATACTTGGAAGAACCTGTCTTTCCTCGCAATTGTGATTTCAACATATTAAACTGGTGGAAAGTCCACACACCAAGGTACCCTATCTTGTCCATGATGGCACGAGATATTCTGGGGACTCCCATGTCAACTGTTTCACCAGAGTTGGCTTTTGGTGTTGGAGGCAGGGTTCTTGATAGTTATCGCAGTTCCCTTAATCCAGACACTCGACAAGCTCTAATATGCACACGGGATTGGTTGCAATTGGAATCAGAAGGTGTGAGCATAATCTTTGAATTTCACTTTGATATATCTAATTGAACCATAATTTCTCCACTGCTAATTTTATGTTGTAATTGTACCAGATCACAATCCATCTTCTGCTTTGGCGCTTTATGTTGAAGCGAATTAGTCTGTCCATGGTATGCTATCAAGTTACTTAAGTTGCAATTACTTTTATACATACTTCTGCTTATAATTATTTATTATCTATTTATTTATTATGTGGTCTTGCCATGCAAGGTTAATGGAGGGCTATCTTGAACTCAAGTGCCATGTGATGGTACCTGATTGTTTTGCTACGCCTTCGCCTCCAGAGTTTGGTGTAGCATGGTTAAAAGTTTCTCCTCAATGTTCATATTGCAGCGACTAGATTGCTTCTTGGGTGCAATCACTTCATCAAGAAGCTTAAATGTACATTTTGAGGACAGTGACTAAAATGTTTAAAGGACATGTTGAAGGTATCCTCTGCTTGAATTTTAAGAATTTAAGCCTCTGTTGTGCAGATCTCTGATTCTTGGAAATTTACATTTAGTGGATGATATCGGTACAGTACTTTCCAGCTTTTCATCTTCACAGATTATGTTCTCGTGTATGAATTCAGTGATTTTGAGTTTCGACAGATTATGTTACCTAATGGATGGCGTGGTGAAAACCCTTGTTTTCACAATGTATATTCCGTTTCTGCATTATTGCCAAATGTTAATTTTTAAGGGTTTCAAGTATTAAGGTACAAGATATATTGAAGAGGATGAATGCAGAACAGTGCTAGATTCAAGGTAAATTTGAAAAGGGTAACTTGGTTTTCTGCTAAAAATAGAATTAACAAGTGATTTGTCTTTGAGAGTTCTGGTGTATATATTATGACGAATGTTGATGTTCCAAACGAAACAGCTGCATTGATCCACCCCAAGATATAAAATACAAGCTAATCAAGTTTATGCCATGGCTATATATTCCAGCAGTGTTTTGGAAACACAGTTGAAATCATATTTTTTAAAAAATTTGAAAAATTTTATTTTTCATATATTATTATTATTTCCACTGTATATTGGGAGCTGCCGTCCTTCAGCTGCAGTACAGAGTGCCGGGACAGCTTAATATGTGGTCACATGAGGCATAGATTCCATCAGACAAGGCAATCACTATATCTCCCCCACCCTGCTTCGCAATATTCGTTTGTGAACATTTTGGTACAAAACTTTATAACAAAGAACAAAGCAAGGTATCATCATCATGTTCAAAGGACCCATATGTTTTGGAGATTCAAGACCAGGTGAATCATATTCCTAAACCTACTTTGCCCCTTCATAGCCATGAGTGAGGAGATGGGACAAGGGAACCTCATTAGTGCCCTCCCACCATCGCCCGATGCTCTGTCCAAACTTTAATCCATTTATGCACACACCCGGACACTTTTTGAATGTTTTTTTATACGATTTTATGACCAATAAAATAAATATTCCTAGAAAAAGTAATGATTTAAGATCCGGAGAAAAATAAACATTTTTTGGTAAAAAAATTCCCTTTTTTATTCTTTTTTTTTGTGTTTTAACAAAACATATCTTTTATATTAGCAATATGATTTTTTTAATAAAAACTAAAAGTAATCAAAATAAATATTCATGGGAATTATGATAATATAAACTAAGGAAAAAAATTCATCTCTTTAATTAAAACTTCATTTCTTTATTCGTGTATTTCTCTTTTGTTTTGAAGAATTTTTTTTTTATGTCAGAGGCATTTTTCTTAAAAAATGAAAACATATCATGATTTGAAAATAAAGTTTTAATAAAAAAAATATCATGGCTCAATAATTTTCAAGCTTGTGAATGAAAAAAAATAATAATTTGATAAAATTATATAAAAAAATTAACAATGAAAAATAACATAATAAATATTTTTTTCCTTATCGGATATTCATGAGAAATTTTATAAAAACAATTCTATATATTAGATTTAGGTATAATCATTCATAAAATAACTGATAATATCATGATCAATGGTGGCATGATTGAATTTTTTTTAAATATCATTTTAATAATTTTATTTTAAAATATTTATTCTAAATAAAAATAATAAAATAATAAAAAGCCATTTAAAAAAAACCTAGGCTTGGAAGGACTTGCCGGAACCAAGTGTATTTTATTTTTTAAAATAAGTGAACTACATGTTATTTATTCAAGTGTTTTTTAAATATAACAGATGATGCATCATCTACTACAACAAATCAGTTATTGAAAATCATGGTTTGAGTTTTAGGATCTTAAAGCTTAATTTTTAATATGTTTTCACCTAAAAAGATAAAAAAAAATAAAAAAAAATAAGTACCTTAATTAATATAAACAACCAAAATCAATTCAATCAAAAAATATTTTCCGAATTACAATTTTCTTTTTTCAGAAATGTCAAATGTCAAGAACACTTGCATCAAATTCCCCTCTCCATTATAAACTCATTGACATTAAGAACTTTTTTTTTGTTTTGCCAGAATGTGACTGATCCAAAGCTTTATCTCTTCTCTTCTTCTCCAACAATTTTCTCGCTCCTCTCTTTACTCACAAGAAGTGAAACTTGAGAAAATAAAGTTAATGATTGAAATGTAAATATTTAAAATTAGAGAGACCGAATAAATAGAAATACAAAAAATCAAGACAAAATGGGACTTTAACTAAACATATAGGGACCAAAATGAAAAAAAAAAATATTGGATCGAAATGAACTACATCAAATATCAGGGACCACAATGTTTATGGATGAAGTTTATGAAAAATATGAAAAAGATAGGGATAAAAATGGTTTAATGAAAAATGAAGTTTATGGATGAAACATTAATACTCAAAATTATAGGGACCAAATAAATGGAAATATAAAAAATTGAGGCACCAAAAAGGACTTTAATTGAAACTACATGGACTAAATATAAAAATAAAAAAATAGGTATCAAAATAGAAAATATGAAAAATTAAGGGGGAACCATATATAATATTAAAGGTTCAAATATGAAAAATATAGAAAACTTGGAATTAAGATGGTTTAGTGAAAAATTTGGGGACCACAATAGTCTTTTACTATTCAATACAGTAAAAGGCCATTGTGTTTTAGTAAATAAAAAATAAATATATTCTTTTATTTCTACTTGTACCTAAGAGGCTAAGACAGCCTTTTTTTTATCGATTATTATTATCGTTGTTTTAAGTTAATGAATAGTATAATGGAAGCCATTTTTTATTATTTTAATATATTTTTAAATAAAAAAATATTTTAAAAAACAACATCTATCAAACCTTTTAAATAACCACCAAGTCCCCCTCGTTAGTTTTTTATTATTATTATTATATTACTAGATAGTAATAGAATAAGTAATTCAGAAATTAATAGATATTGGCTGGTAACAAAAAGAGCCGGATATATAGGTAATTGAGCGGTCCAAACAAGAACGAGCTTGAGGGTTGGTTGCTGGGATTCTCAGGTCTCTACGGCCACGATGTGGAATTCTAACCACTAAACTACAGCCACTTTTCGAATAATGATTTGGGTATTTTATTTATTAACCAATATAAACCAAGATATCATTCGGAATCTCGTATGAACAAGTCCTTTCAGGTTGTGTTGGATGTGTTTGAAACAGACATAAGTACTATAAATAATTACATTATCTTGTATTTGTATTTGATTTTAAAAAAAATTAAATTAGATAATTTGTTATATTTTATGTTTTGTAGACACTAGATGAGGTTGGCTAATCTAGAACATTAATTGGTTCAGGTTTTAAAAAAAATAAAAGAAAGATTGATCCGACCTGACTTAATCAAAACTTAAGTTGATCTTTCATCCAAAAATAAAATATAAATAAATGATATATTGATTTTTATTTTATTATTTATTATTTCTGCTTTATGCTTTATCTATACCTTTTTCTTTCCATGCTTTATAATTCCTTAATCATTTTCTTATTGCTCTCTTTTTTGTGATACAAAACTTTTAAAAAAATATATATAAAAACATTGAAGTCAAGCCCAAATGGTTAGGGTTGGTCTTTTCTATCCATTTTGATTGGCTCAAATAGCTAAAATTCACACTCTTGACTTGACCTAATATCTCAGCTTGGTTTTATATCTTATATGTATTTCTATATAATTTTTTAGATTTTCACAAATCAGCACTCAATTCTTCTATATACAAATTTTTTATTTCACGCACAACTTTTTTTATATGCACACTTTTTTTAATACAAAACAGACATCATTTTATATGTTAATAACAATGTTGAATGTTCTTCACCAATATTTCTACCATTAACATGCATAGTACAACCAGACACAATAATCAACAAGTTACCATGGATACTCAATATTGCATATATAGCATTTACAAGCGTTATTTTTCTCTCTAATATATTACTTTATTTGCAATCACCGATGGTGAACATTAATTTCTGCTCCAATGGTATATCTTCTTCTCCTCGAAAAAAAATTTAAGAATTAAGTTTATAAATATACTCAATCAGTGAAATTCAGATCTCGTACTTGACTACACACATATATATAAATACCCCTAGGCCATAAGCCAAAGTCATTGGCCATGCAATGACACCACACCCTTCTAAACAACTTACAGCGATACAAAAATATCAGTTTTAACTGCTCAGAATTTTTATTTATTTTTAAAAATTATCAATTTAAATTTTATAAATTTTAAGATTATTATAAATTTATATGATTGTTAATTTTAAAATTAAAAAATTAAATAAAATTTATATAAGTTAGTCCAAACACTGTATTAATAATAAAAACTAATCATAAGAGCATTCACAGCAAAAGTAAGACTAGGCTACATTTTTTAGCTAATACATGCTCATCCCACACGGCATATGTAATTCTTATAACTTCATTTAATTTTTTTCTTTCTATATATTATTATATCATCTTACATTTATTTGTTTAAATATTAAAGAGTCTATTATCCTCTCGATGATTATAAAAAAAGAAAAAAAAAACAGAGTATTATCCTTAAAGAATTGTTTTTCCAAGCAAATGTCCAGTCACCCAATCAATTCTATCAACCAGAGGTCAACATCACTTCATTAACCGATAACACAAACATCAAGAAATCAATTTATATCTGAAAATTTGTCACGAATTCATGATTGTTCTTCCTAGTATTTTATATATTTTGATCAACATCTGCTTAGGATTATTGTGGATTAGCGAGGCCAGCCCATCACTTCATCAACCGTCCAGCTTTGTTGTGAGTGACTCACCTGATGAACTCGCCTTCACTGTGAAATTTTTGCTTGCTCGTGCTTACCTTTTGAGTTGGTGTGCCAGCATTAGCGTGTTATCGCCACTTTAATGCTGAATAAAGCAATGAAAACGTGTACGTAGGACAAGGATCCTCTCTAGAATATACCGTAGGAGAAATCTCTTTGTAGATGATACGTGAGAACTGAAAATAGACACGATCAATTAAGGACATCATTGAAGATACATTTCCCCTCTTTACTGAACAAGACTCATCTACTTAAAGGATCAATGACCCTGAAGGTTATGTCCAGGTCGACACATCTTGTCTGAAAAAGTCTTGGACTGGTTATTACCACGTTGCTTGTTTGGAAATTTCCAGGTGATTCTGGTGTTGTTTGGAATATTTTTTTGATTTTATGTTATAAAATGTTTTAAAATATATTAAAATAATATTTTTATTTATTTTTAATATTATTATATTAAAACGATCTAAAATTTTAAAAATATATAATTTAAAATAAAATAAAATCAAGATTTTATAAAACATAATTACACCACTATAATGAACACATATTTCCATGAAATATGTAGAAGAGATTATTTATTTTTGTCAAATACTATTAAAAGAGATTGTTTGGTACAGCTTATGGTTTTCTAAGAAATTATGTTTGTGTGTTTTAAAAGCGTTTTTAGAAATATTTAAATTTTTTTTATTTTTTTTTCTGTTTCAAATTAATATATATATATTTTTTAATTATTTTGATGTACTGATATTAAAAATAATTTTAAAAAATATATATATATATATATATATATATATATATATTATTTTAATAAATTTTTAAATAAAAAATAACCACAATTACATTTCTAAAAGGAAGTTATCAATTCTACCCTCACTCTCGAGTATTTGAATTTTTTTTAAAGAGAAAATACATCATCACAGAAGAATTTAGCTCCGTTGTGTGATCCGATTTTTCTACCATGATAACTACTGACATTAACTCTCTAACTATTTAAACAAACACTGATTGAAAAAAATATATCGAATTTATTTTCATAAAAGCAAAAAAAAAAATGCATTGTTTATGAGATTACCTCCAAAATTTTTATTTTATAAAATAAAAAATAATATTGGTATCCTAATAATGTAGAGTTAATATCTAGTTGAATGACAATTGATGTATAACAAGCCTAAGTTTTTTTTTTTTTTTTTCATGGAAGTCATTTGATTGATGAGGTAATAAGATTGGAATTCTCAATAATTTATTTATTATAAGTGTTTGGGATTAATCTAGATACAAAAAAATTATATATAATTTAAATTGAAAATTTTATTATATCTTTAATAAGTAAGAATAAATAAATATTATTTAACATTTTCTCTCAAACTCATAATGCAGCAGTTATAAATATCAAGAGTTTGCTAATTTGAAAATGAAAGCAAAAAATAAAATGAAAGCAAAAAATAAAATGTCTCTGGTAAAGAAATCTCTAATGTTTAAAAACACATGGTTTATAATTTTGCATTTCACTTATCCAAAACAAAAAACCAAAAAAGTGAAAAAAAGAAGAAGAAAAGAATTGCAAATTCGTAGAAGACAAATGAGAAGAAAATGTCTATTATATAAAAATAGCCGAAACTTGGGATATCATAATTTCTATAAGAGGTTGAGTTCTATTAATTTAATCGATTCTTCAAAAATATATTTTATTATAGCTAAAAATATTATTTATATGTTTTCATTTTAAATTCCCAAATAGTCTAAGAATTTAAAGGATTGGAACAGATAAATGCATGTTAAATGCACCTATATAGGGTTTAATTATCAAATTTTCTTTTATTCTTTTATTATTTAAATTATTAATTATTTAATTTTTCCTATAAATATAATAAAATACAGATGTGGGTTGATTGTCGTTAAATATTTAAAATAGTATTTCAGTGCATCACCTATGTATACGGGACTATATTTCACTTTAACTTCTTTTTTAAACAAATATGAAAAGTGAAGGAGATTTTACCTTTCAACATTTTTTGTATTTATTTTTTTTTATTATTATTTAATTTTTAGTTTATTTTTTAATTGATTTTTATAATTTATTTTAATTTATTTTTTTAAGGCTATTGTAGTCGGGTTTGATGGGTTAACCTGTAAAACTAATTCGATTCAATAAAAAAAATTATAATATTAAATATTTGTTTAAGCTAAATCATGTTTTTTTACTAGTTATCTAGGTTATTTTTAAATTTATTAAATTGATTAAATAATGTCATAACAACTTTTACATAATTTATTTTAAACTTAGGTAAGTTAAGAAGATGGGTGGTAAGTTTCCATTGATTTATTATATCAAATTTAATAATGATATTAAATAATTTTTATGATATAAATATTTTTTTATATTCAAGTTTTTAAAATTTAATTTACAGCACAGTGCGATAAACTTGTAATGAAAGCAACCCAATAAACTAGTAATGAAATAAAAGAAAACTCTCTTTTACTGTTTACTGTAGCCATACACTCATCTAAACCGTGGACATGAACAATGCAGATGAGGGGTCCCTTCTTTTCTTTTCTTTTTGTGTCCTTGGCTAGTTATTTGTTTCGGTTCCCAAAACTTTTTTTTTTTCATTAATTTACTTTGGGCAAGTTAATTTTTTATAATTCCTTTATATTCATGTGATTCATCATATTTGTGGTGTTGGAAAATGCCACACTCTTTTAATTAATTCTCAATTTTTTAATTGATTCTTAATTTTACAAAATCAGATTTAATTTTATTAATATAAAAAAAATAAAACAATAAAAAGCAAATTTAAGCAAGGATCCATGCCCCTTTTTTTTTTTAAGTGCTCACAGGAGCGGAAAACACACTTTAGTCATTTTATTTTTTTAACTTTTTAATGTTTGGCCCCTTATTTTAGGGTTTTAATCCTAAAGTTTATTTATTTTATGATTTATTTCCTAAAATTTAAGAGGTGGAAAAAGAGACACCGAAAAACAAGAGACGAGAAAGAAATTTATTAATTGACCACATTCAAGCTACTAGGTGTTGATGGGTTCCTTTTGACAAAAGATATGCTATTAAAGTGTTTTTTAGTTTATATGTGGTAAAAAAAACATATATTAGAGTTGAGAGAGGTATTTTTATTTGATTTTGTATTTTTAAAATGATTTAGGGATGTTTTAGGATTAGAAATTGGTTTATTCAACTTCTTGTTAAGTTAGGTTTTTTAAAGTAAAAATAAGTTGAGAAATGAGTTTTAGAGTCTAGAAAACTCTTAACATGACTTTTCAACAAACTTTTTGTTAACCAGAAATTAAAGCCAAATATGACAAATTATTTGCCACTTCTAGTGATGTATTGTCTATTTTAATTTTTTTTTTTTTAAAAAGGGTTGTTCACCCTTGAATATAAATATATATAAAAAAAAAAGTTGAAGAAAGCTAGGTACACGAACATGGCCTTACAAGCCCATGAGGGCCATGCTTTCCTCTTTTAGGTTAGAGCTTAGGCCCATGTGCTTGGCATTTTCTATGATTTGTTTTTGTTGAAACATATCATGAACAAAATACCTAGCATGATATTTAAATTATTGTTAAATCCTAACACAATTCTTAAATAATGTTATGCGTTTTTTTTAAATGTTATTTTTTTTCAATTATTATATGCCTAATACAAAAAAAAAACATTTTCATGAATATTCACCAAGATAAAATTTATGTTTTTTTTTTTTTAAATGTTTAGATAGATTTTTGACATGGTTTTATCATATTAATTTATTTATTTTTACCTTTAATAGTATGCAGGATATGAAGACATTATTTTTATTAACACTTGTTTTTGAGATCATGATGATGAGTTTTTACTTAAAAATAATGTTTTTAATTAAAAATATATATTTACATTAAAACAATAAATAGGTGCATTAATAAAAACAAATGAAGTTTAGATAAGAGATATACATTTTTTCTCATTTCAAAATGATTAAATTTTTTGGCAAACCTTTATTTTAATTATCATGACTGTCATAACTCAATTTTGGACCATTTTATTTTAATTATTATTATTATTATTATTATTTACTGAAAACGATGTAAAAAAAATGATGATGATGATAAAAAATAAGTAAAATGAATTAAAATTTGGGTTAAGGGCAACATGATTTGAAGTTTTGGGGTTTAATTAAACTTTGGAATTAATCTAATTAAACTTGGAATTAATTTAATTAATCAAATCAAGGGTTTAATTGGAGAATTAATAAGTTTTGAGACTTAATTGAGTTTGGAATTAATTGAATTAATGAAATTAGAAACTTAATTGAAGAATTACCAAAGTTTGGGGTTAATTGGGGGTAAAATTGCAACAGATTAGAGTCCAAAGAATGTTTTGAAAAAAACACCGAAATAAAGGGGTCTAATTACAATTTTATCCAGGGGCTTTATTGTATGATTTCAGACTTCAAGGACCAAAATGCAAATGGCCATTAAACACCCTACTATTCATCTCCTACATCCCGATTCAACAGAAACGGCAGAGAACGTGGCAACGTTTTTTGCCCATGATGTGCCATTAATGCATGCTAGGAGGTGTAAGGTTGCTTGGTTGCTTATAAAAAGGAGCACAACAAAGAAAAAAGGGGAGGAAAAAACGAGGGGGGAAGATAGGGGAAGGAATCATAGGACTAGAAAAAAAAAATGGAGAAGAGAAATTGGAGAGTGAGCAACCGAAAAGGGGAAAACAAAAGAAAAAAAACTGAGAGGAGAGGAGACCCAGAATAGGAGACAAAGAAAGACAGGGATGAAAAAAAAAAAAAAACAGAGAACAGAGGAGACGACCGGAGAAGCAAACGATACAAAAACAAGGGAAGAGAATAAAAAGCCAACGTACCCCAGCTTCGCCTTCGTCTTTAGAACACAAACACAGAGAGAAATGAAATAAATCAAAAAGAAAAGAAACACAAAACACTGGAACCTTCAGGTTTATCTCCAGAACTCCCATACCATAAATAAGCTTCCCTCACCAATTCTGACCCAAGGAAAACGATAAAGGAAACCGATCGAGATAGAGTTTTAAAAAACAGAGCACTGGGATAATTTTTCAGACGAGTGCGGAGGAAACAGAGGGTAAGAAAGCAGAGTTCGAAGGAGGAATTTGTTAAGGTTGCTTAACAAGTGAAGAAGAAATGAGATGAGAACAGAGGAATTTGTTGGAGAGAGTACGAGAGAAAAGAATTGAGACTTAATTTTCTGTGTGTGTATTCTATATCTAATTGATACCCCTCGTGTGTGTTTTATAGTAGCAAACTAACTATTAACTGACTTATTCTAATTGATTATAATTGTTGTAACAACCTGCTAATTAACTATTAATAACAACTAACAGAATTAACAGCCAACAAAGGTTGCGTGCTGCAGACGTTATCAACTCTGCAGCACCCTTAGTTCTTCTTCCCAGTTGTTATATCCTTCCTAGAGACTAGGTACGTAACAGTACCCCTTCCATACAAGATTCTTGTCCCAAGAATCGAAAGCTGGATTAGTTCATGTAGCCATATTGAAGTCTGGAATTGTAACTGCAACTCTGTCAACTCTTCCGATGTGGCATCTTCAGGGAACGAATTTAACCATTGAATTAAGCCTGCTACCACAGCTACATTACCCTTCTTCATAAGTTTCCTTTCTAGTATTGTAACTGGGTACACTTTTACCCTGCCCTCATCATCTACGATTGGCAGGGTTTGAGAAACGATGGCTACGTCTCCCACTTTCTTTCTCAATAACCAGACATGAAACACCGGGTGCACTGCACTTCCTGGGGGTAACTGAAGCTTATAAGCTACTGCACCGATGCGTTCAAGGACTTGGTAAGGACCATAGTACCTGGGATTTAATTTGTACTGCTTCTTGTACATGACATTGCCCTGCCTATAAGGTTGAAGCTTTAGAAAAACCCAATCTCCTATCATAAATGTCCTTTCTGATCGTCTTTTATCTGCCACTTGCCTCATCTGATTTCGTGCCCTTTCCAGCAGCCCTTTGATTAATTGATCTATATTGATCCTTCTTTGTGTCCACTCCTCCACAGCAACTACTTGAGTAGCCTCAGTAAGCACCATCTTTCTGGCTGAAGGCTCATATCCATGCAAAGCTTGGAATGGGGACATGCCTATAGTGGAATGGAAGCTGTTATTATACCACCATTGTGTTGTGGATATCCATTGATGCCACTTCTTTGGACAATGCATAGTGATACACCTTAAGTAAGTCTCTAGGCACTGATTCACCCTTTCGGTTTGTCCATCTGTTTGCGGATGGTATGTTGTACTTAGTAATAACTTGACCCCTAAGTGTTTGAACAATTCCCTCCAGAACAAGCTTGTGAAAACCTTATCCCTGTCGATCAAGATTGTGGTAGGCAAGGCGTGGAACTTGTAGATGTGATCTAAAAAGAATTTAGCAACATCCTAGGTTGTGAATGGATGTGCTAAGGTGATAAAATGCCCATATTTGGTGAAGTGATCAACAATGACCATGATAGTATCCCTGCCTTCGGATTTTGGGAGCCCTTCTATAAAATCCATGGTAATATCCTGCCAAAGACCATGTGGAGTGGTGAGAGCTTGTAACAACCCCGGATAAGGCACCCTTTCAGCCTTGGCTTGTTTATAAATATCACAATGCTACACCAGTTGGTAGACCCATTTCTTCATGGAAGGCCAGTAAAAATGAGCCTTAAGTCGCTTATAGGTATTTTGAATCCCTGCATGCCCTCCAATATAAGAATCATGAGTAGTTTTGACAAGTTCCTCTCTCAATGACCCTGCAACTCCTATAAAAATTCTTCCTTTATACTTCACCACCCCGTTAGTATAGGTAAAATTTGGAGCTTGTGTTGGATATATCATTTTACCCTGTATGATGTCCTGCAGCCTGGCATCATTTTTGTAAGAGCTGTAAATTTGGTCATACCAAGAAGGAACCACTTGTGTTATGGCTGTGAGCCACCCCACTGTTGTGTCTGTTATTTGGCTGCTATCTTCACTCTGCATAATCCTTCTTGATAAGGCATCAGAAGCCATGTTCTCCTTTCCCTTCCTATACTTGATTCGATAATTCAATCCTAACAGCTTGGTCAGCCCCTTCTTCTGAATAGGAGTGTGGATTTTCTGATCAAGCAGGTATGTTAGGCTTTCATGATCAGTTTGTATAATAAATTGATCTTGCTCCAAGTAGTGTCGCCACTTATCCACTACCATCAGTATAGCTAGGTATTCCTTCTCGTAGATAGACAATCCCAAATGTTTATCTCCCAAAGCTTTGCTCATGAATGCCAATGGCCTTCCTTCTTGGCTAAGCACTGCCTCAATTCTAGTATCACAGGCGTTTGTTTCCAAGACAAATGGTTTGTTAAAGTCGGGTAATGCTAGGATTGAAGTCTCACACAAAGCTTTCTTAAGATTTTAGAAAGCTTCCAATGCCCCCTCGTGCCATACAAAATTATTCTTCTTGAGTAATTCTGTCAATGGTTTACTAATAACACCAAACTTCCTGATGAACTTTCAGTAATAACCAGTCAAGCCAAGGAATCCTCTTAGCTCCTTGATAGTCTTTGGAATTGGCCACTCTTGTACAGCCTGTGTCTTCTTAGGATCTATGGCCACCCCTGCAGCAGAGATTATATGCCCCAAATACTCTACCTTTGGTTCAGCAAACGTGCATTTTGATCTCTTTGAATACAATTGGTTGGTCTTCAGGATCTCCAAGACTTGCTTCAAGTGTTTGAGGTGTGCTTCAAGAGAAGAACTATAAATGAGAATGTCATCAAAGAACATTAGGACAAATTTCCTCAAGAATGGCTTCAGAATATCATTCATCAAGGCTTGGAATGTTGCAGGAGCATTTGTGAGGTCAAAAGGCATGACTCTAAACTCATAATGCCCTTGGTGAGTGCGAAAGGCTGTTTTCTCTATATCTCCCTCATGCATTCGCACTTGATGATATCCTGACCTTAAATCCAGTTTAGAGAAAAAACTAGATCTTTGCAGCTCATCCAGTAGGTCATCGATAAAGGGAATAGGAAATTTATTCTTGATAGTGACTTCATTCAGCTGCCTAAAGTCTACACAGAAACACCAGGTGTTGTCCTTCTTTTTTACCAAAAGTACTGGTGAAGCAAATGGGCTCACACTTGGTTGGATGATGTTGTTGCATAACATCTCCTTGACCATTTTCTCAGTCTCCCCTTTCTGGAATAAGGAATTCTTATACGGTCTGCAGTTTACAGGTTGAGCTTCTGTTTGCAGTGGAATTCTGTGATCATGCCTCCTTCTTGGTGGTAATGCAGTAGGTTCTTGAAAAACCTCTAAATACTCTGCTAATAATTCCTCTATTTCTGTATTAACCACAACTGTTATTGATGATGTGGTTGCTTCTATCAAAAAAAATTGCCCCATGAAGCCTATGATGGAAGTTTTTAAATTCTTCTGGACCTTTTTTACTGTCATTGGCTGAAGGCTGGCTGTTTCGATGATGCCTTTGAGTTCCAGCATCCTTCCTTCCTTCTTAAAGGTGATTTTCATCTCGATGAAGTCGAATAAGATTGGTGAAAATTTCCTTAACCAGTCCACCCCTAACACCATGTCACACCTCCCCAACTTCAAAATCCTTAAATCTACTACGAATTCATAGCTCTGTATAAACCATGTAAATCCTGCTGTATAGGAATCACATAGCATTATACTGCCATTAGCGACAGTTACTGCTAACACAGGGGAGTTGTCTATAGGAAGTTGTAGTTCTCCTGCTACATTAGCATCCATGAAGCTGTGGGTGCTGCCACTGTCAATGAGAATGATCAGATCCCTGCCTTGATAGCTTCCTTTAATTCGTATGGTGTTATGAGCATAATTATCTGCTAATGCATTCAAGGATAAGCCATATTCCTCAATCTTGCTATCAGGTGCCATTTCTGTACTATTGTTTCCTGTTGTAGCATCCATAAATTCTTCTTCTTCTTAGCCTTCAATCATGTGTAACCCCTTAACAGTGCACTTATGCCTTGGCATAAATTTGTCCCCATATTTAAAACATTGTCCCAACCGGCGCCTCTGCTCATACATGGTTTCTGAGACCTTTCGTGTCTGCAGGTTATTGCTCATATAGTTGGATTGTGGATTACCAAACGATCTTCCCCCTTGACTTCCCATTACTGGCTTGGTAGTGAATCTATTCTTCCTTGCCAAGATATTGTTGGCTTCCTCTTGCCACTTAGCTTGATCAAAGGCTGTCATTAACGTGCCTGGCTTCAATATCTTCAACATTGGCTTGATGTCCTCCTTTAATCCACTAATAAAGCTGGAAATGTAGTAGGATTCCGGCAGTAGTGGATTTAGTGAATGCATAAATAATTTTAGCTCTTCAAATCTTTCCACATACTCTTCCATACCTCCCTCCTGTGTTAGTTTATTGAATTCCTCCACAATATCATCTCTACTACCAAACCGACTGCATATGGACCTTGAGAACTCTTCCCATTCTAGACTAGCATTCAGTCCACACATATATCCTTCAAACCATATTTCTGCCTTTCCTTCCAAATACAGGGATGCTATTTCCACCCACTGCTACAATAGAGTTGCATTGAGTTTGAAAAACTTGTTGCACCTCCTTAGCCATCCTCTAGGATTGTCTCCTCGAAATGTTGTTAGATCCATCCTAGGAAAACCTGCATTAAACATTGCTCTCTGCGGTTCCTGTCCATAGTTTGCATCTCCCCTCGCAGGACCCTTTCCCCTTGAAAACATTCCTTCAGGACTGCCCCTTGCTGGAGTCTATAGTATACCCTTGGAGGTACTTTCTATCTCTTTTCCAGTCACGTGGTGAGCAAGGAATGTCTGTAATTGACTTGATAGTGTTTCAATTTGAACACTAATCTGATCATTCTTCCTACTTTGTTCCCCAAGCTGCTCCTGAAATTCTTGTTGAATGCTCTGGATTCGTTCCTCTAATTTTTTGCAGTGTTCTTCTACATTTTTAACCATGGTGTTAGATCTTAAGGCTCTGATACCAATTGTTAAGGTTACTTAACAAGTGAATAAGAAATGAGATGAGAACAGAGGAATTTGTTGGAGAGAGTACGAGAGAAAAGAATTGAGACTGAATTTTCTATGTGTATATTCTATATCTAATTGATACCCCTCGTGTGTGTTTTATAGTAGCAAACTAACTACTAACTGACTTATTCTAATTGATTATAATTGTTGTAACAACCTGCTAACTAACTATTAATAACAACTAACAGAATTAACAGCTAACAAAGGTTACGTGCTGCAGACGTTATCAACTTTGCAGCACCCTTAGTTCTTCTTCCCAGTTGTTATATCCTTTCTAGAGACTAGGTACGTAACAGAATTCTAGCTTACCATCAACGGATGCCACCACTGATCGTCGCCCGACACGCTAACACTCCGGCGAAGCAACCTGCAGCAAGGTAGGCTTCCTCTGTTTCCTTCATTTTTTGTTTTTGAAAGTCAGTGTGTTTAGCACCGTGCGAAGGTAATTAATTACCTTCGCACAGAGCCATGCACGCATGAAAGTAGTTCATGCGTGCTGTGGCCCAGCCGAGTCTAGCCTAGCCCCAAAAACACAAATAATAAAAAAAAAGAAAAAAAAAGGAGAAATAGAAAAATATGTGTATGCATGAATAAAAATAATATAAATTTACTGGTTTATTCACCAACTCCAGAGTCGAGAATAAAATACTAGTTTAAGTTTACATTATTTTTATTCATTATATTTTATTTTATTTAGCAAGAAAAAATATATGTGCATGTATGAAAAATAAATAAATTTATTTATTTATTTATTCATTGATGCCAGAGTCAAGAATAAAAACACTGATTTAATTGTTTTTTTGTTTTTTTTATTTAACTCCATAAGAAATAGAAAAATATGTGAATGCATAATAAAATAAATTTAGTTTATTTATTTATTCACTAACATTAGAGTCAGGAATAAAAAAAATATTAATCTAAATTTATTTTATAGCTATGTAATAGTTACCAACGCCAAAGTTGGAATTATCCGTAGTTGAATATTCACTAACGCTAGAGTCATGAATATTATGAATAAATCATCAAAATGTAAACCAATAAAAATTTAGCAATTTAAGACAAAACAAGCAATGTAGTTTGCCTTAGGCAGAACGTTTAAGGGATGATAATATCCTTCATTTTACGTAACCAATCCCGAACAATAGAATCTCTGTTGACCAGTTAGGGTTCCTAGTAACATAATACTAGGTAACGACTCCTTAAACAAGATATTTTTTCTAAAAGAACAATATGCTAAAAATTTGTTCTTTTTCCATAAATCGATAATTTATTTTTAGGGCCGTTGCGATATCAGGTGCGACAATGACCTTTCATTAAAAAAATATACTGCTAATAAAATATTATGTCATTTATTTTTTAAGAAGATCATGGTTTTTTATGATTGTATTATGATTTCATTATGAATAATTATTTACTAGCCTTACATACAACATTTTTAAAATAATATTCTATTAATATTGAATAGGAATAAATTTCTATTTTCTTAATTTTCTTAAGTTTATCGCTCCCATATAATTTATTTTACATATAAGTACACAAAGATGATGGATTTATAATTTTAAAATTTTATAATTGAAACTTGCTTTCACAATGGCAATAAGTTTTTTTTCCTTAAAAATAATGCTTCTTGTTAAAAAAACATGCTTTCATCAAAAAAATGAAGAAAATGCATGAGTAAGAAAACTAGGGTTCTTTTTATTAAATATATGTGTTTTTTTTCCTTTTTGTTTCAGATCATTTTAGGTTTTTCTTATAACATTTTTTTTTTCTCATTGCTCTTGCTATTGATTTAATGGACTACTATGCTAATAAAAAAACAAAGTTACAAGAATTAGTAAAGGATATGTTTTATGAAAGAAAAAAAACAGTTTTCTCTTCCATATTTATTATCATAAATTCATAATATCTACTCTTATAATCATATTATAATATAAAAAATAAAATTATTGACCCCGGTCAGACCCGTAATTTAAAAACCAACACAAAATAGAGTGCCGGTCAGCCTGGCCACCATATTGATTCGCCAGGACGGATTGAGGTGACCAATATTTTACCATATTACCAACACAGAGGAGTGTGCGGCGCAACTAACCGGTTACTTTATAAAAAAGGAGATACTACCCATCCACTTGCCAACTTGACCCGTCCTCGTATCGGTAAAAGAATATACTCCGGTACTGTGCAGTAGATTCTTTGTCGGAACACGAAGGACTGAAAGATCCATCTATGGTTGCACTGCATCTATGTTAATAATTGCCCTACTCAATTATGTGCCTGTCTGTACACGGAGCTAGCTGCTCTTTCGGCTAACAGCAAGAGCACAACGGTACCATTTACCAACCTGGTATGGCTACAAGAAGCGGCGGCGCCGCTGCTTCGTTTGCCTTCTTTTGCCAAGTTCTTGCCCTAGTTAGCTAGGTTTGATGGAGGACGCTAGAGTGCCAAGTCTAAATCTCTGAGTGATAATCCACTCAGCCTAATCCAAGCTACAAATAAAGAGCGACAAGGAAGCTTACTTCAAGGGATGTGGAGGAGGATGTCCTTTGAATGACGTTGGAAACTTGCTCGAAATTAGCTTGTTTATGGCAATAATGGTCGAAGCCCGAAGGTGTTCTTAACTTTTTGGATTTGGCTCGTCTCTCAATATTGCTCTTTTTTAAAAACAAATCTATGCATTTATTATCAAATATTGATTTGATGGTTAAACGATACGATACGTCTCAACCAATAGGTTTCAAACATCAAGCCAGATTGTGAAAAAATATATTATTTTTTTTTATCGAATTGGTTAAGAAAAAAAAAAAAACCCAAAGATGCTACTAGATGAGAAATTGATTAAATAAATATATATATTGATATTTTTTAAATGTTAACAATTGAGTTCAAAATACATCATTTGAGAATACAATGCAAACTATATTTAAAAAAATTTATTAAAAATTAATTTTTTATATATTTTGATGTACTGATCTGAAAAATAATTTTTTAAAAAATAAAAAATATATCATTTTAATACATTTTAGAACAAAATATTTTATAAAACAATTATAATCACATTTCCAAACATATTTAAGGCTAGAACTCTGTACCACGTAAAATAACTTTCTTTTTTAATAACAAAATGGAAGTCGTCATCAATTATGATTTTAGATTCAATGAATATGTAAAAAATTTAGATTCAACGAACATGTTTCACATGAATATCTATTAATTTGTCAATGTTATGTATAGTTGAGCAAAAAGACAATTATCTATTTGCTACAATATCATAGCTTTTTTAGGGGCATCAGAATATGGATTTCCTTTTCTGCAGGAAACCCAGATGCAATTTATTGTTCAAAAAAATTAAAGAGTGTTTCAACGAACATGTTTCACATGAATATCTGTGAAGTTGGTCTGTTTAGGAGTATGGTTGTGATTGCTTTTTAAAGTGCTTTTTGTATCAAAATACATCAAAATAATATATTTTTTTATTTTTTAAAATTATTTTTAAGATTAGCGTATCAAAACAATCCAAAACATACCAAAAAATTAATTTTTAACAAAAAAAAAAAATTTAAATGTAACAGCCGGTTGTATTCTAACCCGATAAAAAATAATAATAATAATAATAATAATAATAATAATAATAATAATAATAATAATAGATAAATAAATAGTAAGCAAGCATTGGAGGGGTAAAATTAAACAAAAGAAAGTTATAAGACATTAATTTGTTGAGAAAAAAAGATAGGGATAAATTTGGAAAATGCTAAAAAAAAGGGGTCAATGTGCAAATTTAAAAGATGGAACTATATAAATGCCCATTTTTTTTCTTTGCTTGGCCGATGGTTAGAAGCCACAAGAGAGGGAAATGATTTGTGTGATTTTTAGTTGTTTTCTTGCAAATTATACATGAAGAAGAAGAAGAAGAAGAAGTGTAATTAGAGTGATTAGCACTTAGAAAAAATGAATTAAGAGAGGTGATTTAGTGTTTGGAACTTGTTTTTAAGAAAGAAATCTAAAGCTAGGGTTTAAAAAGGAAGAAGAAGGAAACTTGAATTTTCTTGTATCTATTATTTGAATCTTTACCCAAAAGAGGTTGTAGGATCTAATCAGCAACATGGGATCACTTCATGCCCATAAACACCAGGTAGGTGTTAAATACCCTGTAATAAATTAATTGTTTAATTTAGTATTTTAGAAGAAATTTCATTTGATTGTAATTTTATGTAGAAATTATGAAATAAAAAAAATGGAATTAATGTCCTGTTAAATGGACGTGCCAAAAAATTATTTTCTGGTTAATGGAAATAATGTCCTGTTAAATGGGCGTGTTGAAAGATTATTTCCTAGTTAATGGAAATAAATAATGCCCTGTTAAAATAAATAGGCGTGTTGAAAGATTTTTCCTAGTTAATGGAAATAATGACATGTTAAATAAATGGGCGTGTTGAAAGATTATTTCCTGGTTAATGGAAATAATGCCTTGTTGAAATGGGCACACTGGTTGAACTATTTTTCTTTTTATTCTTACCTGAACTCCAGATATAATGTACTAATTGATGGACAACTTGAGAAAGTTATATCTTGGTTAATGAAGAAGATATCTAGTAAAGGATTGGTAAGGGGAAAAAAGAAGAATGGAATTTAGATTAAATTAATATATTGACGATAAGTACTTCATTTAATGAGTTAGTTCGTATATTATTGTGTATGCTTCAAATATCCCTTATTTAAATTGTGTATAATTATTAATAAGAATAAATTTTCTAGTTTTTACCAAATATTCACATGTTATATAAATATGTTGTTAGATATATCGCATTCTCAAGCTGGAAAGTAGAAGCATAAACCTTGTTTAAGTTAATTATTGTATTGGAAGTATTAATATTATGTTTTATATTGCATGTATGTTAAGAAATTTTAGAATGTTTAAATTATTTTTTTGCCGGGTATGTAATTAGGAACAATGCCCTTACCTTAACTGATAATATAATTTTGTTATATTTATATTTGAATGTGTTTGTGTCCTAAGAAATTAATGTTATTGTAAATAAATTAGTTTTAAATATTGTATATGAAATCATACAATGTTAACTATATATATAAACTATAGGGGATATGAAAATTGTTGTGTGCAGTGGAGTTGCAATGTTTATTTATACTAGGATAAGTTTGTGGTCATTATTTGCAGGTTTTGATTTTGAGTTGATAATTTGGTATTGAAAATACAAAAGAGACTCTGCTGAAATTTTTAGAAAATATTTATTAGAAGAGAGACTAATTAACTCTTTAAAAAAAAAATATCGGGCCTTGACAATACAGGTGTAACCACGTTTTCAAATGTTATCTAAATATACAAAAGAACATGTCATAAAAAGCAAAAATAAATTGTTTTCATTTCTTGTTATGGATACCGTTATGATAAATTAAGTTAGGGATAAAGAAGTTGATGTATTAACTTTTCTTAATTCTTGATTTAATGACTGAGTTTGGGTTAATTATTCTCCTTTCATTTTCTTTTACTTACTTTAAGGAGCAATTTATCAAACCAATAACTCAAGTGATGGATTTAATGGGTTGATTATAATGATATTGTCTTGGTACTTAATATTAAAGTGACATGTTTTTTTTTTATTTAAAAAAAACTTTAATTAATTTTAATGGTAAATATACTCATCAAATCAATCAAATTTAATTAAATCTAACTATCATTTAATTTAATTTAAAAACTAGTTTACATTAGCTAAAGTAAATATGTTTATAATATTAGAGCTGTGTTTTACAAATATTAAAAAAAAAAAAAAAAAATTTTAAAAATTTCCAGTTTTAAATTAATTTTTTTAGTAGTTTCATATGATTTCAAAACTATTTTTCAAAAAAATAAATAAATATTATTTTAATATGTATTTTTTTTTAAAAAATAATTATTATTACACTTCCGAATACCATAGATATACTCAATAACAATGCTGTCTACAATTCGAACTAATCAATTGCTGCGTACACATTTGTGAGGAATCATCAAGACCTAGAAAAGGGTTGCGGAACCACGATTACTAGGTTCACATAGTGCTTCTGTTTTCCCAATATATATATATATATAAAGAAGAAAAAAAGAGAGAAAAGGAATGGACTTAGATGTAAGAATCTAGCATCGCTCCATGGGACACGACACCTTTTGTGGCTTTAGAAAACGACACACTAATTAAGATGCTAAGAAAAAAAAAGACAATAAAAATCATAATGATGATATTGGAGAGCAATGGGATAAATTGTCTTCTCCATTTGCATGCATTGCTTTTCGTACTGTAATTGAATAAAAAAGAGAAAAAACCAGGAGGAGGACTATTATTACGTGCATGCAAATATTATCCCTTCAAATCAAGAGCTTCTCATCATGTCCCTCGTCAGGACCCCAGTTTAGGTTCATTGGCTTTTCACATACCATGCATCTGTCGACTCCTTTCTCCCCACTCAGACTCGAAACAAATAATTGTGTTTTTTTTTTCTTTTCTTTTCATATTGCCGTGTATTTTTGAAGATAAATTATTGTTTTTTTAAGCTGTAGTTATCGAATGGCAAACTCATTTCCCTTTATTTCATTAATCAATTCATATTTAAACTTCAGGTTTCTCTTTCATACTTCTTTTTTTTGAACGTGGAAGTTTGAACTTTGAATAGATCACACTTATCCATAGTGCTCACAGTCTACATTGCTTTGCCAATTAGAGATGAATAATTTTATGATTTTCAGGAAATAATTAGTAATATTTTATTGGTTATTTATTAGAGCAATTTTATTATTTTTGTGGGTACTGAATTTTATTTCTCTCTCTTCTTTATGTTTGTTTTAAAGATTGATAAAAAAACTAATAAAATATCATTTTATTAAATAACCATCTCAACTCAATAGTATAAGCTATTAGGTTAAATCTCATGATATGATTTATATTATTCTCTAACAGCATTCACTACTCCACAAACACCATAATATTTCTAAATAAAAAATTCTATTTTTTGATGGTGTATATAACATGGAACTATTCCTAAATTGTTTTCAATTTATTTTTCTTTCTGTTTTGTCCGCCTTTTTTATTTTCCTTTTCATTTGAAGAGAAAAAAGAAGGTGTTGTCACAATTCCAAAATGGACCCCCAGCTTCACTTCCCCTTTATCTTGACAAAGAAGTTGATGACCTCAAAACAGTCTTGTGAAGGCCAGAAAGGACTCTCTTTCTCAAGATTGTATAAAGATTACTGAATCAAAGGCAACCTTTACAGGACGCTTACTCCTTTTTTTTTTTAATCTTAAATATAAAAATATTGCTGTCTCAACAGTAGTGAATCAACATGCTCCCTGCAAAAGGCATGTTATTATATATTCAAATAATTAAAAAGAAGAAAAAAAAAAGGGGAGGGGGGGGGGGACTCAAAGAAAAGTAGATGCATTAGACCGAGTACTGACAGGCAAACAAAGAATGAGATACGAAGGCATAAAGTTGAGATCATGTTGGCCTGACGATCACCATGCATGATGTTAAAGAAATCTGAAGGAGATCTCACTAGACAGTTGAACAGAATATATATATATATTCTCTTTTTCTTCGCACTGCAAAAATGATCAGAGCCGCTGCTTTCAATAAAATCTTTCTTCGATTTATTATATTGTAGTTTTTCGTGGGAGTCCAAAAAGTAGTGGTGGTGGAGAAAAGGTTGCATTTACAGAAAGTAGGTACCTTGCTAGTTAGGCTTGCCGAAGCCCCTGGTTTTTTTTTTTTTTAATTAAAATAATTATTAACATCAATTTATATATAACTTTATTAATTTTAAAATTAATAATTATGTAATTCTTCTAGTAACTTCAAAAGGATTTAAACTCGTACTTATTAAAAAACAAATTCAAAACCTGATTAATTAAAGTTACCAGTTAAATAAACTAATAGTGTGAGTCAAATTAAACGGAACTTGAAAATACTACGCCATTACACATTTTTACCAAAAATCAACATCATCACACTGTTACAACTTTCCAAAAAACTTCATCGGTATATACCGACTGTCAGTGGCAAAGCCACATGGTATAAAAAAGGGAAATTGCCCCCTTTAAATTTTTTTTCAACATATTTTTATATTAAAATATGTAATTACCCCTTTAAACTCTTTTTTTTTTCAAAAAACTTTTTATATTAGAATATTAATAATATCTTAAAATGTTTAATAACCCAAGTTAGCTATTATTAACTTACAACATAATATAATATATAATATATATGTTTAGCACATTTCACTAAATTTTTTTCTTTTTCTTTCATTAATTAACCGAGTCATCTTTCTTTCAAGCTACTATTCTTACCTCTTTTTCTTTTGCAAAATTTCTCTTCAAGTTCTAAGCTATTAATTAGTTAAGTAAATAACATGTGTAAATAACCTCTTATGCTTTATGTTTTAGTTAAGTTTTCTTTATTTTTTCTATTTGTTTCATTGTTTAATTTTAGTTTTATTCCTTTACAGTTATTATTAAAAATGTTGGATTTATAATAATTTAAGATTTTGTTGAATTAATATATGTATTAGTAATATTATATGCATATGAATATGAATTGAAATAAAGTTTTAATGAATTGATAAGTATTTTATTATAAATTTCATATTAAAAATGGATAGCGATGAACTTACTAGTGATTAAAAATAAAGTATAGGAACAACTTAAAAACTTTAGGATACAATAGAGAAATAAAAAAATATATTTAACATTTATGTTTAACTCATCTGTAAAAAATAATAACAACTTCAATTTGTCATGACAATCCTTTTAAGTTATGGTTTTAACTACTCTCTACCATATATCAGCATAAAATTGTTGCCAAGAACTTCACTAATTCTTGGAAGATTTAGAAAACACAAGTATTGAACCCACCCTAAACTAAAAATAGATAAATGATATTTTGATTGTATATATTAAGAAAAATATCTTTAATGAGATTGATAATAAATTTATTAAGAGGTTTTAAAATATAAAACTCGAAAAGAACAATTATAACGCACGTTTTTTTTTTTTTTTTAAAGTATTTTTAAATTAATTTTGTTTGATACGAGTTAGTACATATATTTTAAATTGATTTCTTAATACAATGCATGCCTATATAATACATAATATCAAATATTTGTTAATAATTTGCCACTTCATTTAAAAAATTTTGGCTTCGTCACTGCCGACTGTATTACCGATGGATATTTTTTATCGGTATATACCGATAAAATTAGAGATGAAATTATTTTTACAATAAAAATTTTATTGGTTTTCATTGATTTTCTGGTAGGAAAAATCTTCTATGCATTTGATTGATTAATTGAGGCCGAATAGCTTAATTGATATTTAAATCCAATTATCATTGGTTCTTTTAGGCTGAGTGTGACGGAAGGAAATTATTCATCAAGTTATGACCAAATTCAATCGACTTAGACCAAAAAGATATGTGTTAGATTTTCAAAAATTTAGACCTAACTAAGTCCAATTATCATTGGTTCTTTTATTTCTATGCCCAATTTATCGCCTAAACTTAAATTAGTTCTACGTACCTGGCCTGTTATATAAATCATATATGTTACAATTATAATTAAATCTGTAATGTAGCTTCTGTTAATTATATTATGACTCTTAATTAGTACATTAATTCTACAAAACATAGACGTGTTTAATTTTCTTTGCAGAACAAAAATAATTTTCGCCATTTTCTCCATTAAGTAGAAACTTCGTAATGGAGTGTAAGATTTTTTAAATCCGAAAGCATAATGTAAAAAGGAATAAAAAGTTGAGAAAAGTAAATATATAGTGATAGCGAGTTTTTTTTTTTTTTATTTAAAAATATATTAAAATAATATTATTTTTTATTTTTTAAAATTTAAGTTTTACATTACACATAAAAAAATGAAGGCATGAATTTGCAATTTAATTAGAAAGTTAAACTTTTTAAAATAAAAGTTTAAAAGATGGAGGCACAAATTCCTCAGGACACAACGCATGAAAAGAAAAGAAAAGAAAAGAAAGGTGGGGGACGGCGGGGAAGAACGGCTTTTCGGTTTCGTAGAAGAGCAGGAATGACAAAACAGCAGTAGTCTACGCGAGATGTGCGAATCGTAAATTCAAAACATGTGAAAGAAGAACATCTTCCCTCCAAACGATTGGGCAAAGGCGACAGCCTCTCTCTCTCTCTCTCTTTGTCGCCCGCCAAAAAAAAAAAAAAAAGCGACTGGCGGAAAGATGTCTCCCATATATAAATCATTTTTCACCATTTGGCCTCCAAAATCCATCTCTCTCCCTCTTTTCTCATTCCTCTCTCTCTCTCTCTCTCTCTCTCTCTCTCTGCAAGGTGCAAGCATACATTATACCTCCAAAAAGATCTTTGATCAACTCAGAGCCGCTCCATCCAAACAGCTTATCGAATCTCTCCAGGTTCGTCGTCGTCGTCTTCTTCTTCTTCCATTCGTTTCAGTATTGAATTAAACATTTTTATTTGGATTCTTGAAACTTAATTAGCTTTTACTTGATTAGATGTTTGGCTTTTTTTATTTTGCTCGAAAAATTCTCAATGTTAATTAGACAGCAGATTTGAATCCGAGTTTAGTTTAGCATGGACGTATGCCTTGTAGTTTCTCTACTTACTACTGTCTGCGTATATGCACAGCGTACGTACATATATACATTTCAGCTCATGATGATTCCCTTGAGGCGTAATTAATCAGTACTGATTGCTTCTTTGACTGGTTGATTGCTTCGTTACTGTTAAAACTCATGACTATTAAAAACGGAGAGTGAAGCTTGAAAGTATGAATGATTAATCTAAACTGGATAGATACAATTTGAATAAGTAGATTCTTTTTTTATAGTTATATGAAAATAATGAACAGGCTGTTAATATTATCAAATCTCATTGGAAAACCTAATTTAAACTCAATTCAATATATATAAAATGAATACTTAAAATTCTCAAATAAATAAATAAATAAATGAAGTATACATATTTTGAAAATCAGTCCCTGTTATCAAACCTCCTTGAAAGTCACGTTTTCTGGGCTGTATTTAGTACATATGCAGTCTGCAAAATTGACGAACACTATTTTTATCTTGTTCTTGCGCGGCGTAACCGTGGAGTTATACACTATAATCGCGCTCCCCTTTAAGACCTTAAGTTTCTACTTTAACTTTGGATTTTAGTTGTTTATAACCGGAAAGATGACTTAAATAACAGTTAAAGATATAGTTTAATTAAAAAATTTAAAGTGATATTTTAAAAAAAAAATATTGAAATGAAAATATATTAGATTAATATATTAGATTAATCTAAGTTAATTTGGTTAATCTGTTAAAAATATGTTTATTTTTGTGTTTTAAAAATGTTTTTTTTTAAATTGATTTTTTTATTTTATTTTTTTTTGTTATTTTTATATTGTTTTAATGTGTTGATGTTCAAAATAAATTTTTTTAAAAAGTAAAATTTACTATTTTAATGTATTTCCAAACAAAAAATATTTTGAAAAACTATTATTACCGTAACACCAAATGAGTTCTAAATTTGTGATCTAAATTATAAGAATGTGATCACTCTATTGAAATCAAATCAAAACTAAATATGAAATTTAATTGCTGATCAAACTAATGTTGAAGTGTGAAAATAAAAAAAAATTAATTAAAAAAATAATAAAAAAAACAACTTGAGTCAATTTGTCAGAGCTATAACTTGGATCATGTAACTATATAACTTTATAAAAAATAAATAAAAAAATTATAAAAATTAATTTTAAATCAATCTAATATTAAAAGATGATATTTAAAAAAAATAAAAAAAAGCTCATGTCAATCCTAATCCTGTTAAACTTATGACTAAAAAATAAAACTATAGTAACTTTATAAAAAATGAAAAAAATAATATAAAATCTAATTTGAAATTAACCAAACATTAAAGCTTCTTTGAAAGCCGACGGCTCATTGAAGACTCCGACTCCTGAACACTTCACAACCTCCATCGTAGATTCATAATGTTTGGAAGGGAGGATTTCGGGAGGAGAGAATTCTCGAAGGGATGGGCAGGTTCCCATGTTTGGGAACAGAGAGTATATAATTTTCTACCTTTACCCACTATAACCAATCCCTTCGAAAGTTAGCAAACGAATCATTTTCAAACAAAATTTTAATTTGTGTTCCATTTTACCTTCACTTGGATGCGCTTGTAATCCAACAACAATCATGATGGTATAAACGTAATTCTACCTAGAACAACTTCCTCCCTGTTTTCATTCCTTTCTATTTTACTTTATTCAAACATATAATAGAGGGAAAATAAATTCTCTTCTTCTACTATCATCCCTTCCACTTTCAATCCTCTCTTATTTTGTATTCCATTATCAAGTATCAAAGTTTTATTAATTATGTGGTTAGAAGTTAAATTATTTTAACTCCATTCTCTCGTTAAATCAACGTATGAGTTTATGGAAAATTCAAAAAGTTCTTATATTAAAAAGTTTGTATATATATAAGGATATGCGCTTGTGTGTGTATATATATATTCATGAGTCATCACTTAACATATTAATATTTTGATTTGATCTAACAAAGATAAAGTTTTTATGGATATGTTAAGTTTTGGTTAGATAAATTTCTTAGATTGTGGTATGAATATTTCATAGATTCTCTAAAATGGCCTAGTGAAAGTAAAGCTAGGGTTCATGCCTTCAATTTTAATGGTATGAACGAAACGTAAAAATCAACAATTTAAATAAATCCATAACCTTCGAAGAGAAATAAAACTAGCCCTTGATAATTAATGTTTCACGCGAAGATGCTAAAATACTTCAGTAATGATTGCGGGTTCGGGATGTTTGAATTTATATTAATTTCCAAGACAATTTCATCTTCTTCCTCCTTGTCCTCCTCCCTTTCCCTTTGATCATAAAAATCTCGTACAATTATTGAACGTTACCTCAGTTAGTTTTATTGTAGATTTTTCTTCAATAAAACGAAATTGAAGTCTCACAAGTATAATTATCGTGGAAAAGGACTATCCCATTGTCCTCATATTCTATTTGGAGATGTCAAATATCTCCTAATAATGCGCCTAATATTGGAAAATGGCATTTATTATCACGGGTGTCACGTTTCTTAGAAAGTTAAAACTGTCTTATTTGGAGATATGTCATGTAAAACGTGTAGCTACTATTTGTTACCTCCGAAGTCTGCTACCTAGAAGCTTGGGCAAGCCAATAATGGAGTTCAGGATGGGCGGTCCTCATCTATTCTATAACATTTGAAAGAATATTAATTGTACCATTAACACATCGCACTTTGTCTATTTTCTAATGTCTAAACTTTGAAATCCCGTTCCTCGTAATTCATCCCATTCCAGTCCTTTTTTTCTTTATTAGCCAGCCCTCTAGACTGTTTATGTAATGATGCCCTTCGTGTTTTAACAAGAACACGATTTTTCTCTGTCCCTTCTGCTCTTAAATTCTGCTTGCTAGTCTCCTGCTTTGAAGATCAACTCTTTATAGTTTTACCATGTGCCTACGAAGCTATGCAAGACATGTCGAATCTTGAGGGTTGGGATGTTAAAGTGAGTAGCCATGATTCCCGATTGTAGGCGGAGGGTTGGTGTAACATGGCACCATGATTCCCGATTGTAGGCGGAGGGTTGGTGCGCCTGCAGATATCAAAAGGAAGGGGAAAAAAAAAAGCAGTCATGGCTAAACAGAATATGAAGAGAAAGAGTCTCATATTACTGCTATCAGGTCAGCCAGGAGTCCATTTCTGATTTTGGCTCTCTGTCATTCTAGATTACACCAAAGATTTCCCTGCGATCCATCCGAGTCCAACATGTATTTATTGACCATGAAGTTTCCTCACAAGTTGCTCAGTGGTTGCTCCGCCTTGCATGTTTTCCAACTTGACTGTTAAAGTGGTTTGCTGCAGCTTTCCAGGTCATATAACGGTCCTGAAAGATTTAATTGGCAGCTAGTAGCACAACTCATTTCTGAGACTCTTTTTTTTTTAAAAAAGAAAAATAGCAAAGTGGCCAAAAATATCTGGCAAAATAGTATAGCCCCAAATTTAATTGTAAAACTTGCCCAATTTGAGGGGAGATGCAGGTCGAACTCGCCCCAATTTTAAGAGACTCAAGTTGAATAAATTCTCCTTAACATGAGTAGGTTTAAAGGTTTAACTTTCGTGCCGTGATATTTTACTAAATATTTTTTTTTATATATTTGTGCGATAAAAAAATATCCATTTATGATGTGATTCAAATTATATATATATATGATGCATCAAAGTCTGCCTAATAATTGAGCCAAGGGATTGTGCTAAAATTAATGACTAAAACAAATTATTGGTGTAAGTAGAAAATTGTCCTTCTTTTGCAAACTTGATTATCACGCTGCTGTGTGGTTGTTCTGTACCATGGATAAGATAACGAGTCTTCTTAAATTGATAGTCTTCCCAACAGCTCAAGGGAAATAAATGTTAGGCCATATACTGTCGCCTGTTCATGAGCTCACCAGTGACATTTTTTTAAAGAAGTTTTGGCTAATACACGTCACCCACTCGCTGTTTAGCAAGACTTTTATGGCCTTGAGCAATTTTTCTTTTTCCCCGTCTGGTTAATTATGCAGCTGAGACCAAGGATTTTACGGGGAAATTTAAAAATCTGACCCTTGAAAAGGGCAACTTAAGAATGAATGGCTTTTGATCATCTCCTCAGATGATCAAAAGCCTTGGTTTAAGATATCTTCTTAGTGGGATCCACAAGAAATTTGAGCACCAAACCTTGTTGCATACGTGACAAATTTATGGTTTTGCTGCAAATTCCTGGGTGTTTGTTGGTCTTCACGGGCTCTCCTACTCTAGAATCCCAAGTGACTGACAGCAGCAATGATACTCAAGTCCACTTGCCTTCGTTTAGCAGAGAAAAAACCAAGCTTGCATGCCAGTCTTTTTCTGTCAATATCTGATTTTGTTTGAACTTCCTTTGGCCTATTCATTCATTTAGTCACATGTATTATGGTACTTGTCTTCTAAGTACAAGCGGTGGAGAAGAGTGTTACTTGTATTCAGAGATATTTCTGTTGTCACTTCTCAGGACTGAAAGGGTTTTTCTCCCGCATCAACATGTCTATGAAGGTACGTGCTTCTTCAACAGGTTATATGGTATTTTCTGTTAACATTTTGGGATCTAAGCTTCCTTGCTTATGCGTTGCTTGCTGGATTGTTGATATCATCTTGATTGCGTCCTGTTCTTTACATTCTCATGAACAATTCTTTTAGGCCAAGGCATTTGTCTTCCCTGAGCATGCGCATGCACCCCAGCCTAATTTTCAAATGTTATATTCCAAGACTGGAATCCAGACTAGGGAAAATTAAAGCCTGCCTTTGTGTATGGGCAACATGCACTATGCTTTAAACAAATCAAACAAATGATGCCAGTTAGTGATGGAACACACAAAAAGCTCACTGAGATCATCTGATTGGCAATTATAACAACAATAGCCTCATAGCTTAGGGTGGTCCACTTAGCTTTCAGGTGATCAATCTGTGCTGGTAGGTGAATCTTTTTTTACTCTCCAATGCTCCAGCAGCCATAGTGCCATAGCATTTGGCGTCCAGTAGTGCTGCTGCCATAAAAAATAGGTATATAAAAAGGAGTAGCATGATAGTTCAATCTTGATAAACTGATAAAGTGGAATATAAAATAGGTAAGAAATTATGAGGTAGTTTTGGTCTTCATGTCTTCAATAGAGGAGGTGGTAGGGCACAGGCCAGTTTCTACTTGTCAGATAAGTTGGCTGCTAATGATTTTTTTTTAAAAATAAATTAGCAAAGATGTCATCTTGAACCTTCTCTCTGTGGGGATTGGATGAGAAATAAATTCCAACCAGGCATTTCGTCTCCTTACTAGTTCTTTCTCAGAAATGGCCAATGAGAGATATTTTCTGGTCTCCTTCAGAAATGTTTTTTCCCCAAAATGCTTCCTCACTGAAGGGCCATGTCTTTTCTGGTAACTGTAATTGGTGGTGGGGCAGTTGGATACCACTCACTTAGTGTATCTAGCCTGTTGCTGGCCAGGAAAGTGCATTGTGAAGTCCATTTTGTGTTCATGATTGAAGCGAGGCCCTAGTGGATAGCGATACTCCTAGCCATTAATTGGTCGCTTACATTGCATGTGCTCCAAGCTATTGGCTATTGTATGATTCCTCCCCCTTTTAATCCCCAGCTTTGGCATGTGGGTCTGGTTGGTTGAACTTGACATCATTTTGATTAGAGAATCTTTATTGCGAAGTGAAATCACAGTAGGAGAACTGTGGGAAGGTTTAGGGTTTTATTATCATAGAATCAAATCCGAATAGTGGATAGGCACAACATCATGCCAAGCATCTGTTTGGTAGTGGTGGTGTCAAAAAAGCTCAAATCGTGTAACGGTACAAGCTTTATTTGAAAATTAGGTCCTCTGTAGAAAAAGCTTGTACAACCCCTCTATAGCTGTGACGACTAAGATCTCCATTCTTTATCATCACAAATGTAAATCGATCCCATGTTTAATAAGCAAGGCTTTAGGAAGAAAACTAAACTTAAAGTTGTTCCAAATTGTTATTTAGTAATGGTAGAATTTATACTACCGCCGCCGCCACCCCACCCCACCCCCATCATTATCACTGATGGCAACTCCTTCACCGTTATTGCTCTCCCACCACCTTCATCATGGCCATTACTCTTTCACCACCCCTTTCTTTTTTCCCTTGCCGCCAGCACCATTACCTTCACCACTATTATAACCATCATAACAACACATCATCAACATCTTAGTACCATCTTTTTCATACCGTAAGATTTTTTGTTTCACTATATTTATTTTTTTATTTTGTTTTAAATTTTTTTGTTCTTAATAATTATACGAATGCTGTTGTAGGATTTTTTTTCCATATGAAATTAATTTTTAGTTAATTTATTTATAGAATTTTTAGCTATTGTAACTTTATTTTTTTCATATGAATTTTTTTAGTTGAATTTATTTTTTCTTGTTATTTATTTGTCGCAAATTTGTTTGAGTTGATTTTTTTTTTCAAGTGTTTTGAGTATTATAGAGTGTTGATTTATATTAATTAAATTATTTCATAGTTTTGTAAAATAGATTCTTTTTTAAAATATATTTAAATAATTACCAATAAAATTACATACGGACTTACATAGAGAAATATCAATGGAATGAAGTGAATAATTTTTTTTGTATGCCTTTTTCATTGGTAAAATATTTTTTTTTATTATCAATGGACTTGCTACTGATAAAAAATGATCGATGAAGGATTTACCCATAGAGCATTTCTGTCAATACTTTTGTTGTAAATTAATTATTAATGAAATGATAGTGTAAATACCAACATAAAATTTTATTGTAAATATAAAGATTGCGGTAGTGTTGATATAAGATTTAAAGTAAGTTTTGGAACTAAAAATGAAATATATACGAAGTGAAAGATTCGACTAAAGAAAATACAAATAGTTCTTTCATGATTGACATGCAATGGAGAATTATCAGAGTGAGAATAATAGGAGCTTGAGATGTAATGGTCTTATTACTAAATAAAACAGAATTAGAGGTCATATTATAGTAGCATGCAAAATCAAACTAGGAGGTAAAACTATTCTGGATAACAGAAAGGATAGAATAAGAGGACATAATATCTTCTTCAAGGCGTCGATGAAGTAGCAAGAACAACTTCTATGTATAGATGTTACAAACAAGACGACCTCAAGTCTGAGAAGTTGTTCCTGATGACTGTTTGGCTAGGCTATTTTTTCAAATCATCATGACTGTAGAGATAGATTCTACCAAGAAAAAACCTACACGAAAACAAAAACATAGAGTGAAAATTATCTAACTACATCTATTATGGTGCATTTAATATGCTAATATAAAAAATAAAAAAATATTTTTTAATATTTGTTTTTAAAAAATTATATGTTACCAAAATATCAAACATTGCATAAAAATAGTAGACATGATACGTGGCAAGTTTTCCATAGTTGCGGGGAGAAAAAACTAATTCGAAAATCATTACATTACCTTGCAGGTGAAAAGGTCACCAAGAAAGATGTTACGTGTCAAAATCATGCGTCCTTCATGCTTAAAATTTGTCATGTGTACTTGTGCTAGTATTTCTATTTCTTTATAGTATTTTTTTTTTTTCCTCAATAAACAAGAGATTATAGAGTGGCAAGTGATTAAAGAGGTATTTAGTAACGTGGCTAAAATATTTTTGTTTAAATTAAATATTTTCTTATTTAAAATTATTATTTTATATTTTTGGATTATTTTAATGTGTTATTATTTAAAATAAAATTTAAAAATAAAAGTATTATTTTAATAATTTTCAAATAATAAACATTTTAAAATAAATTTTTATCACATTTCTAAATGAAATTTAAATATTCTAGCAAAACATCATTAATGGATTATGGACCCACTTGCTTAATTGCTTTAAAAGAAGTTTTGGAGGGTTATTTTAAATATATATATATTAAAAAATTATTTTTAATTTTTTAAAATAAAAATAAATATAGTTTTTTAAAAAACATTTTTTTAAAGTAACCGCTGACATAGTTGTAAACGGGCTCAGAGAGTGAAAAGATCCAATGTCTTTTTGAAAACAAAATCTTTGCATGGCTAAGCTTTCGTGAATCTTATAAAGCAAGCTTACACAGGGATATTGTGCTCCCTCTCCTTTTTCTTACCCCCCCCCCCCATCTCTCTCACAAATTCAATTATAGCTTCAAAATTGAGTGAAAAAGTCAGGCTTTTGGATAGAATCCTGTTTTTTTTTCCCCTTTAGAGTCTTTTGCTCAAAATCAGTTCTTTCATTGCCTGCTGCCTAGGTGGGTTCTTGATGTGTTTCTTGTGTGAGTTTTGTGTGTTTGGTTACAAGGGAATTCTTTTACTAGTGTCAGTGTTTTTTAGCTCAACTTGATATTCAAGGTGGAAGTGTTTTGTGTTTCTTTTCATGCAATGTGTTCGCCCTTTCATCTGTGTGAAAATAAACGAAGAGAAAGCTCCGTTTTTGTGTGTTGGATTAAATTGCTTCTGTAGATCTTATGTTTCTTCTTGTCTGCCCTCTGCCAATCTTGTTTTCATGAAATTGAAAAAAGGGTGGTGATGCTTTTTTGGATATTTGAGGTTTATTTTTCAAATGAGAAAGTTCAAATATTTCGGCTTAAATAGCCAGGATTTTTTGTAGACCCCATTTTTGTTGCCTCAATGCAATTCTGTGGATCCCATTCTCTGTGTTATCTCTGTTGTTGCCCTTCTGTCATCTTGTGTTTGTCTTGTTTTGATGAATATGCTTAAGATGCTCATGCTAATTAAATTCACTCCGAGAATTGAATTTTATACAGCAGTAGAAAAGTGTTTCACTGTTTTAAGATGTGACAATGATGTGATGTTGTATCCTTAGTGTCAACTTAGTAGGATCTAAGCTTTTTGTGTGGCTTATAGTGATTATTGAACACTCAATTTACTTTTCAAACAAAAATGTAGGAGGCTCAATTGCTCTAGAAACAGCAGGAGCCCATAAAATTGGTGATTGGAGGTTGGGTTACTAAAGTGAGCGTATGCCTGGAAACCAGGACAACGGTAATTCCATCCATAACTCAGGTCGTGTCGGACGGCTCTTAAAAGTAAGAGAGCAAAGGCGAAACAAGTCTGCCTATTCAAATGAGTTAACTGATAATCATAGAGGAACTGAACCATGTGAAAATGATTTACGAGCGCGGGAAGGTGACAGCTTGAACAATTCCTATATCGAACAATACTGGGAAGGGGCTATTGCGCAGGGATGTGAAAAGCCAGATGCCAGGCCTTTAAGGCAACGCCTATTGGTGGTAGCTAACAGACTGCCTGTATCTGCTGTTAGAAGAGGCGAAGACTCATGGTCTTTGGAGATGAGTGCTGGGGGCCTAGTCAGTGCTCTTCTAGGTAAGCAAGTAAAATATTTGATGCATTGATTGTTGTTCTAAACATTTTATGGAATGGAGAATAAAAATTCATGTCATGGACCCTAAAGTAGTTGAGACTAAGAGTTGGTTGAGTTGGGTTTGTTATTTAAATTATTCATTCTTACTGTTCAGGCTTCTGTATTCTCTCTGATTTGTCCTCCATTTCATTAAACTTCATCATTTTTGAAGTTTTATCCTTGTTGCATTTGCTCGTTCCTCTTGCGATCATGTACCTAATGCGTTTTTGACAATGTTAAACAAGGTGTGAAGGAGTTTGAGGCGAGATGGATTGGCTGGGCTGGGGTTAACGTGCCAGATGAAGTTGGCCAGAAGTCGCTTACTAAAGCTTTGGCTGAAAAGGTTGTCTCCAGAAACCTTTCGAACTTGAAGTCTTCCTTGCGCATTCTCGCACATTATACCTAAAAACTCGAAAGTTGCTGACTCTCTCCTCTTCTTCAATTATTGCAGAGGTGCATTCCGGTATTCCTTGATGAAGAGATTGTTCATCAATATTATAATGGCTACTGCAACAATATACTGTGGCCTCTCTTTCATTATCTTGGGCTTCCACAAGAAGATCGACTCGCCACAACCAGAAGTTTCCAGTCTCAGTTTGCTGCATATAAGAAGGCAAATCAAATGTTTGCTGATGTGGTTCACCAGCATTATGAGGAGGGTGATGTTGTCTGGTGCCATGATTACCATTTGATGTTTCTCCCAAAATGCCTAAAGGAATACAACAATAGTATGAAAGTTGGTTGGTTTCTCCATACACCCTTTCCTTCTTCTGAAATCCACAGGACACTGCCATCTCGATCAGACCTATTACGTTCTGTTCTTGCTGCCGATTTAGTTGGGTAAGTTCACTTATGTAATTCAAGTGTCTTAAATCATTTATAGCATACCATTTTAGCTTTGCAAGTATGGTTGGTACGGTAAAAACATTGGCAAGGGAAAATGGCCGGATTTGTAAATTGTTTGGACTTCACTTTAAATTAGAATGGTCCATTTATTTTCATATATTGCATCCTTCACCTGAGTGAGTATCTCATGTTCACTGTACATGTGGTTGATGTAAGGGATTTATTTCTGTCTCTTTGCTGAACTCCCTTGTCTGTTTAGAGTCAAGGGCGACGAATGATCCCATGAACTTCATCTCACTTTTTTGTCTGTTATGGCAAACAAACAAAAAGCTGATGTGTATATATGACTGCATTTAAGCTTGGAATCGTTAGATTGAACTTCATCTGATTTTTGGTAGTTACAGTTATTGGGGAAAGCTAGAGGAAATCAGTGATTCAGAAATAGGTTCCATACATAACTAAGACATGGAATTCATTGATCTGAACAATTTTGATGTAGGATCTTTAAATCTATCATTATTGATCGAAATACAGAAGGAATGTCGCTTTCAAACTCAGAAATAAACTTTTGTTGCTGCAAATTAATCTTGTTGTAACATGAATAGGACCCCCTTTTCTTTTGTGCTTTTTGCTTCAGATGTAAGAGCATTCTTTCAGTATCTGCTAAGACTCGTGTCTTTACTCCCAACACTATAACTTAACATATTAATTTTGTCCTCTAGATTTCACACCTATGACTATGCAAGACATTTTGTTAGTGCTTGTACTCGCATTCTTGGGCTAGAGGGCACACCTGAAGGCGTAGAGGATCAAGGGAGGCTGACACGAGTTGCTGCGGTATGTTTGAGTAAAACTATTCATTTGAATTCCCCTTGTGTTGTTTCGCTAAGCCACTCCATTCTTTTTGTTGTAGCAGCACAGCATGTCAAAGTTTTAACATGTTCATGAGCAAACAAAATTCTACTCTTGTTATACTAATTATGCTCTATCTTCTTGTGATCAGTTTCCAATTGGGATAGACTCAGATCGGTTCATAAGAGCTCTTGAACTCCCTCAAGTCCAGGATCACATTAAAGAACTGAAGGAAAGATTTGCTGGCCGAAAGGTAGATGCAATCTTTACATGATTAAGTTATCTATTTTCTGCAATATGGTGGTTGAAACTTTTAAATTTTTTCAAGTGTCACTAGTTTGACATTGAATGCACTTGCAGTGAATATGGTTTGAAGTACTTGCAACATAATGTAATTGGCATGACATTGGAACTCTGATTTTTGTTGGTCATGGAAACTGGGAGCACCTCCAGCTCCAGCTGCCAAGTCATGCTATTTGAGTCTCTGTATTGTTTCATGTCATTTGAATTTTGTTTCTCATGAACAGTTCTAGCAGTCAGACCTTGAATATTGTTTCATGTTTCCTTATTTAAGTATTTAAGGAAAGAAAAAAGAAGAAGAAGAAGAATGGTCAGTTGTTTTCTAAAATGATCAACTACGTCCAGGATCCAGCACCAAGACTTGCATAATCTGAAAATGAACGCTTCTCCATAAGAACCTTCATTGTCCTTGAAGGTTGGGTTGTTATTCAAGGTTATTTGTTCTGATCTTTACAGCATTAAAATTGAACAACACCAAATCCAATGCCAAGACACCCATTTTGAATCTTTCAATTTCCCTTTTAATGTAATTATCTTATGTAATTTATCTTTTAAGGTTTAGGTTCTCTCACACTGTCGCTTTTACTGTCATCCATTTGTTGCACAAACCATGTCTTTAAATAATTTTTCTTATCTGATTACTGCTGAAATTCTTATAATTAACAGGTGATGCTAGGTGTTGACCGCCTTGATATGATTAAAGGAATTCCACAGAAGATTCTTGCTTTTGAAAAATTTCTCGAGGAGAATTCTCACTGGCGTGATAAAGTTGTTCTACTGCAAATTGCTGTGCCAACAAGAACAGATGTTCCTGAGTGTATGATTTCTGACACCCTAGATACAGTTCCTTTTACAGTGTTTCTCATCATTTTGTTGGCATTTTAAACTGACTATTCTCTAAAATTTATTTATGTCTGAAAGAGTTATATGGTCCCATATGCCTAAACAATATAAACTACGAAAGAAAAGGTCTAGGGATGAAAGTTAGATCTTAGCTCTTAAGCACTAGTGATGCCCTGTATGTACAAAAATGTTCCAAATTGCATAGCGTATGCTACTATTTTTCCTAAATGGTAGAAGCTACACTAGGTTCTTTTTTCAATTTCTTTAGCTATAGTGGAGATCACTCTAAATTGAACCTAATGTCTCTGTGGAAACCCTGATCTCGGGCCTTAAAAGTAGAACTTAGCTTAAGCCTTGAGCTGGTGCTCAAAAAGCAAATGGGGATGTGAGAATGAAAGCTGGATCTCAACTTTGATGTCATTGTATCTTGTCGCTTCCATGCTAAATAGTTTATTGACTCTTAGCCTTGTGTTGCATACCAAACTGTGGGTTTTGTATCTTAACAAAAAGGATAATTCAGTAAGTTTTGCTTGTATATTGACAGATCAAAAGCTAACGAGCCAGGTTCATGAAATTGTTGGACGTATTAATGGCAGATTTGGAACATTAACTGCTGTTCCAATACATCACCTGGTATGTTTTTAATTTGAGAACTCAATGTTGGATTATGAGATGCTTGTTATACATGGCTTGTTGGCTTGACAAATTAAATACTATTCGAAGGGTATAAAATTTATCTTTGGCTTTATGTGAATCTTGTTTCTAGCTTCTTGTGATACTTTCAGATGTGTATATCTGCTGGAAATTTTAAGAGAGTGGCAGGATTACTGTTTCTATAGCTGAGAAGTGTGTGGACCAAGTAAAGCTTAGGACAGTCCATATTGTTATAACTTGACTTAATTGTATAACATCACAGACTTTGGTGCCATGATATTATCCAGAAATTAATGACACATTTCAAGAATTCAAATGATGTGCAGTTAGTACCTTAATAGTCCACTATATCCGTAGTTATATTAGTAATTAGCTTTAGTGTAACATTTTATGCTAGTATGAGAAACAAGCTTGATATTTTTCCTTAAAGATTATTTTAATGTAACTTTCTATCCATAAGAATAGGATCTATGAAACCAAACTTGTTGGGATGTGTTAGGGCTGCAAATCTGTTCTTGTTGGTTCAAGTAAAGTGTCAACCAGAACGTTTTTACATGCCTATGTATCTTCTTGTGACTTGTCAGTTGATCAATATTAGCTGTATTTGTTAATTAACATGATAATAGCAACGCACAGCTCAGGAATAATGACCAGTTCTATCTATCTAGATTTCAGAAAATCTACTTGTTTCTGTCTAATCCAAACATTTGAATGTAAAGGTAAGAACTCTCATGTAGATCTCTGTTTCAAAAGAAAAGGAAGAGCCATAGGACCTACCTCCATGAAATATAGTTCGTAGCCAGACTTGCTATCTTAGGCCTCACCTAATTTCCCTTAGGTCTAACCTTCGTGGCATAGCCCTTGATCCTGGGCATGCACATGGATCAAATGTTGTAAGGCTGAGTGCTCCATTCTCTTCTCCTTTCCTTATAGCTCACAGTCAGACTAGTATGTATTCAGGGAAGGAACTCCAATTTGGCCTTCATATTGAAAAGCAAACCCTGGCATACAAAGCTGTAGCCAAACATAATTGGATGTTTTAACATTCTAGGTTGAGTAAAGTGGAAGCCATTGAGAAAACTTTTGGGAGACAACAGTTTTTGTGCACTTAGTTTTGTTCAGGCCTCAACAAAACATAACAGCATGGGAAAAAAATAGATAACATATGCCAGTTTTTGAGCTGGGTGGTTTATAACTAAGAGAACTGAAGACCTTGGCTAGGTTTCTGCTTTGCTATTGGGATATTTTATTTGAGCAAGCATGGTATTAGAACTTCTTTAAAGATTTTCGATCTAATCCCGGAAAAATGCCTAGTTTATCCGAGTCATCTTCTAATGATTTAATCTTGCATCTGAGTATCTTCAATGTGGAATTTCTGAAGCAGTTTCTTTTGTGCTTACAGGATCGTTCTCTGGACTTCCACGCCTTGTGTGCATTATATGCAGTTACTGGTAATTTTTTCTGTCGTTTAGCGCTTGGGTTCGCAAGCTCTTTATTTTGGAATCCTTTTATGCTTTTTTTCTTTTTCTAGATAAGGTTTACCTTTTTTTTCCTGCAACTGAAAACAATGGACAAGCCAATATTAGTAGCTCTTATTACCAATTGTCAAAGATGGGTCACTAAAGATTCTTAGTCACGATGTCCTTAGTTTAACCTTCCTAGACCTATTTTACAGAAAATCCAATCTTCAAAATAAGCTCTTTCCAAGAATTGACAAGTATCTTCTTAAATATAGCTTCCAAGAGAAACATTGCTATTTTGGCAGCTATTATGTTCTTGTATATATATATATGGGCAGCACACAAATGTGTTGGATGTTTATAGATTGATCAAGTGCTATAATCTTCAGAACTGGATGTTTATTTCCCTTAATTTGCTTTAAGTTTCTCTTACGAATTTATTTCATTTTCCTTTTTCCTTCACCAGCTATTTGTAAACTTTTTTAATCCTTCTTAACACATTGCCACTGTAAAATTTGTTGTGTGTCCATAAAGTTATCATATAGAAGAAATTCACCATCATTCAGAAGCACTGCAGCATAAATTATCAATAATGAATATAATAATGAGAACAACAATAATAATGACAAGGTAGAGATGGAAATGACAGCCCATAAAGTTCACATCCTTGCCAGTTATTCAGACTACAGCCTTAAACTGTTTCAAACTCTTGCATCGATTACATGTTAGCTTATTTGTTGGACATAATCCTTGATTGAATCTGTACTTATCTGAAAAGCTACATAGCACACATTTGTATGTAATGGAGCAGATATGCAAGTGGAAGCGCAAAAATCTCCTAGATAGTTGCATGTATATATACAGAGGTTGGGAACGTGTTCATAAGCCAAATCATCAGAAAAGCTAAATCACGAGCTGAAACTTATGAAGTGGAATGTAACTAGAAAATTATCAGTTTGGGACATCAACTTGCGTGTGTGCACCCTGTGTATGCATGTGTTTGTTTAGTAGTATAACCATTGTGTTGAGAATTGTTACATAAACAGTATCAAAACCCAAGACAATGGCTATGACATGATGATAATAAAATTGACATCACTTAGGTGTTTTCTCCTAAAAGTGACTCTCACTGATTTAATTGTATTGTTATTGGAAACAGAATGAATGTGCAAGAAACCTGGTCTGTTTTTCAGCTGATGTCATTTGCCGTGATGTTCTTTCTTTCTTTCCAGATGTTGCTCTTGTAACTTCTTTGAGGGACGGAATGAATCTTGTCAGTTATGAGTTTGTAGCATGCCAAGATTCAAAGAAAGGTGTGCTCATTCTTAGTGAGGTAATTAAACATTAGTTAAAATGTGTGATGTTTGAATTTTCTCTAATATTTGTGATGTTGTTTATCTCTTGCAATTGTGAAAATGACCAAATAAAGCTCCACACAGAGCATCAACACCAACCCTTTGATGCTGTGTTTTTCTGCATTGATTTGGAATGAAAATCAATTATATTTACTATAAATTGTTAATAGCTATATATTTGAATAATTACTATTTTCTGTATGTTATGCATTATATGTCTCCCAATCTTAAAAAATAGGCTTTTTGTATTTTAAAGTTTGCAGGTGCAGCCCAATCCTTGGGTGCTGGAGCAATCCTTGTGAACCCTTGGAACATCACTGAAGTTGCTGATTCAATACGCCAAGCTCTAACTATGTTACCTGAAGAAAGAGAGAAGCGACACCAGCACAACTTTGAACATGTGACAACCCACACTGCTCAAGAATGGGCTGAAACTTTTGTGAGGTACACTTATAACAGTGTTTTAAGCATATATTATCTTTGAGAAATGGATCAAAAGTACTTTAGGTCTTAAAACCTTTTTAAACACAAGTTGGTGATATTATTTGTCTATTGTGATTACTGGGGTTATGAGTTTGTAGCACTGTGGAAACGTTTTATAATACAATCCCCTTGTGCAATCATAACCTTTCCCCTGTACATAAGGTTGTTCCAGAGACCTTGCAGAGTTATCCTGTGGAACCTTTGAAGTAGGATGAATTAAGTCTGGATGAGAAACATTGATTTCAATATTATGGTCTCTTATCATTTTGTTTTTGAATGCTGTTGGTGCGTGTTAATAAATGACTGCATCTGGCATACCACGTGTGTGTAGAATGAAGTATAATTGGCAATAATTGGTCATTACCAATAACATTTAAATAGTTATGAATAGACCAGTTAATTATGTTAAAATGATTATCTCCTGGTGTATTTGCTCAGCAAAGATGGTCAAGCTCTTATATTGCTAGTAGTCATAATTCAACTTCAAAATGTGCTTCAATACTAAATACGGCTCTTTTGATATTTTGCATTTTGTAAGACAACAAGAATAGAAAATTATAGCTTTTCAACTATCCTTTTGTGGTACTAAACTTTGATTTTTGAATAATTTCTCCCCAGCGAACTAAATGATACAGTTATCGAGGCACAGATAAGGACCCGGCAAGTGCCACCTTCACTTCCAGAAGACAATGCAATTAGATGTTATTTGCAGTCTACTAACCGGTTGCTCATACTGGTATGCTCCTGTTTCATATATTTATGTACACTGGTTTGCTCTTCTTAATTTGAACAAGTCATTATGTCTCTCAGCTCAGAATGAGAAATCCTATTACAAGTATATTTTATATACAAACCAAAAGTTGTGCAACCTTCTTCTGATGAAGCTAGTCAATCTGTTTCTAATGAAGGAATTTTATTTCTTTCACTTGAATATTTTTTTTCAGCTAGTTTATGGTAGTTTGTGTCCCATTTTATCAATGAGTACCCTGAGCCAACACACACACACACACCAAATGCTAAATGCAATTAAATAAACATTAAATCACTCTGGGTTGAGCTGAAACTGAAATATTTTGTATCCTGGAGAAGCACCAATTTCTACCTCTATTCCATGCTTTCAAGTCTACTAGCACCGTATTAAAAATTGCATCTGAATGCCGTGAGTAAAGCAGCCTGGCAGTGATGAATAAGGTCAACTTTCTCATCTGTTTTACATGGTGGTCATCTTGTCATCACCCATTCCCTCACATAAATTTGTAAGAAAATGAAACTATAAAATCAATAATCTGCTATTTTTCTGAATCAAAGCTTAACCCTGGAAAATATTAAATGGGAGTTACCTGTCATTCTAAACACGTGCTTTTCTTCTTTCAACCATGCTATGGAAATCCTAATGACCATTTTGGACAATTTTCGTCATCAGAATTTAAAGTTGAATGGGATTAGAAACATATAGTATCTCGTAATAGATGCTTTAAGTACCTGATTTCTAATGGTCTTAAAATTGTTTCGGTGCTTGCTTTCTTCCCTCATGTACAGGGATTCAATGCAACTTTGACTGAGCCAGTGGACACTCCTGGGATAAGAGCTGATCCAATTAAGGAAATGGAACTTAAATTGCACCCAGAGTTAAAAGAAGCACTGACAGCACTTTGCAGTGATCGAAAGACCACCATTGTTGTTCTCAGTGGGAGTGACAGAAAAGCATTAGACGAAGTACTTTCTCTATTTCACATTCATTTTCTGTTTACCCTGTTATGATAATGTTTTAACCAAATGTTCTCTCTTATTCAGAACTTTGAAGAGTTTGACATGTGGTTGGCAGCAGAACATGGAATGTTTTTGCGACTTACAAAGGGAGAATGGATGACAACAATGCCTGAACACTTAAATATGGAATGGGTTGACAGTGTGAAGGTACTTCTGTTATAATAGCATTCATTTTTACTTATTCATTCTTGCCTATAGCTATATGACACTTTTCACTTCTTTTCAGCATGTTTTTGAGTACTTCACAGAACGTACACCCCGGTCACATTGTGAACTCCGTGAAACATCACTTGTATGGAATTACAAGTATGCAGGTACATGTCATTTTGGAGTTTGGACCAGCTAATCTTACAAAGTTATGCATCTCTGCTTGCTTCCTTGATGTTTTGTGCTGATATTATTATGCTTGCAGATGTTGAATTTGGAAGGCTTCAAGCAAGGGATATGTTGCAACACCTCTGGACAGGCCCAATTTCAAATGCCTCTGTTGATGTGGTCCAAGGGAGTCGGTCAGTTGAGGTTCGATCGGTTGGTGTTACAAAGGTAACTACACGATTAGTAAAGTTAAAATTACTGACATCACCGAATTCTCAACGCACTAGTACTAGAGCTGGTTGTTCTTTATATGACAGCTTCATATTTATTCAGGGTGCTGCTATTGATCGTATACTGGGAGAGATTGTCCACAGTAAATCCATGACAACACCAATTGATTATGTCCTATGCATTGGCCATTTTCTGGGAAAGGTAATTTCAGCTACTTTAATATCACTTGCAATACTAAGCAGAATCCTTGTGAGACCAAAATCTTACATGTGTTGTTGGTTTTCAAGACGTGGTTCATGTACTTGGATAAATCTTGATCATGCTGGATTTGTTGTTGCACAATGCTTTAGTTTTAGTGGGCTTCTATTGTGCAATAAATGGAAATTATTTTGAAAGCTGAAATGATTAAATAGCTAATGGTGTGCTTGTACTTCAATGATGGAATCTCATTGTCATGCACCTGATCACCAGGATGAAGATGTGTACACCTTCTTTGAGCCAGAGCTCCCTTCTGATGGCCTAGTTGCTGCAAGAACAAAGCAAAATGATGGACCAAAATTACCCAATGAAAGACGACCTCCTATGAAGCTCCCAGCCAGTAGAAGCGGGCCAAAATCATCTCAAGGTAAGGCACAACGTGCTTTAATAAATCCCGAGAAGGGATCTCCTAACCACAGCTGCGGGAATTCGCGACAGCCATCTGCAGAAAAGACTTCGTGGAACGTGCTTGATCTCAAGGGAGATAACTACTTCTCCTGTGCCGTCGGTCGAACTCGTACCAATGCTCGCTATCTACTGGGATCATCAGATGATGTCGTGTCCTTCCTATCCAGACTAGCCAATGCATCTACGTGAGACACAGTGTTGAAGTCGATAAAATGTCTCGCTCCTGCAAATTGCAATGCATATATGCGAAGTTCAGGAACCAGGTCTGGTTTTTTAAGGCAAGCATGGCGAGGCAACTTTAAAGGTCTGAATGTTGTTGTAACATCACTAGTTAGCCTAGAATACTTGAGGAGGTGAATTCAGTGATGGAATCAAACCTGAGCCTAACATTACCAAAGGCATCAAACCAATAACCAAAAGAGAGAGAGAGACGAAGAGAGCAGCAAGCCATTGCAGTGACATTTGTTGAAAGATTGAGGAAGTGAATTCTTAAAGCCTCGATTTCTTCATTTACGTTCTTTTGCATGTATCGTTGCTGATGTTTATTTTCGGTGTAAAATGTGAAGAACTAATGGTAAAATAACAAAACGGTAAAATACTACAAAATTACTAATGGTGAAATACATAGAGGGAAAAAATAAAATCTGACTCGTAAAAAATTATAAAAATATTTTCATCAAAAAATAATTAATAAAATATTACTAATTACTTTTTAAATACTACAAAATTACTCGATGAAGTAACATGTTTTATGTGTGAATTCGAGATAAACCAAGATTGTCATATCTCAGGCTTTTAAATTTTTTCTGCCTCATCCCCAAAGCTGCACACAGTGGTCTAAAACTTGTATTTTTGTCATAAATATTTTTTAAAAAATTTAAAAATTATTGCACTCTTAAAAGCAAGTTTCAATAAAAAAGAAATCATAAATAGATAATTTCTACAAGAATGTATCAAAAAATATGAAAATAGTAAATCTGAGAAAAACCATATAAAAATATTTAAAATAAAGAATTTAATATTTTATTCACATGCCGATATATTTTAAAAAAATCAAACATATTAAGTTCATATATAATTATTAAGAAAATAATTGTTAATATTACCATAAAAAACTCAAATATTATTTGAAAACTATAGCATAATTAGATAATTATCTAAATATCATTCTAAAAAATTTAATTAAAATGATTCTAATTGTAAAATGTAAAAAAAAAAAAAAAAAAGAGCAATTAAGGAAAAAAACAAATATAGGAGTATTTAAGCTGGAGAGCTCGGCCCTCACTTGGCCCAAAATTATAAAGCCTAAACATGGGGGGCCTGGAGGTAGGTGTTTATTTTTTAAAAAAAATTGCCTTCCACCCTTATATATATATATATATTAAAATTGCACAGAAAACAAGTTGGCTGCTTAGGAAGACACCACGTCGTTCACTTGCAATATTTTTCTATTATTAGAGGTGACTTTGACAATCAAAAAATCAAGGTTCAATTTTTTAACCCTAAAAACCGCAATTTAAACCTTTTTTTATAAAAAACAATCACGTGGAAAAAATCATATGGACATCTAAAAACACATTCCTAACCACAAAACATTTACTTTGAGAAAAAAAAAAACTTAAAATCAAATCAAAATTAAAAAAAATTGATTCATGATCTATCCTAAATATCATTCAAGGTAAAAACTATATTCATTGAGTTTTAATCTTAAAAATAAATCCAAAGACATCAAAATTATAATTATTGGTGACTGGAATTTGGCTATTCAAGAGTTTTCTTTTATTTTTTGTAGATGACTTTCTCTCTCATTTATAGACATTTGGGGATTGAAATGCAAAAAAATAAACTTAAAAACCAAATCTTAAAAATTCTAAAAAAAAAGGATATATATAAAAAAAAAAAAAGTGAAACCTAAAGGACCAAACTTAAAGAATGAATTTCAAATCTTGTTTGATGGGACTTCCTTGATTAAAAAATAAAACTGAACGGTTCAATAATTAAACCTTTTTATATTATTTGTTTTAATGAATCCCTTGACAAAAAATAACTCTTCACAGTACATAAAAAATTCTAGCAAGGGTTCCAAATAAATAAAAATAAATTTAAAATCTTTTTAAGGTCTTTTTTGTTTCCAGAAAAATACTTTTCTGGAAATCATTTTCCTTACTTTTCTATGTTTGATAAACTTATGAAAATTTAGTCAAAGAAAAATAAATTCTAGTGGAAGGAAAGTTAAACTTTTATTTAGAAAAGTGTTTTTTTTTTTTTTTTTTAATCATTAAAAAACACTTTCTTTTCTTCACAAAAAAATCTTATACGAATACACTATGGCTGTTGCAAATCTCTATCTCTCAAATCCCTTTACTAGAACAAAATCATCATAATTTTCTCTCTTTTTTTCCTCTATTATCTGCAACAATCTTCATTGAAGCTCATTGAATCCTCTCATTTCAGGTAATCATTTTCCTCAAATGTATCTCTATTATCTGCTTTATGTTTTTCTTTTCTTTGTTTGGATTTGTAGTTGTGATTATAGCATAAATCTTGTGATCTTGTTAATTTGTTGTGTTTTTCATGTTTTGTTTGGTCTCTAAGAAAAAAACACAGAAATTAGCCGAAGATACACTTGAAAGAAACAAGCCTTCTTCCACATTTAAAGAAAAATCTTTTATTAAGGTGACTATAGAAATTAATCAAAAGTTCAATGTGCAATGTGAGTGTACATATGTGGACAATCATCTCAAAATTGTGAAAAAAAAATGGAAAATAACAACTAGACTTAAAAATAAAAGTGGCTTTGGTTGAGATAATTGTTTGAAGATGATTATAGTTTTGAAAGATGTATACGATGAAGAAGTAAATGTATGATAAATAGTATACTCTTTGTAATTTTTATAATTATTTTTGTTTCGAAACTCTTATACAAGGAACTAAAAAATTGTATATTCTAAACTTTATGAACATGCACATCTTAATCATGACAAGTATCTCAACAAAATACTTGATATGTATGAAACAATGACAAATATTATTGGAAAAGACATGGTAACTGGAAATTATGTCAAATTATATACTGATATCAACTTAGAAGAGAACACTAAAGTGCAATATATTTCAATTGAAAATAAAGAGGAATATGAAGAAACTTCAAAAAAAATAAAAAGGCATGTTCCTCTAGTGCATGAAAGAGACAACATAGGAAGAGAAATCATATGTTAGAAGATGATGATGTTGAAAAGTTGTCTAAAAAAATTGAAAATGTAGCGTTTGTAGTTCAAAGCCTAAGAAAAAATCAACTTGATATTAACGAGCTATCTGCAGAAGTGATGAAAATTGAAGGCCTTGATGAGATCACTATTGGTGATACTTTTGATTACTTGATCCAAAATAAAATGTTGGCAAAAGCATTTATAGCAAAAAAAAAAAAAATGTTAATTTGAAAAAAAATTTGGGTTAAAAGTTTTGTGAACTTACGCTATTAAAGGCTCCATTACTAAAATGATTTTGCTATGATAAGAAAGTCTATATTTGTTATTTAACAAGTATGTTTATGTTTGTTATTTGATCTAGTATGTTTAGTTTTGTTAATTTAAGCTAATATGTATATATATGACTTCAAAACTTAATGTTTATGCATTACTATGTTTGTTGTAAGATATTTATATTTATTTTCTAATGCTTAATTGATATATATATTATATTAAAGGGATAATTGCCCATATCATTTTTTTTAAAAAAAATAATCTTTTATCCAAAAAAACCTATCAAAAGATTTTTGTTTCTATTTATCTCTAAAAAATCTTCATACAAAAAAAAAACCCAAATATCTAACTCTTACTTAATACATTAACAAATTTGGCTTTTTTAGTATGAAAAAAAAAATATTAATAGGTTTTACATAAAAAATATTTCACAAGATTATATATCTATAATATTATATTTAAATATTTATATTACATATATAGTTGTATTTTATAAAATAAGCTATATATAAATATATGATATAATAAAAAAAAATCACAATTACACTTTTTAGATCTTATCGGTTAAATATTTATATTAAATATTTTATATATATTTGATAAACTTGAAAAATATTTACTAGTTTATTTTTTATAATATATCCAAATACTAGAAATTATTCTTTAATTTATTTTTTTCATGATATTAGCAAATATAAAAAAATAATTCTTTTTAATTTATTTTTTCATGATAATATTAAACATAAAAAAAAAATCTGTTTTTCAAGAATTTATAGTCTTGTACGTGTGGTCCTAGAAATCACAGGCCTCTCTAATTCCGCGTGACCCCACACGGTCCTCCTGTACTCCTTGAGTGAATTGGAATTTCTAACTCAAAGCATGGATAGCCCTTTAACTATTTGGTTAAAGTATAAATAGTCCTTGAATGAAGTATTCAGTATAATTAGTCCATGAACAAATTTGGGGATCTAATCAAGTCTTTCAATTAACCGAAAATTAGGTTTGAGGGATGTTTGATAGTGTGATAGAAATTGTTTTTTAAAATATTTTTTAATTAAAATAATATTTTTATTTTTTAAAATTTATTTTCAATTAATTCAAAAATTATAAAAAAAGTTAATTTGAAACAAAATAAATTCCTATTTTAATTAAAAAAAAACAGGTTTAACCCCAATTCCGAACAGGGTCTTCATCTACCACATGTTTATTTGCTTACTCCCAATAGGATGGAAAGTACTGAATCCTGTCAAATTTCTTGAAACCCTAGAACATAACAACAACATAGTACCAATCTTATATTGAAAAGCTCAGCGATAAAGAAGCAAAACACAAAACATTTGTCTACTATGCAAGATAGCATATGACCACTAATTTTAAGAACTTATTAAAAGTTTCCTGTGGAAACTAAATGATAACAAGCAAATAAAAATACAAACCGAGATAAGTAACTGAGACAAGTGTTCCTTAAATAGTGATGGAATTAACCTCCTTACTCTCTAACATGGCGGAAACAATGAGATGAATCTAATAATGAATGACAGGTAGACCAGAAAATTTTTAATATAATTGGGACACTCGGAGGTAAAGCAATGCAAAACAGGGTCTGCACCTGAATCTTTGGCTTAGGTTCTCTTGTTGGGTTCAAAGACATACTTGATTAATGACTCTTTGATTGGCAGCAACTCAGGGAACTCGTTCTTCAGCTTGGACGCATCCAACTCATTGTTGCTCCGGGGGGCAACTATCACCTTGGCTTGCTCCTCAAGGTCAAAGTTAACCCATGTAAAGTCCGGGTTAATGTAGTTCTTGTACATCTCCAAAATTTCATTATGGCTCACAACACCAGGGTTTGTGAAGTTCCATATGCCTCTCAAGTTCCTCTTTGCCATCTCAATTGAAATAGGTAGAAGTTCGTCCAGGATAGTCATGCTGTTTGGAATGTTCACCACCTTATTGTAGCGAGAAATCTTCGTAATGAAGTTGCGTGGGTTGTTTAGGTCTGATGATATTGGCATTCTAACTCTGAGGGTGCACACATTGTCATACTCTTTCAAAAGCTCTTCGACCTGGTTAAAATTTCAAAGAAAAAACATGCAAGTCAGAAATATAATTTCAAAAGAGAGAGAGACAGACAGAGAGAGAGAATCTAAAAGAAAATAATTACCATGGCCTTAGTCTTTGAATAGTAAGAACCAGTGAAATTGGGCTTGTCTTCCTCGGTGAAACCAATGCCAGAACCCTCTGGATGACCAGCATTATACTCAAATATGCAGCCTGTAGCAAAATTCATCATCAGGAGGTTGTGCTCTCTGCAAAGATCTGCTAACGTTAGAGTTCCAGTAACATTGGTGCGTATAGTTTCTGTCTTATGGGATTCACACCAATCAACGTTGGGCCTGCCAGTGACCCCAGCAGCATTAAAAACATGGGTAGGCCTAACATTCTGAATATCTGACAAAAGTGAGGATCGATCTTCCAAGCGCCCCTTCCCATATTCATAGGAAATTCCTTGTTTCTCACACAACTTCCCAAGCAAACCCCCAATCCACCCAGTCCTGCCATAGATCAGGAACTTAAGCGAAGGTTTGCGAGGAGAGCCAGAGCTGCTTCCTTTTGAAACTGGAATCACCATCCGGGTCTGATTTGAATTATTTGAGACATAAGAAGCATCTTTCTCTTCAGACCCATCAAAGTGTCTCCCACCAGGCATCATGAGCATTCTTGGATGAGGAAGCAGGGCTCCGGAGACATCACCCCACCAATCAGGATTTTGAGTGTACCACTCCATAGTCTTTCTCAACCCCTCCTGCCATGTAGTATGTTCTGACCATCCCAAATTATTCAGCTTCTGATCATCCAAAAAGTACCTCTGGTCATTGAATGGTCTGTTGTCTACAAACTTGATGCTCGTATCAGGGTCCCTTGAGAAAAGGTTGCAAATATCTTTGGCTACATCAATCACTCTCCTTTCCTTCTTTGTCCCTATATTGTAAACATGGCCTACCTCTCCCTTATGAAGAATGACTTCAAAAGCCTCAGCGACATCCTCACAATACAAGTAACTTCTCACATTAGAACCATCACCATGGATGGGAAGATGCTTCCCTTGCATGGCTAAGAGAATAAACTTTGGAATTAATTTTTCAGGGAACTGATTGGGACCATAAACATTGTTCCCACGAGTGGTTATCACAGGCAGCCCATATGACCTTCCATATGCCATAACAAGCATTTCTGCTCCAGCTTTGGTTGCAGAGTAGGGGTTGGTTGGGAGAAGTTGAGAGGCCTCATGATTTCCTACAACAGCATCTTCATCAGTCTCCCCATATACTTCATCTGTGCTCACATGGATGAACCTCCTGATCTGACCAGTGACTTTGCAAGCTTCTAAAAGGACGTGAGTTCCATATATGTTGTTCTTGGTGAACTCAAAGCTGTTACCAAAAGAGTTGTCCACATGGGTCTGGGCTGCGAAGTGCATAATTGTGTCAATCGACTCCGTGATCAGAAGGAAGTTGACAAGGTCAGCACTTCCAACATCACCCTTGACAAACTTAAAGTTAGGGGATGACTTGGAAGGGAGGAGATTTTTCAGGTTTGAACAATAATCAAGCTTGTCAAGCACAACTATTTTATAATCAGGGTAGTTACGGATAAGCCGATTGCAAACATGGGACGCAATAAACCCAGCAGCTCCAGTAATGAGGATGTTCTTCGGAGTATAGGTAGCCATGCCAAAACAACTTCTAAAAAAAATAGATCTAGAGCTGCAAGTTAAAGAATATAATAGTTTAGTCCAGAATTTATCTAGAAATGTAGATCTTGATCACCATATAAGACAAAGTAGAAGGAATGCTATCAAATATGGGTCCACAGTTATATTTTCGAGAGAAAAACAACAGCCAACCACCACAGCTCACATTAAGTACAGAATAAACAGAGAGAGAAAGAGAGAAATGGACCCGAGTGCAATCTAGGTAGGACGTCCATCATCAATAAACCAAAGGAAAACTAAATCTCATTTTCCCAGTTTTTCCTTTCAATATAATGAAGCATTAATACAGTTCAACTAAATCTAAAGCAATGAAATTTCCATGCCATCAAGAAACTACCTATATACTTCAGTTATATATGCAATCAAAATCTCAAGAAAAGCAAACATTAAGAACAATTAGCAAACAAGAAAGCAAGATGACAACAAGATCACCAGCCAATCATCAGATCCCATATATAGTAAATAAGGCAACAATACATCAAAGATCAACAAAAAGTGGCACGCAAATGAATGATTCCAAGGGCCAATTTCAACAAAACAAGCATAAACTTGATATCTTACAATAGTTCCAAATCATATTTTCTTAGTACGAAAGATCCAGATCCAACTAAGCAACAAATGTTAATCATCCAAATCTAATAGCAAGCAACAGATAATACATAAAGGTTCCACCTTTATTACAGATCTAACAAACTGCAGAAAAACCAAGATAATAAGAAAAAAACCGTAAGCAGCTTGAAAGTAACAACAACTGATCAAGATCAAAACTTGCATAAATCATGCTCCAATTTAGTAAAGAAAAAAAAAGGCATTTCAATACCAAAAAAAAAGAGAACTGTTTAACAGAGAGAATTGACAGGATAGACTTACAAATCTAAGTCACGTGAAGATCAAGCAAATCCCAGGAAAAAAGAAATGGAAATTTAAGAGACAGGGAGATGAAATCGGGACGGAAATGGTGTGACAGAGAAGGATGTTAGGGAGAGTTCATGTATATATAGTGTATGTCTGTTAGCTAGTATTAAAAAATTGAGAGAATTAAGGAGGGCCATTTAATATTTATTAAATGACTAAAATACCCTTAATTGTCAAGTTATTGACTGACTAGTGTCACAGTTTAGAGCGGGTGTTGAAGGCTTGAAGCATGCTTGGGTTGGTTGGATATTCAGGAGAGAGAGAAAAGGAAGGTAAATTACCACTATGGCCCCCTAAGTCTTATATTTAACTCTTTCTACCCTAACATTGTAACATGCATGACCCCTTCTAGAGCTTTTGAAACGGTGAAATTTCGGCTCAAAATGTGTGTTTGTTGTGAAATTAGTATAGAATAAATATATTAAATTAGTGTAGAGTAAATATAATATACATTTTAATTTTTTTTTTTCTTAGATGAAAATACATTAATCAATTAAAAAGTACATGTTTAAAAACTCAATTACATGTGCTCTTGAATTTGTTTTTAGTTTTAAATTAAATTTTCTTTTAATTTTTTATCGTTTTAATATATAATATCAAAAATAAATTTTAAATTAATAAACTATATTTATTATCATAGCCTATATTTTCTAACAAAATATATCTATTTAAGTCAAGATCATCAAATGTATAAATATACTCTCAAAAGATAAGTGGGTATAAAAAATTATTTTTTCGAGATCTATTTATTTTTAAAATTCTTTGAGATTTTTTTATTTTCATTTTTAATTTGATTTAATTGAAGCAAAGATAAAGGGTTTATTTGGTTATTAAATGATACATTGTGCAATATCATAAAAAAAAAGGAAAAACTATTTTTATATTTATTTAAAGAAAAAAAAACTGGTTCATCAAAGGTATTTTATTTTTAAAAGAAATAATAAATAAAATTTTAAAATAAAAAATAAATTCAATTCTATTATTTGGATTTAGAGAAGTATATAAATTAAATGAAACTAAAAATAAAAAAAAATTCCCCAATCAATGATTGTACTACTATTCATAAATTTTCCATTTTATTATTTTAATATGTTTTGAAGAAGAAGTATTTTAAAAAATAATATTTCTCGTACTCCTAGACAGACACGTAATCTCTAGAAGCTATAAGCACACTCTCAATTCTCAAACTTATGCCCGGGAAGAAACTTACATGTGTAGGTTACACAATTGCAGATCTCATGAACAAAAATGGACGGAAGGATGAGGTATGATCACGGGGTAGAAAGTTGTAATATCCAGAATCATGGTGTATTGATATTGAAATTCAGAATTTGCGGGGCCGCAGATGTAAGAAGCTGCAAGATAATTATTATCGTCAGTCTTTCACGTGATGATGTTCTTTTCGAACTAATGAAAGAAATCGTTGTGGTTTTGAGAGACATGAGGTTGTACATGATTGGGTCCTCCCTGCAAACATGAGTAAATGCCATGTTTCAAGAACAAGTCCTCGTGTTAGGATTTCGTACACTCATTATTAACATTAATTAAAAAAAAACCTAAATGACGTGTTTTTTTAATTGTAAGCCACGCCATTATAAAGTGTCATGATAGTAAGTATGGTTGCGGATTATTTTTTTAAGTATTTTTTAACTCAAAAATATATAGAAATAATATTTTTTTTATTTTTTAAAAATTATTTTAACATCATCGTATAAAATGATTTAAAAAAAAAAAATATATTAATTTAAAGTAAATAAAAAAATATTTAAAAATATTTTTGAAACATAAAAACAAACAGGCGCCATAATTTTTTTTATCCCCGTTGTCATTTTTTTGTTCTTTATTTTTTATGTGGTTAAATTGATAGTTAATTATTTTTTATTTGTTAAAAAAACAAAAAAGCATAATTTAAAGACTTTAGGCCAAAGTGAAAAGAAAAAAAAGTATCAATTTCAAAGTTTACATTAAGAGTTCACTTTGATCATAAACTTTTGGTCTCTTTAGCTTTTAGAAAAAATAAATAAAACTATTTTTTTAGTTGCTGATTTGTAAGATGATAAAGAATAATTGGATTCTAGTTGAAGAGAAAAAATATTTTGTTAGCTCCAACTCCAGTTATGAAAAAAAAAAAAAAATCCATATTGATGTTACTTGATGAAATCATTTCATTAATTTTAGTTAGGTGTTATTTTTATTCCTCGTTTAGAATGGTAGATTTGGCCTAAAAAGATTTCAATTCAAGTTGATTGTGGTATTTTTAGTTGTGTTTTTGGTCATTTAAAGTCATAATGAGTTTATCTCATTGATTTGGCCTAAGAAAATAACTGGTAGAAAATTGAAATGATGGGCATAAAATACTCATGGCTTGAATTTTAGCGACCGGAGAGTCATTGGATTCTACGCCAACATACGATATATATCATTCGCACTATTTTTTTAAAGAAAATAAAAGCCCTAGCACGCCGGCCATCTCTCTCTCTCTCTCTCTCCCCCCTCTCTCTCTCTCGCGCGCGCACAAATTATTAGCTGGGGTTAGGTAACGGTTTTGACTTTTGACTCGTGAAAAAAATATACCCGCAATAAAAAGGCTGCGGTTACTTCTCGAAAATTGATTTTAAAAAAATTACTTTTTAAATTTTTTTATATTTATTTATTATTAAAAAAATTAGTTGATGGAAAAAACTTTCTGGTCAATAATTTAACTTGGTTTTCAAGAAAATATTTTTTTTTATTTTGAATAGAAAACACTTTTTTAAAAGTTGTAAAAAAATTAGAAATATCATATTATTTGCCGAGTATATCAAATTTAGTTTTTAAACTTTTGATTGCTATATATATTGTTTTGAATATTTATTTTTTAATTTTATCCCTTAAAATTTAATTTTTATATTAATTTTGGTTATCATTTTTATAATTATTATTTGCTTTTTCCTTATTATTTTTTAATTGAAATTTTTTATCTATTGATCCTTATTCTTTTGATTGTTACTTATTTTATTTGAAATAATTTATGAAATGTTAATTATTATTATTTTAATTTCTTCATCTTTTATTTTTTTTAATTTTTAGATTTTAATCTTTATTATTTTGATTATTATTTATTTTATTTGAGATAATTTACGAAATTTTATTTTTAATCTTTATTATTTTAAGCTTATGTCGGTATGTACTTTTTGTGTTTTTGCTACAAAAATCTTATACTACCTGCAGTGTAGAATACAAGCCAATGAACTAGTAGTGTTTAAACTAGATCAAGGTTTGTGTGATTCCTTGGGTAAATGTTTTTGGTCAATTTATCAAAAAGGAAAAATAATTTTGTGATTAATTTCAATATTTTGTTTCTGACCATATTTTCTAGATTTATTATCAAGTTTTATATATATATTTTTTAATTTGCATGCTTAGTGTATTCTTATTATGAAGAAACTTCTTGAAATTAAGTTAAAGGTTGATATTACAAAATAAAAGCTATTTTTAAATTTTAAAAATAATTAAAACAACAAGGACTAAAATTAACACTTAAAAAACAACTGTTTTTATTTTTGTTATTCAAGTGCAAAAAACTACAGTTTGGTCTCTATAATTTTTTTTTTTTTTTTTTTATGTTTGGTCCTTGCTTTTAAATTTTATTTTTTTATGCATTCCCTGGATATTGAGATGTGAGAGAAAGAATCATCGAAAACAGAGAAAAAAAATAAGAAAGTGTTTAGATTGATCACATTTGGGTTAAAAAAAACCTATTTTGGTGTGAATAAATTTGTTTTAGAGTGGGGAGGTTTCAATTGAGATGGTGTTTTCCATTAAACATGCCATAAAAAGTAATTTTTTATGTAAAGTTATTTGGTCAATCTATCAAAAAGGAAAAATAATTTTGTGATTGATTTCATAATTATAAACTATATATTATGTAGTTATATTTGGTTTCTCAAAACTATCCATATTTCCAAGATTTATTATTTAAAATGGCAATCTTCTTCTTTTTTTTTCTTTAAATAAAATAAAATAGACTTTCTAAATTACTCATCATAATATATAATGAGTATAGTAACTTATTAACACCACTACTGTTTCTTTTATTATAGATTGTGAGATAATTGCATTGTGGGCTATACAATGTAATTGTTTGTCTTTTTTTTTTTCATTGAAAAATTATATGATAATAGTAACTCCAATTTGTTTTTTCAAATTTATTTTTCTACATTATATTGACATGATTTTAAGTTTTAATCCTTATTGTTAAAAGAATCCTTATTGTCGAGATGTTACCATATAAATTACTTCAAAAGAACACAAAACCTTTGCCTTGAAAACATGCTAGTACCTTTCGTCAATTATTAAATATTTTTTTTAATAATTTACAAAAACAAAATGTTAAAAGAGTTTGTGGCGCTTTGAACACAGATCTCTCCTCGCGATTGTTTCTATCACTGTCATCATAAACACCCAAGAAAGCCACTTCCATGATTAAATTGCTCTTACAGGCTTGATTTGTCCAACGTAAATTTCAACATCTTCTTTTTTTTCAAAATCTAAATGTTGAAAATTAGGATTTTAACTTATCAAAGAACGCGTAATAAACTGTCAACAGAGAGGATGTAATCATTGTTTGGACTTCATTAAGTTTGTGATTGATTTATTCTCTTTGCTTCACGGGGTGTTTAATAGTTGTAATGATTTTTTTTGAAAATATTTTTTTATATATAAATATATTAAAATAATATATTTTTTAATTTTTAAAAATTTATTTTTAACTTCAACATATTAAAACGATCATATATATATATATATATATATATATATATATATATATATATATATATTGGCAAACCTTTGTTTGAGCTATACACCCGAATACAAGCTAAATCAATTGATTTGAAGACAGATAAGAGAGAGAAAAAAAAAAATCGAGACTAATACATAGACCTTGCAGCGTAAATGAATAATTTTATATACATAGCTTTGTTTTGGATAAATGTAATTGTATAAAAGAGAAAAAAATATATAAAAATATGAGGAGCATATCTCAAAAAATACAAAAATTTGTTACTCTGGTTAAACTGACCAAAAGCAATTAGAAAAGAAAGAAAAAGCTAAGAGAAAAACAAAAGTATAAAAAATAGACTGTTTAGACAAGTAGCTGGTTAACTAGTTGACTGGTTTCTGAAAAACCCAAAAACAATCGACTGGTTATTCATGTAGAAATCCATAAAATAATAATAAAAAAACCTAGGTGGCAATCAACCAGTTTAGGAAAATTACAAAACCAGTTGACCGATTCTGCAAGACAATGAGCTAGAAAACAAGACCCAAAGAGCAGCAAAAGCAATGAAACCTCAAGACAATATAAGGCACTGGATGGACTTGATAGCAACTGAAATTTAATATCTTAGTTCGAGCTCAATTAAACGGGATCAAATGAGCTAAAATTCTCCTCATATATATTATAAAATTTAACAGTTTTATTTTACCAATAAAAATTACTGATCTCTCCTCACGACTGTATCTATCACTGTCATCACCAACAGCACAAGAAAGCCACTTCCATGACTAAAATTGCTCTACAGGCTTGATTTGTCCACCGTATTTCAACATTTTTATTTTTTTCAAAATCAAAATGTTGAAAATTAGGATTTTATCTTATTTAAGAACGTGAAATAAACTGTCAACAGAGAGGATGTAATCATTGTTTGGAAAAGTGGGATTCCATTAAGTTTGTGATTGATTTATTCTCTTTGCTTGACAGGGTGTTTGATAGTTGTAATGATTATTTTTTGAAAATATTTTTTTGTTTATAAATATATTAAAATAATATATTTTTTATTTTTTAAAAAATTTATTTTTAATTTTAATATATCAAAACAATCTGAAAATATAAAAATAATTAATTTTTAAAAAAATATATAGGTAAACTTTTGTTTGAGTTACACTCTCAAATACAAGTTAAATCGATTGATTTAAAGAAAGAGAAAAAAGAGAGAAACCAAGACTAATACATTGACCTTGCAGCGTAAATAAATAATTTTATATGTATAGCTTTTTTTTTTTTTTTTTGGATAAGTGTAATTATATAAAAAAGATAAAAGTATATGAAAATATGAGGATTATACCTCAGGGAGTACAAATGCTTGTAACTCAGGTAAAACTGACTAAAAGCAACTAGAAAAGAAAGAAAAAGCTAAAAGAAAACAAAAGTGTAAAAAATAGACTGCCTAGACAAATAGCTTGTTAACCAGTTGACAGGTTTCTGGAAAACCCAAAAGCAATCGACCGGTTGTTCATGTAGAAACCCAGAAAATAAAAAAACCTAGGAAACGATTGACCGATTCAGGGAAATCACAAAACCGGTTGATCGGTTCTGCAGGACAGTGAGCTAGAAAGCAGGACCCAAATAGTAGCAAAAGCAATGAAACCTCAAGACATTAGAAGGTGCAGGATGGACCTGATGGCAACTGAAATCTAATACCTTAGTTCAAGCTCAATTAAACGGGACCAAATGAGCTAAAAACTCTCCTCACATACACTATCAGATTTAACAATTTTATCGATGAATTTTTTTTTGGTATTTACACTCATAATCTGTCGGTAAGTATTTTATTGATGAGATTATGAACAAAAAAGGCTGTAAAAAAAACTCTAATCGGTAATTTTTGGTATGTTGGTGAATTCTTTGGTAGAAAATTTTTCAATGGATTTATAGACAGACAAAGCGCGACAAAATTTTTTTTTATTAGCTTCATTCCTTCAGTATTTTCCTCGGGAAGTTTGCCAAATAACCGACAGAATATTGTATGCAATTTCATCGGTGTTTTTATTTGTCCATCGATATATCCGTTGGTAATTATAATATATCACCAACAACATACCATATGTAATTCCGTTATAGAGTTAAAAGTAGCAACGATATTTTCAGTAATTTTTTACCAACCTTCTGGAATGTACCGACAAGTGTGGTCTGTCGGAAACCTTGTCAATAATATTTAAAAATACATATATTTTTAAAAAATTTATTGAATAGAAGTAGAAAAATAAATAAAAATCAAATATATAAAAAGAAATTAAAATAATATAAAAATTAAATATTTATTACAAATGTAAACATTTATTCGTTCGAATACAATAAATCTAAAACAGAGGCGGCGCTGAAGAAGGAGGTTGGTCGTCGCTAGGACCGTGGGGCCAATAACGAGGAGCACATGGACCACCTATGTGTGATCTTATCTCCATTACCACTTGGTGGAGTTCTTCATAATCCCTAATGAGTCGTTCATATTTTTCATTAAGATAGGTTGTCCGATCGTATTTTCCATAGTTTCAGAGAGTTCGTCCACCTGATTTCTATCGGGCCCACCCGATCCTGCCTCTAACCACAAATCCGGATCAAGATCCAATGGGTCAAATGATTGTCCATGTATCTATCATTCAAGCAATTGTTATATATATCCTGGAAAGAAAAAATAAATTCATCAAATTAAAAAAAAATATAACTTAATAAAAAAAAATGGTCAAAAACCAGCATACCACAAAGTGCAAAGCTCAACCATCCGCAAATTACTACACTTGTTTTTAGCGATCATTACTTTGCACATGTGTTTCAACAAAAAGCTCCATCAAACTTTGCTCGAATCCAAAAACCATAGCCTACTATAAGATAAAAAAAGATATTGTCAGTTAAATATATTTATAAAAATTAAAAAACAAAAAACAAGAAGTAATAAAAAAAATCTTACCATCCGCTTCTCAAGTGAAACAAATGGAACGGATCCACCAGTGTGCGTGGTAACAGAACCATGAACACATTAGTACTAGTTCTTCACATCGGATTGTAACCATTGAGTGAAACGCGAATGTCACGTGTTGAATGTAGTCTACCTATACATCTTTTGAGATATATAGCGGTCTAAAATCCTTTCAACCTCTATGTCATTCCAGGCTGAACACTCGCTTTCTCTCACATATTGTCTTTTGCTTTTTTTTGCGCCTTAAACAAAAAATCACGCAACCTATCTATTAATAAATGAAAAATAAAATTTTAATATTTGAAATAAAAAAATTATCTTGATTTTGATCTTATCTAGTTATAGTGTAATTCTCCCAAACTCTTCTCGCAACATTATCATCAACTCTCTCTCATTCAAATTTTCCCTTATAATAAAAATTTATAAAAGGAAAATTTCAATAATTTCAATAAACTAACCAAATTAACATAATAAAAAAAATATTTAAGTTAATACTAACCTTAAACCTTGAAAACCATGCAATGACTTGCGGTTTTCATTAAAAATATTTGGAAACCTGGCTTTATTAAAACAATAAAATTTTCATCAATGATTTAAAGGCATTGTTACTGTTCTTGTAGCCTTAATGTTTGTAAACTTGAAATTGCATTTGTTCAATAAAATTATTTTAAAAACATTATTAAACATGCCGTTGTGAAAGCAAATCAAACTTGCATTGAAATGTCATCCTTTTATCGGGCCTTGTACTTGCAGGTAAATGAATCCCATTATGAAGGAACCCCTCTTGATGTTGTAACATCGCACTCAACGACCCTATGTTGTGAGTTGATGCCTGTTTTTGATCGACACTTAATAACTCGTGGTTGTCAGCATCACAACTAGAAGAATTATAAGTGATCTTGTCCTCACGACGTGCAATAAACTTTCCTCTAGGCATTTACATAGATTAATGGGAAAAAAAATTAGAATAATTTAATTTCAAATAAAATTCTCATTTTCTAAGTGGTAATCTTTTTAATCCTAAATTTACAAAAAATAATAATCTAAATAAAAAAAATAAATTAAAATTAATCTTACACATTTCATTGAAATTGAACAACAAAATTGAAAAACAAAATAACTAATTTTTTTCAAAATAATGAAAAAATTATTTAAATAACCACTAAAATTCAACATAAAATTAAACAAAAATAATGACAAAAAAATAATAATGCAAAAAAATAATAATAAAGAAGAAAAAAGAATGAAAAATATCTTACTTTTATGATGTGTTTAGTGTCGACTAAGCATAAAAAAAATGAAAAAGGATTTTTAAAAAACCCAGAAAAATAAAAAGAAAATAAGGAGAAAAATAAAATAGACAACATACTTTAGGATGAGAAAAAAAAATATAATGCTTGATTTTGGCTTGGGTCATGAACAAAAATAAGAAAATGAAGAAAAAGAGAGAGAAAAAAAGGATGAAAGAAGAAAAATGGAGAAGATGAAACCCTATTTGTTGCGTTTGTGGTCTTTTATGTTACATATTATTGACATAATATTAAATATTAATATCTTTGTCGGCGATTCCGTCTGTGAAGTCAAGTTGAAATTTTCAAATCGTAAGAAAAAATCCAGAAACCCCTCCAAATATTACCGATGACCTTTTCATTTCATCGGTGATTCTGTTGGTAAAAGAGTAAATAGTCAAGACTAAAAAAGAACATTAATTACCAATGCTTTGGAATTCTCATTTCGTCAATGATTTCATTGAGAAATGTGTACCATAGTATTAAAACATCATTAATTGTCAGCACTTTGGAATTCTCATTTTATTGCTGATTCTGTTGATAAAAAAACATTAGTTATCAACGCCTTGAGAAGTGAACAATTCCTATCACCATTGGAATATATCAACAGAAACATTTTGTTGGTATATTCGTGTGTAATTAAACACCATGAACAGTGCCAGGAAGAAGAGGAACAATTCCCATCACCACTGGAATATACCAATGGACACATTCCATCGGTATTTCTATTTGTATAAAACAATGTTTGATGTTAGATTATATCTGTATTTCCTATATATCTATCCTGCAAATACTTAAATTCATAGTTGCACGCACAATATAATAACACCAGTTCATATAATAATAATAAAATAAATTTTTTCTTATCATTCAATAATATATTAACATCATTGTCATTACATTGAAGTGAATTTTTTTTCCATAAATATTACATTATAGTTTATGGGATTACAAATTCATGGTGAGTGAAAATTAATCAAAATTGTCTTCTTCTTTGTCAAATGACTCGTCCGTATCTTCATCGCAATCTTCTATGTTGATTTCATCGCTATCATCATCTTTATCAACTTGTGTATGTCCACTGGAGCTCAAAAAATCATTCAATTCCTCAATGTCAACATTAACAAAAATATTATTGGTGATGCAACAATTTGAATTTTCTTCTAAGTCATTAGACGGAGCAACTTGATATGGATCAATTAACTCACCAAGTTGAAAGACATCATCTTCCATAATTAATTCATCATTCTCATCCTGAATAACCTCAACACGACCCCTAAGTTTGATTTTCACTATGAATAACTAATCAACTCTTGAATGATCATTTCTAAAGGAAGGTGTGTATGTGTAATAAACTTGTTGGCATTGCTTTATGAAAATAAAGATATCATCGACATTGTGGAGTCTAGCCTTTGAATTAATTTCAACTAAGCTATGATGGGAATCTGCTCTAATTCCTCTATCAGTGGTGTCATACTAATAGTATTTGAATAAAAAAACTATATTTTCTTCACTATGATATTGCAATTCATTTATCTCTTCTAACTTTCAATAATTATCAAATTCAAACTTATTAGAAGTCGATCTCTTAGTATAAACTTCATTGTTATATGTCATTTTACCATACCTATATTCTTCAGTATGAAACACATGTCCATTGAAAAAAATACTCACTATAGCATTTCACCTTTCTTTCAAGATCCAGACTTAGTAAAGATAAAGTAACATTAACATTCCTTCCCAATTGATAAATATAGTACATGAAGTACAACCATGAACATTTAATGAGTGTGATGATATTCAGTATCCCAAGGGATGAGAATAAGTCAATAGTAATTACATGTGTTCTAAATTATGTGGAAAATTATGCATTTTATAATTGAAAGATTTGTGATTTAGTCAGCTATGAGTCTTGGGACAATAAATATTGATGATTTTGCCTTCGAGAAATTCAATAATGTATCATTTTATGATATTATAATAGATAAATTGTTAAAGAATAATGACATGTTAAGTAGCATACTTATTGAATAAAAAAATCATAGTTCATCACAGTTAAATAACACATAATTATGTGTTTGTCTGAATTCTATTTCAAACAAATATATTCCCTTTACAATATTTTTTGGTAAGTGTAAAACATGGACATCGCAGTGACCACATAAAAATTTTATGATTATTTATTGGACAAAGAACAAATATATGCCATTTTGTTCTTTGGGGTATTGTTTAGTTTAATGAGTTGCCAACTAGTGTTATAGTCACTAGGAACCTTAACTGGTCAATAGTGATTCTATGGTATGAGACTGGTTACACGAAAGGAAAGATGTTATTACCCCTTAAGAGGTCTAGCTAAGGCAGACTGCATTGCTGGTTTTGTCTAAAATTACTAAGAATTTGTTCTTTTTTTTTTCCTTATCATATTCCTAACTCTGGCATTAGTGAATAGTACCTACAAATATTTCCAACTCTAGTGTTGGTAAATATTGCATAAAGCCAAAAAATACGATATTCCTAACTTTGACGCTAGTGAATAAGTTCTCAAAATTTTAAATTTTTAACAAAGAAGAAACAAATTTTCTATCCCCTTTTCTTTTTGTTTACCCTTTTTATTATTTACTCTTTTTAGACAAGAATAAAAAAAAACATTGCACAATATATTTGCATTTAATAGTAATGGTTCACAAATTAAGCATATAGTAGAAAAACAAATGCAAAGAAAAAAAATAAAATAAGGCACGAGGAGCCCACAAATAAATCAACAAAGATCCTTAAATATTTCTGAAGTTTTTTTATATATAAAAAAGAATCGTTTTAGCTAGATATCAAAATAGAAGGGGGATAGAATACATGGAAAACACATAAGGGTTAACAAACCCAATTTAGGTTGGCTGGGCCTAAGTCCCAAACCCAACCCATTCTTTTTTTTACATTGGACATGATCCAGCCAACCTTGTCCGGCCCAGTTACATGGAAAACAAGATATTGCTACAGTGATAGTGAATTAAATAGGCAAGGCAGGGAGCGAGAAGTTCTTACTTGTTTTGCAAATGGCCTTGGGATGAAGATCTTGCTCGACCACCACTGGATGAAGCATTTGTTCTTAGTTTCCCCTCTTGCTCCCTAGCTTTTCTTGTTCTTCCTATTTTTTGTCTCTCCTAGTCTCTCTCTCTCTCTCTCTCTCTCCCTCTCTTCCTCTTCTCTACCCTGTCTCTACTTTCTCTCTTTTCATTTTTGTTTTTGTTTGTTTTTCATCTTCTTCTTTCTCTCTTTTCCTTTTCTTAGTTTGTGTTGTCTTGACCCAAACTTCAAATTATTCTTCATTTATTTTCATTTTTCTCTCTTTTTTTTTGTTGAATTTATGTTGTAAAAAAATTGGGTTATGACAGTATGGGTAGTCCAATATGGGAGAATATTAACAAATTTCCACTCGAAGGCACTTCCTCACCATTGACATGGCTTGGAACATGGTTGATTTTTTTTTCACAATTAAGACTCGAAATAGTACGAGATAAATGTTGAGATCTCTTCAATAATATATGTAACAACCCTAATTTTTCTATTAGCTTATTCGTTAATCTCTCCCCCTATAAAGGGTAGATGAAGCAATTTTTATTTTTTTTTTACTCGCCGAAATTTCTAACGAAATTTCGGCAGAGTCTCCTCTATACTAGGAGATCCCAAGTTATCGACAATGTACCTGCACACATTTTGAATCACATCTCATTCACAATCACATCCATGTTTAGTACAATTAACGACATAACTCATTCTAGATTATGCTCAGGACCATATTCATTCCCAAACTCCATCTTACATCACATACACAAGTTAATAATTAAAAGAGCCAATTTCAACATGAAATTTCATATATATATATATATATACAAAACATAGTTTAATATTCTAACATAGTCTAGTACGTTCTAATACCCCAAGCATAGGTTGATACATTTAATATTTCAGAAACAAAATATTACGAATAGAGTATTCCATATAGGCTACATGTTTACTGCATGACAAAATTACACCACAATTCCCTAAGTTCCTAACTTATACGGAAAGAGATCAAAGAACTTTAAATCTATTCTTGACGTGAATGGGAGGGACCTGCAGAAATATAAATTTTCCATATAATTAAAAACAAATGATTAAAATACAAGCAATTTACAGAATAAAATTAAACAACATATATATATACTTAAATCATATGAGATTCTAAATACAACCACAAACCCCTCTTTTTTTTTGTTATATAAGAATTCTTTATTCTTCTTCTCTCTCTGTTTTTTTTTTCCTGTTAACTACTTCTTCCCCCCCTCATCAGAAGGACTATTGCTGACACCAATGACCTCCATTAGTGTCTTTAGCTGCCCGTCTTGGAACAACTAATTAGTTTCATGAAAATGCCGACACAAATGTAAACGTTTGTGTCATTAACTATTTTTAAAACTAAAATAGTTAATCATTGTTCCATATTACCTTGGGAGGTTCTCAGGTATGCCAATGTCAAAATTCTTGACATCATTAGCTTTCACCTCGGAAAGCAAATCAAGTTTATAAATTTTGCCGATATCGACGTCACGTGCCGATATCATTAACTATTCTGAAACCGAATAGTTAATCAATTTTATAAATTTTACCGATATCGACATCACGTGCCGATATCATTAACTATTCTGAAACCGAATAGTTAATCAATTTTATAAATTTTACCGATATCAACATCACGTGTCGATATCATTAACTATTCTGAAACTGAATAGTTAATCAAGTTTATAAATTTTGCCGATATCGACGTCATGTGCCGATATCGTTAACTATTCTTAAACCGAATAGTTAATCAATTTTATAAATTTTACCGATATCGACATCACATGCCGATATCATTAACTATTCTAAAACCGAATAGTTAATCAAGTTTATATTTTTCCTCTCACGTACCAGTAATGCCGATGTTATCCAGCTTGGTTAACATCATTAGCCTCCCATATCAGGGACAACAAATCAAATTCAAGAAACAATCATTACCAAAATTCCTTGTTACGATCTATTTCCTCCAAAAGAACCCATAAATTAAATCTAGTTCTCCGTTCCATTTTATTTTTCATCATTTAACCTTTCCTTTCCCTTTTTTTTTTTTCCCATCAATAAGCACCAAATTTTTATAGTTCAAAAGTTAGTAAAATAATTATTAACTAGAGGAGATATAGGTACCGAGTACCTACCTGTTGTGGACGCTCGACTTGCGTTCCTCTGTGGTTGCTATACTCCTCCTGCGGTTCCTCCTGAAACCACAAACACCCATCATTATCCCATATTAATCCACATATCACATGCAACATCAACATTGAAAATAATATTCATTTCTCTTTTACCAAATCTTTTCTTTCTCATCACATACATTCCTCACTATTATCCTTTAACTTTTCAGCTCATTAGTAGTCCAAGTGGACATCATAAATTCAATTTTTGATTATAGTTTATTCTTTTTGAAGATCAAGACACACTTTATGAAAGGCAAGAAAATAAATTCTACACTTGATATGGCTAAATTTTGTCGTTTTATCAACTTGGCCGAATCTACCAACAGGGGTGGCAACTCGACCTCTCCTTAGTTTTTTATTAGAGTTCTAGGACTCCAAATTAGGCGAGGTCAGATTCATTGGAAAGCTAACACTCCTAGCTACACTTCTATGAGGGGACCCTCCCTAAATTTTATAGTTTTCAGGTCCAAAATCCCCCCAGGAAACAGGGCAACGAACCTGTCCTGTTTTGCTAAGGAAGAAGGTATCTCCATTTCATCTTAAATCCCTGCTTCCTCATCAGTCACAGCCATGCCTTCCCTTTATTCATGGCATTCCCGTCTCCTTTTATGTCCTCCGAAAGTCACTGGTATCAAATTAATTAATTAAACACATCATAAGTTCTCATTCCCTCTCTGCTGTATCCAGCAGAGAACGTGGCCAAGGGAACCAAGAGTTCCCTTCCTCTCTTTTATGCACTCATTTCTTCTTCTTCTTTAAGGCACTTAGATTAATCTAATCCATTTAACCTCACTCATTTCTGCATTTTCCCAACATTTTATGTTAAAGAAACCTAATTCCCAATTCAAGAAAGGCATAAACTTCTAATCAAATTGAAGTTGATTTCATAGAAATTGGAATTAGAACTCCCTACTTGGATGGAATCTAAACTTTACTTCACAAATTTTAGAAGAAGCTTAGCCTTCTTCTCCTTGTATGTTGTCAGCCACTCTTCCCCCTCTTTTCTTCACCAATTCTTCACTTTTTTTCTTGTTAATTCTTCCACCCGATTGTGTTCCTTCACTTTATAATTCCAAGGCTTATTTGGGTTTACTAATTTTAGGTGTTTACTCCAAGTTTTTGATGAAAGAAAAATATGAAATTCTCCCCCCTCTTTATTCTTATTATCAGCCGGCCATGGATGAGAGAAAGGATGGGTATTTATAATCCCATCTCTTCTTAATTCCATTTTGGCCCCATCTTTCACCCCTTTATTTATTTATTTATTTATTTATTTATTTTCATTATTATTATTATTATTATTATTATTATTATTATTATTATTATTATTATTATTGCTTTATTTTTATATTATAACAACATTTGGAATTATTATAAACCTCCCTCTCTTTGTATACTTTATTCTCGGGCTTCACATTCTTTCCACCTAATAAAAATTTCGTCCCCGGAATTTAAACTACATACTTGACTCAAGGAATAGGTGGGGGTATTTTTCCTTAATCTCTGATTCTCTCTCCCACGTTTCTTCCTCAAATTGTGAGTTCCTCCACAACACTCTGACTAGTGATACTCTCTTATTCCTCAATGTTTTTTCACTCCGATCCATGATCTTGACTAGCCTGGTATCAAGTGTCAAATCTTCTTTTACTTCCATAGGAATTGGAGGTAACACTCGGGAAGGATCCACTTCCGCCTTCCGTAATAGTGATACATGGAATACATTGTGAATCTTCTCTAGGTGTGCTGGTAGCTTTAAACGGTAAGCAACCGGCCATATCCTAGCTATCACCTCAAATGGGCCAATGTACCTCGGAGCAAGCTTTCCTTTCATTCCAAACCGAATGATGCCCTTCCATGGTGCCACCTTTAAGAATACTCTATCCCCTATTTGGAATTCTAAAGGTCTCCTCCGGTTATCTGAATAACTCTTCTGTCTATCTTGGGCTTCCTTCATTCTTTGCCTAATCATCCTTACTTTATCAGTTGTTATTTGTACCATTTCAGGTCCTAGGAGTTTCCTTTCTCCAATTTCATCCCAGCATATCGGAGTGCGACATTTTCTCCCATAAAGGGCTTCATATGGAGCCATCCCGATAGTAGCTTGGTAACTATTATTATACGTGAACTCTACTAATGGTAACAAGTCTTCCCAGTTTCCCCCGAACTCTAGCACACATGACCTTAGAAGGTCTTCAAGTGTTTGGATAGTTCTTTCCGATTGGCCATCTGTCTGGGGATGGAATGCCGTGCTCAGGTTCACCTCAGATCCCAAAGCTCGTTGTAAGCATGGCCATAGCCTCGAGGTAAATCTTAGGTCTCGATCTGACACCATTGATATGGGTACTCCGTGTAGTCTAATCACTTAGTTCACATATAATTTGGCTAACTTATCTACGGGGTCCGTCATTTTGATGGGCAAGAATAGAGCCAACTTTATCAGTCGATCTACCACTACCCATATAGCATCATTGCCCTTTTTCCCCTTTGACAATCCGGTTATGAAGTCCATGGCTATATTTTCCCATTTCCATTCTGGAATTGGCAGTGGTTGTAATTCTCCTGCCAACCTTTGATGTTCTATCTTCACCTGTTGACATATCCCATATCTTGACACATATTCTGCTATCTCTTTTTTCATATTTGGCCACCAGTAATACTCCTTGAGATCCCTGTACATCTTGGTGCTCCCAGGATGGGTTGCAAACCGAGATTCATGAGCTTCCTTCAATATCTCACCCTTTAAGGTCTTATTCTCAGGTACGTAAACTCGTTTTCCCATCGCCACCAACCCTCCTGGCAACACTTGAAGGAATAACTCTTTGCCTTGCTTTATCTTTTCCTTGATTTTCCTTACACCCTCATCTGCCAACTGAACTTCTAAGACTTTATCTCATAACACCGATCCGATCTTCATATAAGCTAGTAGTGACCCTTCAGGACCCACACTTAATTGTATTCCCATCCTTTTTAATTCCCTCACATTCCCTTGTTCTGAAGTTTCTGTATCACCCATCACTGCTTTCTCTTTTCGACTTAATGCATCTGCCACTATATTGGCTTTGCCAGGATGGTAATCAATTATGCAATCGTAGTCCTTTATCAATTCCACCCACCTCCTCTGTCGCATGTTTAATTCCTTTTGCGACATTAAATACTTTAAACTTTTATGGTCAGTGAAAATCTGCACTTGTGTTCCATACAAGTAATGTCTCTATACTCGTAAGGCAAATACTACTGCTGCAAGTTCCAAGTCATGGACCGGATAATTCACTTCATGTGGCTTTAGTTATCTGGAAGCATATGCGATCACCTTCCCATGCTGCATCAATACGCATCCCAAACCCCTGCTGGAGGCATCACTGTAAACAATAAACCCTTCTGTTCCAGAAGGAAGGGCCAAAACGGGGGCTGATGTAAGCCTTCTTTTCAACTCCTGGAAACTCTCATCACATTCCTTTGACCAATTAAACCTTACTTCTTTACGAGTCAACTTGGTCAGAGGCGATGCTATTGTAGAAAATCCTTCAATAAACCTCCTATAATACCCTGTGAAGCCCAAGAAACTTCGAATTTCGGTCACATTTATGGGCTTCTCCCACTTTAGAATTGCCTCTACTTTTCCTGGATCCACACATATTCCTCCAGCTGAGATAACATGCCCTAAAAATATCACCTCTTTGAGCTAGAACTCACATTTATCTAATTTTGCATACAATTTATTTTCTCTTAATATTTCTAATACCTTCCTCAAGTGCTTCTCGTGCTCCAGATAAGAGCTCGAATATACTAGTATATCATCAATAAACACTACCACACATTTATCCAAATAAAACCGGAACACTCGATTCATTAGATCCATAAATACTGCAGGGGCATTAGTTAACCCAAATGGCATTACTAAGAATTCATAATGGCCATAGCGAGTTCTGAAGGCAGTCTTCTGTATGTCATGTTCTCTAATTCTTAATTGATGATACCACGATCTCAAATCTATCTTCGAGAATACTCTTGCACCTTTCAACTGATCAAACAGGTCATCTATCCGTGGTAGCGGATACTTGTTCTTTACCGTCACTTTGTTCAGTTGACGATAATCGATACATAACCTGAATGTACCATCCTTCTTCTTTACAAATAACACCGGGGCTCCCCAAGGTGAATTGCTCGGCCGTATGAATCCTTTATCCAACAACTCCTGAAGCTGGATCTTCAATGCAGCTAGTTCAATAGGGGCCATTCTATAAGGGGATTGTGCTATAGGGTTGACTCTTGGAAGAGTCTCAATGGAAACCTCAATTTCCCTTATCGGAGGTAGTCCTGGTAATTCCTCTAGAAACACGTCTGGAAATTCTTTTACAATAGGAATATTTGTTAATTCTATGCTTCCCTTCTTTAATTCTCTCACATGAGACAACCAGGTAGGGCATCCCTTTCTAATCAGTTTTCCGGCCATCATGACCGAGATTATGGAGTTTGGAATTACCCTCCTCTCTCCCCTGAATACTACCTTTTTTTCACTCACATCTTGGAGGTTTATAGTCTTTGTGAAACAATCTACTCGTGCTCTATGTCTACTCAACCAATCCATTCCTAGAATCAAGTCAAAATCATCTAATGCTAAAGGCATGAGATCTGCCTTTAGTTCTGCCCCCTCAATGTTTAGTATCACTCCCTTGTATACCTCATCAATGTTTATATTTTTTCCCAAAGGTGTACTAACTACCATTCCCACATTCAATCTACTTGGTAACACATTTAAATTTCTAGTAATTCGGTGGGCCACAAAAGAATGACTGGCCTCAGGATCAATTAAAGCATAAACTTGTATTAAACTCAATTGTAGTGTACCTGCTACAACATCTGGCATTGCCCCTATATCTTCTTGGGTCATGTGGTATATCCTACCCCGAGTCCTTTCCTCCTGGAATCTGGGTCGGCCTTTGTTACCACTTGTCCCTGACTGAGTAGGTCGTACAGGCCGATCAACTGTCACCGACTGTTGCTGGCTTTGGGTAGCCATCCCCTCTCCATGTGCTCTTTCAGTGACTCTATGCGGATATTCTTTCTTTCTATGACCCGTTTCCCCACAATGGAAACAACCTCTTCCCAAATACTGGCAGTCCCTCTATCGATGCCCTTCCCCTCTATAAATATAACATCTTCCTGGTGTGGCTGAACAATCCCCGGGGTGTTTCTGATGACATCTCATGCATATCGAGTAGACAGGTCCTCTATGCTCCATGGAATCCCCTATAACACTTGCCCCTTGGCGAGTCTGACCTCCCATGGATCCCCCAACATTAACTCGTCTAACTCCTCCTGAACTCCCACCATGAACAAAACTCCCCCCTTTTTTCGGTAATGGCCCAAATGATGACCCACTCTTTCCTTTCTTTGGAGGAGGATTCCTCCCTATAGGAGGTGTGAAATCCCTTCTTTTGAATCCCGTGGTCTGACTCTGTTCACTTGTTTGCCTTGGCGTGTCATTCATTACTCTTTCTATACCCTGAGCAGCTCTCACTAACTCTCGAATCGACTGAAACTGCATAGCCACCAAAATTAATTTCAGCTCCTGCCTAAGTCCATCCCGAAACCGTTCCACTCGATGGTGCTTAGTGGAAAGATGGGTGGTGGCAAAGATAGATAAATCCTGGAAACTTCTTTCATACTCCAAGACAGTCATATTCCCCTGTTTCAGATTCAGGAACTCCTGCTCTTTCTCTTTTCGGTGCTGCTAGGAGTAATACCATTCCTCGAATTCTTCTTGAAAGTTTACCCACCTCAAATCTTCTCCTGCCCTTCTTTCTCTAATGGTCTCCCACCAGGAGTGGGCACTCTCCGTTAACAGCTGGGTCACACAATCTACTCGAGTTTCCTCTGGCACCTGCATCTAATCTATAACCCTTTCTACCTTCCTCAACCAATGCCCTGCTACTTCAGCGTCTTCTTCCCCTGAATAGGTCGTGCAACCCATTTCTCGCATGCCCTTTACCCATTGGACCAGGGTGATTACTTTTTCCGCCCGAGGAGTAGAATTGGATGCACCCACAGCCATCCCTGCTGCTACTGCCTTGACCAATTGCTCGAGAAATGTGGGGTCCGAATAGGGATTTTGGGTGACCGTTGATGTCATTGGTGGTGGCCTGCCTTCTGATCCTTGGCCACCTGGTGTTTCAGCCGGCGATATTTTATGTTAAAGAAACCTAATTCCCAATTCAAGAAAGGCATAAACTTCTAATCAAATTGAAGTTGATTTCATAGAAATTGGAATTAGAACTCCTTACTTGGATGGAATCTAAACTTTACTTCATAAATTTTAGAAGAATCTTAGCCTTCTTCTCCTTGTATGTTGTCAACCACTCTTCCCCCTCTTTTCTTCACCAATTCTTCACTTTTCTTCTTGTTAATTCTTCCACCCGATTGTGTTCCTCCACTTTATAATTCCAAGGCTTATTTGGGTTTACTAATTTTAGGTGTTTACTCCAAGTTTTGATGAAAGAAAAATATGAAATTCTCCCCCCTCCTTATTCTTATTATCAGCCGGTCATGGATGAGAGAAGGGATAGGTATTTATAGTCCTATCTCTTCTTAATTCTATTTTGGCCCCATCTTTCACCCTTTTTTATTTATTTATTTATTTTCAGTATTATTATTATTATTATTATTATTATTTTTGCTTTATTTTATATTATAACAACATTTGGAATTATTATAAACCTCCCCTTTTTGTATACTTTATTCTCGGGCTTTACAATATAGGTCTCGTTTATTAAAGCCTCAAGATGCAACTTATTTTTTAATTTTCTCTTAAGGTTGAACAAGTGCCTGCATGAAATTCAATGAATGTTTTGAATTATGCAGAAATTGACCCAAAAAAATTGTAATTATAATGCATGTGTAAACCCTAATCTCTCAAATGGATACATCTATCTATATTAAATCAAGACTCCAACTTTTAATGTAAATGGTTAATATATAAATAAATGCTTCATTGAGTTAAGAAATGATGGAGGAAATATCATCTCAAGTTTGCATATTGTTTGAATGATATTTGTTTCAAGCATCTTCATGTGTTATATCTATAACTTGTTGGAGCATATATCTCTAAAGAAATTACTGATCTCCACGAGTGCATCCCATATCCCCTTTGACAATGAATCTCGGTAAGCTAATGGAATTAGTATTTGTATAAACACGTGGCAATCATGGCTCATCGTTCCATATAATCTACAATCCTTTAAATTCACTAACATTGATATGTTCGAGACATGTCCATTAGGAAAACACGAACTTTTAAGCCGTTGGTAAACTAGTAATTGTGCATTTTTGTCTAAGATGAAACTGGCTTAGGGTTTTGATACTCGTGACCTAACATAAACCACCTTCATATTTTTATAGTGACAAAACAATACTATATTCATTCTAGCTTTAATGTTGTCCATTGTCTTTCCCTTTACTTCCATAATCATGTTGAAAATGTTCTCAAACACATTTTTTTCTATATGCATAACATTAAGGTTATGATGGAGAATATTATTTTTTCAATAAGAAAGCTCCTAAAAAATACTTTTCTTAACCTAATTGTGGGTTAACCTAAAACCAGGAACTTCTGCTTATCAAATTGAAAATCAAACACAATGTCACCATACTCTAACATCATACCATATAATTCCTCACTCGAAAAAGTGGCGGTGTAACATCCTTTTTAACTTTGCCAACAAAGAAGTCCTTGTTCTTTTTGTACTTGTGGTACATTAACAAGAACCACTAATGAAAGTAAAAAGAAAGAAACATGCTTTATCGATATTTGTTAATGTGATTGCCTTGTTATTTTCCATACAGTATGGACATACTAGTTTTTCATGTGTGCTACAACCAGAAACCATTTTATAAGCATGAAAATCATTGATAGTCCACATCAAAGCTATTTTCATCAGAAAATTATGTTTCCGCGATTCATTATAAGCTAAAGCCTTAGATGACCACAACTATTTCAACTCATCAATTAATGGTCGAAGACAAACATCTATATTCCAACCCAGACTATTAGGACTAGGTATGATCATAGATAAAAACATGAACTCCAGTCTCATACACATCCCCGATGACAAGTTGTAAATCGTGAGCATCACCGACCAACAAGAATAAAGAGTAGCAAATGACCTGAATAGATTAAATGTATTTGTATATAACCTAAGACGCAAGTTCCTTGATTCTAATGAAAACTAATGATGCACATTATTAAAGTGTTTCAAGGCTTTGCCATTAGAAAGGTGCATCATCACTCTATCCATTGCATCATATGATTGGTGTTATGCTATGTGCTCAACAGTCTTTAGTGACATGAATAACTTTTGCAATCTAGGTATGATTGAGAAGTATCTAAGTTTTTTGTGTGCAGCAAGAATCTTTTCTCTATCAATTCTGAGTTTATAATGAGAATGTCCACATGTTTTGCACGTAGTTGAGTCTGCGTTTTCAAAGTAGAACAACATGCAAAAGTTTAATCACATGTTAATTTTATAGTATCCTAGACCGAGGGGTTTCATCATAGATGTAGCAACAGAGAAGTTCTTTTTCATCCTGTTCCCTTAAGAAAAAAATGCTTCTTTCCGATTCAACAATTCTATCATAACTAGCCTTACTTAACCCATGATTTAACTTGATGATGAATATGTATGGAATGACCAATAATATATTATGATTTGTGCAACCATTCTATAATGGTTTGTCAGAATCTTTTAAAAGATTTAAAAACTTTTCCGTGTCTGTATTAGATTCTTCATCTATGATTGGATATTAACCAACATGACACTAATTCATTCTCATCGCATCCATAACCATATTTCTATAAGGATTACTATTGTCATTTACAACTCTATGCACATTGCTAACACTAGAAGTTGACTCAATCATCCACTTTACCATGATGTCTTGAGAAACATATGGTTCTCTATGTTCATATCAATACAAGTATTTCTCTATGAACTATTTTTGTAAAAGATGCATTGTTGCAACATCTGAATCGATAATTTTTTTATTCTTACACATCTTGCATGAACATCTATATCGCTTCCACTAATATTTCTAGGATTAGATAGTATGCAATTAATAAAACCCTGAACCTCCATCACAATAACTCATCCTTTGCAACCTCTAGGTGAATCTCGATACATCCATGGAAATTGAAATGGTCATCCATTACTTATATCTAATCTATTTAAATAATGATGACAACATGTATTAATTAACTACGTTAACTAAATAAATTTGCAAACATATTGGTTTAGCCCAATCTTAGTCAATCTATTTTAATAATTCTCTTAATTCATTATCAATTATATATCTACATAAAGTTAAATTTCTATATATTTACTGAAAATTACAACTAGGCAATAAAATTGAAAAATATAAAACAAATCCATTAAATAAGCCATTATTTATTTCATTGCAAAACACTGAAGTTAAAAATTCAACATAAGTTTCATCAATTTACAAACAAATATAATTTTTAAAAAATCTAAAACAAACCATAACATGTACAAATCATAAATCCACACAACAAAATTGTATGGGAAAAAACTATAAAACAAATAAACACAAAAAAATAATACTTATACTATAAAAATATACAAAAAAAATTAACATTTAAAAATTGTGTTAAAAAAAAAAGGGTAGAATTGCTTACTTAAGGTGGAGAATCCTCAATAAAATTTGAATAAGAACATAGATGTTGACAAATGAAGTGTTGTGGTGGCCGAATTTGTTGTGAGAGGTTGAATTGTGTTATGGTGGCTGTTTATTGCATAAAAAATACTTAAGAAAGAAAAGGAAATAGGGGACGAGGAGAGGAGGGTCGATCGACAGGTCATAAATTAAATATTAGCGATGGATTTACCGATAAAATAATTCTATCAAGCATGCCATTGGTTATTCTGTTAGTAAAAAAATATCACATCACCGTAGAATTTGCCTTTTTAATCTCACTATAATAATGTCTGTAATTCCATAGGTATATACTGAAAGATTATTTTCATTAGTGTATTTACAAACAAACTTTACTGTTGGGGGTTAAAGCCGTTGGTAAAAGTTACACATCATCATACTTTTCTGGCTTTTTTATTCCTTCTTTTCCTACTGCAATTCCCTTAGTATATACCAACAAAATGTTTTAATTGGTGTTTATCGATGGATATAGCAATGAAAAAGTCTATTGGTAAAATTCACCGAAATCTACCTATCAATTTTTTTTTATTGGTGTTTCTATTTGTATTTGCTAAATTTCTAATAGTGATACATCTTGATTGGATTGATAAATTGATGAAAGACTTAGTTATTCCTCTCATACCACATAAAGTAAAATGTAGGTGAGAAGACTAACTCAATAGTAGATGCAAAAACTCTTTCCTTTTTTTCAGGTGCCTGTATGCCCACTAAAGCAAAGGTTACCATGTAATAGAAGGTCAACCCAAAAGAGTTCTGATAGCACCCTAAACTACAATAAAAAAAGAGCATTGAAAGAACAAGTGGTCATATATCTCAACATGCGACATGTAAAGGATACATATCGAATAGGGAATGATCTAAAAAGCATGTAGTTTGTCCATAGTGTGAAGAGACTTAAAAAAGCAAACCAAATGATAAATGAGTGCCTCAGGATAACCGGGTATTGACTAAAACTAAAATAAAAGATACATATCGGAAAATGATTGTTTTTTATTGGGTCCTTTTACTTCCCTTGTAATAATTGTAGTTTTATTTTGCAAAATTAACCCTCAATAAATCATGAAATAATGTTTAGAATTATAACACATGAAATAATGACATTGCATAATTTGTTTAGGAACTAGTTCTATTTTAAACAATAATTTAAAGGTGTTTGACTCCTTTTACCCTTAAATGATATGGGTATAATGCAAGTGCTTTATCCTCAAGTGGTTTCCAATAACAAAATGCATTTGTTTTCTGAATTTGTTATATTTCTCTTAAAAATATTTATCATCAAAAAATACTAAAAACATATGGTTGAATTATTGTAGAGGTTTGCATCGTTCACACTCTCACATTTCATTGTGGACTCATTGTTTAATTATTTTTTTGTCCTTAATGTTTTTTTTTTTTGGGTGATTACAACCTTTCAAAGTCAAATTAAAAGATAATTGATTCAAATTTGTTGATCAAGGACAATATTGAAAGAAAAAGGACATGTGTGGAAAAGACGTTGAAAAATGAAGGGTGGGTTCATAGTTGTGAAAAGTTCAATTTAGTCTTCCACCTTTTCAAATTATATCCATTCCATCCCTTAATTTTTTTTAATTAAATTTTGGTATAAAATTTTATTTTTATTATTTTTCAGTTACTATTTTGAGAGAGAAGAGAGATATTTTTTGGATTTCAATGTTGAAAAAGGAAAATCATTATTCACATAATTTTCAGCCAAAAAAAATAGTTGTTCTTAGTGTCCTTGCAATAAAATTATTTTGATGGTAGTTAAATAGAGTCTCAATATTCCATAAAAAAAAAGAAATCTAAGTCGAAGAAGACAAATCTATCCCGATTTGATTTCAGGGTTTTGGACTTTTTTGGGTTTTTTGGGTTGTTGGATTGGTTTCTAAATGTTTTAAGGGTGATGTTAAGGTGTTTTTGATTGAAATTGCTTAAAAACTAGGTTTTTAAGGAAAAAAATTAATGCTTTAATTTTTTAGTGGTGGCTGGAAAGTAGGTTGATAGATGACATGTTACATATCTTTTTTTAAAAAAAGAAAAATAAGTGCAGATAACATATCATCAAATTTTTAAAATTTTTAAAATTTTGGTTTTTATTTTTTTCTAGGCGTTTTCAACCTTTTAGGGCCAAATTAAAGGATAATTGACTCAAATTTATTGACAAAATAAATTATTGAAAGAAAGGAAACCAATGTGGAAAAGACACTAAAATAGGTGGTGGGAACTTTGAAAAGTTTAATTTAGTATTATACCCATTTAGTCCCTTCATTTTGTTACAATTCGATTTTGATATAAAAGTTTATTTTTATTATTTTTAGTTGTTGTTTTAAGAGAAGAGAGAAAGAGAGATTGCTAGATTTCAATGTTGAGAGAGAAAGTTGTTGTTCACATCATTTTTGACCACCAAAATGGTTGTTCTTGGTACCACAATTTCATGCAATGAGAGGATTTTAATGGTGGTTCTTTAGAGGTTCAATGTTTCATATATAAACAAATTTAAGTCATGGAAGACAAATTTAACTAGTTTTTATTTCAATTTTTTGGACCTTTCTTTTTAGGTTTTTGGGTTGATGGATTGATTTTTAGATGTTCTAATGGAGTTGATAAAGTATTTTTGGGTTTAAATGGCTTAAAAACTAGGTTTTTAGAGGGAAAAACCAATGCCTTGATTTTCTAACCACCACAATAGTGGTTGGAATCTAGGCTGGTAGATGACATGTTATATGTCTAATTTTTTTAAAAAAATAAGGTGGATGACAAGTCTTCAAAACAATTCAAAGTTTCTCTATTTTTTTTTTTATTTTGGTCTTAAATTTTTTTTCTAGCAATTCCAACCTTTTAAAGCCAAATTAAGGGATAATTGATTCAAATTTATTGACTGAGGACAATATTGAAAGAAAAAGGACCAATGTGGAAAAGAAGCATAAAATGGGGGGTGGGCTCAAACTTGTGAAAAGTTCAATTTAGTCCTCTTACTTTCCATATTATACCCATTCAGTCCTTTATTATTATTATTATTATTATTATTATTATTATTATTATTATTATTATTATTATTGCAATTCAATTTTGATTCAAAAATTTATTTTTATTATTTTTCAATCTTTTTTTTTATATATATATAAAGAAGAGAGATAGAGATTGTTGGATTCCGATGCTAAAAGAGAAAGTTATTGTTCATACTTCATACCATTTCTAACCATCAAAATGATTGTTCTTAGTGTCCACAAGTTTTATACGATAAGAGGATTTTGATGGTTGTTGTTTAGAGCCACCATGTTAAAACAAATGAAATTAACTCGGTTTGATTTTGGGGTCTTGGATCATTTTTTTGAGTTGATGGGTTGGATTTAAATGTTTTAAAAGTGTTGATAGGGTGTTTTTGGATTAAAATGACTTCAAATTTGATTTTTTGGAAAAAAATCCACTGTTTTGATTTTCTAGCCATCACAAATATGTTAAAATCTAGGCTAGTAAATGACACATTATTTGCTTTTTAAAAAGAAAACAAATAAGATCGGACAACAAGCCATCTAACTTTTAAAAGAAAAAAACCCATGCCCACACACGTGGGTCTAGGCTTGAAGGCCCAAATGCCTAGGCTCTTTATCTTTTTTTTTTCAAAATGTTTTATTTGATTTTTAGGTTAAATATACATTTTAAAAAATAATTTATTGAACCAGGTTAAGTCCATGATCCAGATTACATGTTTGATAGTTCAAGCCACAACGTTCGGGCTCTTATTTGTTTTCTTTTTTTAATGCATTTTTGTCCCTTTTTAAAATATATAATTTTGTTATTTGTTATCAATGATCTATTTTTTTTTTTATCTAACTTGAAACTAAAAAAAAAAAAATTCATATTTTATTATCAATTATCTATTTTTGTTGTTCCAACCTCACATGCTTGTCCTGATTTTTTTCTTAAAAAAAAAAATTCATATAAAAACAATCATGTGTTTTATTTTTGTATGATTAAATGAAAAATAATCTATGAAATAAAAAAGTTATTGAACTTGATGACGTGTATAACTTGCGTCATTAGTATGGTTGGTTGACTCGAGTTCACTTGGGTGTTTTTTTTTTTAAAAAATTAAGTATTGCTTTTTTACCGATTTTATCCTTTAATATTAAGAGCATGTTTTAGGATTGAGATGATTTTTTTTTTTCTAACCACAAGAATATAGTATTTGGTTATCAAATAAAAGTGTGGCTTAATTTGTGGGGCCTACCATTAAATGAGATCTAACCTAAATTATGATAAAGCTATTTTTTCATGCTTTTTCTAAATCATATTTCTGCTTTTATTATCTTCATTTTTTCTTACCATTAAAAAATCCATGAATCATTTTAACCTTTGCAATTTAAACGCTCTAGAATGTGCTTAGAGAAACAAATGTTTGGTTTTGCCTATAATAAACACTCCATTAAATCTACACAAATCATCCCTATAAGGATTGGAGAGTTTTCATAGACGAACCTTCATGCAAGCTTGACATGCAGTAATAAATAGTAATAGACATATTTTTTTTATGTATTAATAATTATATGCTTCTTATTTAATTTGAAGCTATGAATTTACTACTTGTTCTTTTTAGTCATTTTACCTTTAAAAATAGTTTTAACCAAACATATTTGATCAACTAAACATATATAAAATTCAACTAGTAACGACTAAAAGTATTTTTTTATTAAACTTTTTTTTTTCAAACCGCAACTATAAATGCTACCACAATACCAAACACACCCTAAGTTAATTCGAATTGAGCTTCCATATTTATTATTTGCAAGATTATTCATGTGGGTTTTGTAGGTCAATCCAGGTTGACTCAAGTAAATCCAATATGTTTTTTGTTTCATTATTTGATAAAAGTATTGTCTATTATGTAGTTGGTTTTGAATTCATGGTTAAAATATATTTCTTTTTTTAGGAAACATGTTAGCAATGCCTCAACATTTTTGTTGGTGTTCAAGGAAATTTTTCTCCGACCCGTGGCGTAGCGCGGATGGATTCTAATATTGTTTGACTAAATAAAGAACTTATTATAAGATACAAAGTTATTAGACACAACTAAATACATGGTTCATGTTGCAAGATCAAATATTTCGATCTACATCTATCTCTTTATTTTTTGAGTTTAATCTTTAATTATCTTTAACAACTTTGTTTTTCATGTCTTATTACTATAAATAATTATTTGATTAAATAAAAAATTTATTCAAAAAAACAAAAGTTATTAAACTTAAATGGGTATATCGGCCACATGTTTTCTCATTGTTTTACGTTGTGGTCCTCTCTCTTTTAATTTTATATTTCTATTATAATTCTAAAACTTTACCTTATAAATTCTGATCATAAAAGGATTTAATTAAAAACATAAAGATGAAAATGAGAGAAATATGTAATTTCTTTTGCACATCATACTTTGTCTGGAAGGTAAATATAAATCTTCATGAGCTTAAGTTAGTACAGGAATAACACCAACCAATCCCAGTGCAAAAAAACAAAAGTCTATTTATCCGACTGTTTCAATGATTAAAAAAGAAAATTTACCCAAAAAAGATGATGAGAACATCAAACTCCAGAATGTTCGCATGATTTATGATGATGGAGGATAGCTCAATCCTAGTATTGTAGTATTTTATTTAGATTTATTTATTAGGCTTTGTTTAGTTAATGTTTTATTTAAGTTTATTTATTGAATTTAATTTAATTATTGTTGGATATTTTTATTTAGTGAGTTATAAACCTAATTATTTGTTGTAGTTAGAGTTTTAGTATTTGAATTATTATTTTTTAAAATATTAAAAAATTGTTAATAACCTGAATAAAAATCATGAAATTGCACACTTTTCCAACTTCTATTCTCTCTTCTTCAACGTTTTCTTCTCTTTCTTTGACATTTCCTTCTTATCTTCTTCTTTTCTCTCTTCCGTAGCTTTGAATATCTTTTGGCCCGCATCCATGTGTTAAATGCCTAAGATAGAGGACAGGTTAATTAGCAGAATATTCCTTGAGTCCAATGAACACAGGTAGGGTAAAGGGCCAACATCAATCATCAATAAACAAAGAAGCAAAAGAAAAACATGTTAATTTATCGAGTTTTGGGGATATTTAACAATAATTATATTAAATTTCTAATGAGAACAGTTTTGGCAGCATCCTCCTGCGTATCTTCTGGGATAAGATTTTCTTGAACGATACTCTCAGGGAAGCCACTTGCTGCAATTTGTATGATATCCAACTTCTATAATATAAGGCCATCATTTTCCATGTTGATTAAGAGTCGAGTTGATAAAAAGAAAAGAAAAAATACTCCTACAAAGTTTACAAGGTCATCATTTTCTCTCTTATCTTCTCCAGAAAGCTCAACGGCTAGCTAGTTCTTTCCCAAACCCTAAATACCTATGTCATTTTCTTTCTGGATTAATTGATTACTTCAAAACTTGTGTAGAAATAGAAATCCCAAGTCTTATTTCATCTCTGCTCTGCATGAATGATAACTTTCTGCTAAGTACAGAGGACAAGGTGAAGAAAGATGTCCACCACCGACCAAAAGTAAGAATAAAGGAGAAGGAAGGCCTGGCCTGCACAAGTTCTCTGCAAACTCGAAGCTTCTTTCTTCTTCTTCTTTTCCCCTCTAATCTTTATGGTATATATCACTTTCATAGTTACCAAACTAATATATATATATTATATAAAGCTAAAGATCAGTAGTGCAAGCATACATTTTATTTTATTTTTCTAATTTATTTCATTATAGGAGTTGCTCTAATAATGTCTATGAAAATCATCATCATGTTTTTTATTTACATGGAATGTTTTCTGGATCAGCTTGTATGTACTTCGATTAATCCTCATAAGTTTTAAAGTTAGTGACCAAATAAACCTCTAGAAGCCATCAATATTAGCAATCTCAGAACTTAAATTTAATATCACAATGAAATAAATTTTTTAATTTTTAATTTTTATCATTGAATTATCTACTAGATAATTTAGTACAATCTTATTTTGATGCTATATGTGGTTGAAGATGCCCCTTTTTTTTTTTATTTGGAAGAGAAAACATTTTATTGACAAGTCTTATTAATTAATGGGTCCATATTGGTACTTGACAATGTGATAAGAAAGTTATCCTAACCTACAAAAAAGAATAATAAAAAAGAGGAAGAAAAATGAGTTTAAGGGCATGCACTGGATCGATCATCATTGATAAGGAATGCAAGTTTATCTTAGCTTTTCAGCTTGTTTTTTTCCAAAACAACAAGCTGAAGAGCTAAGACAAACGGGCCCTTGATACATTGGAAAGAGGTAGTCAAGACGGTAAATACAAATGTATATTATTAATCATAATTGATGTATTCTATCTAGTATTCTAGTTTCATAGATCATGAAATGAAAAGCTTGCACATATATTTTCCTAATTTACCACATATATTTTCATAACTCCAAGAAAATAATGTTCAAATATAAAATTACACTAATTCATTGCTAGTTAACTCTTTTTTCCCTCTTTATTCATATTTGAATTTAGTATCAAAATCAACTCTTTCCCACCTTTGCAAGATTAATAAAGAGTAACCTCATTTTTTTTTAAAAATAAAAAAATAACCTCATATTAGTCTCCAATCTTTTCTTATTAGTTGGATCCCTAACCTATACATCAATTCTCAATCATGTCCTTGCATACAAATCTGAAAATTGTTTATGAGATTGTGTGTGAGAGAGAAAGAGACTATGATTTTATTTGATATTACAGTTCAATTATGTTTTTAAAAATTTGAGTGTTTTTAGCTATAAATTGTCTTTTAATGTTTTATGGTCGTTTTGATGTGCTGGTGTTAAAAATAAAAAAAAATATTATTTTAATATATTTTCAAAACAAAAAATATTTTGAAAAATAATTATTATCATATACCTAAACAGACTTTATATATAGAAAATGATTTTAAATATAATATGGAGGATTGTTGATAGATTGGGAATCAAATTGATAAAAATAAAGTTAGGGGATCCAATTGAGAAATGAATAATAGTTGGGGGCACTAATAGGAGATTAGGCGAAGAATAAAAGAGAAAGGTCGGATGTTTGAATAGAATAGTAATAGAAAGCAATAATCATCAAGCAACTTTTCAAAACTAATTATTTGAGTAGGGTTTGCTGGCTGAAGAATCTTCCAAGCACATTCCTGTCTTGAAACGACCATCCTCGCAACGTTTCATATAAAAAAAATATTTTTTATTTTTTAAAATTATTCTAAATATACTAATATTAAAAATAAATTTAAAAAAAATAAAAAAATATTATTTTAATATATTTTAAATAACAAACATTAAAAACAAAAAAACATACCGATACCAAATTCTTTAAACCGTATCCATGAATTAAAAAGAAAAAATAAAAAAAGTGCAAAGTGGACTGATCTGACGAGTCGTCATGATATGGATGAGGATGATAAGTGGATGAGGATATCACCAACCGGACCCTGCCAGCTCACCCCAGCCCCCTTGTCTGAAGGAAAGCAACGGTCCCCTCTCTCTGACCTGTCTGCCTATTTAACAAAAATCTTACATGATTTGTCGTACTAATTTTAATGTACTAGAGGTTGAGAAACCCTCTCTCTCTCTCTCTTTCTATTATTTCGAAAACGTGAAATATATGAAGACTTCGCTATATACATATATAAAAGAGAGGGAGGCGGGTTTTGTTTGTAAGGCTGAGATAAAAGCTTAAGGCTGGGTTTTAATTGGTGTTAAAGAAAGAGAGGTTGGTTGGTGTTCAGTGAAGGAAGGAAGGATTGATGAGTGACTCTGTTCATAATCCTGTCTGGACCTCTTGCAAGGATGCAGCAGGAATCGCCGGTACTCTTCTTTCGATTCTTCTTCTTTCATATGTTTCTTGTTTAAAGCAAATGGCCCTTTTGTTCTGTTTTTCGATATCAATTTATTAGATTCAGAAAAACAAGATATCTCATATGGTTGTATTTGGGGGTTAGTAACTGCCTCGGATTTCCCCTTTCCATCTTTATTTCTTACAATTTGGATTGCAACAGGAACCCATGTACAGTTTGTTCAGAAAGGGAAGGGAAAAAAAGAAGATATGTGTGATCTTAAATTCTATGCATGCATTGGATACTTTATTTTTGCTTAATCAATGTACCAGTCCCTTTTAGATGCTTGCAATTCCCGTTCTGGAACTCGAAACAAATGTCAAATTAGATGATATGAAGAATGAAGTAAATGTATTTTGCTATATGAATAGAATTGGAATATCATTTGAGAATTTTTCCTTGACACCAATACTTGATTGTTGCAGGGAATATCTTTGCTTTTGGGCTGTTTGTATCGCCTATGTAAGTTGTTCTTCTGTCCTCGGTGTTCTTTCACTACAGGGATTGATATAATTCATCCCTTTGACTGCATTTTTTTTCCCCTTGATGTTGAAAATCTCAGACCAACATATAGGAGAATCATCAGAAACCGTTCAACGGAACAGTTCTCAGGGTTGCCGTATATATATGCACTAATGAATTGCTTGATCTGCATGTGGTACGGCACGCCCATCATATCTGCTGATAATCTATTGGTTGTCACTGTCAATTCGTTCGGCACTGTATTTCAATTAGCCTACATTATCTTGTTTATAATATATGCCGAGAGAACAAAAAAGGTATTTATCCCCTTTTATTTGCAGAACTTATCAACATTTTATGGGTTCTATGTTCTCATTCACTTACATTTGCTATCACTTTGCCGGCAGGTTAGTATGTTAGCTTCGCTGCTAGTGGTGCTTGGCCTATTTGCAATCATAGTAGCAGGAAGCTTGCAAATTCATGATCGAATGATACGGTGGATCTCTGTTGGGTCATTGACTGTTGTTTCTCTCATATCAATGTTCGCTTCCCCGTTGTTTATAATTGTCAGTAAATCAACTATTTCCTTTTAATTAAATATTTCCTCCTTAAATTGCTTAATTTCTAATTGCTTTTTTACCTATATCTCCAGAATTTGGTGATCCGAACAAAGAGTGTTGAATTCATGCCATTTTATCTCTCCCTTTCCACTTTCTTGATGAGCACCTCTTTCTTGCTATATGGAGTATTGAATTTCGATGCCTTTATTTATGTAAGCTTCCTCTGGCACATGCATTTCCTTTTCGTGCAACCTTTTCCCTCTTTATTTTAATACTTCAGATTTAATTACAAGCCAGTTTTGTAATTGTTGTGCAAAAACCCAAGCAAACTAACTGATAACACAAAATAAAAAGGAGTGGTTCGGCAAAGTTACTGCACAAAACTTCACTATTAAATATTAGGGATTATAACCACTAATCAAGAAGCACACTTAAATACCTCACTAAGAAAACCGCAAGATTACTCAAACACCACACTAATTCTGTTGACAAAAAAATCACAAACAAAGGTGGCTGTTACAAGTTACCAATTTCTGCAGCATAAATGCCACACACGCACACACGCACACACGCACGATTAAAGTAAGGTTACACAAGTCCATATTCAACTAGGAAACAAGTATCAAGCCAAATTTCAAAACTTCTTATAATTATAAGAGGGTTTTCTTGGGAATGGAACAATGTATTGTAACTGTACTTAATCAAATCAACAAATCAATTAAAGCCACCTCATTATTCAATTTAAGCCATTAATTTTAACAAATCTCCACCTTGGTTTAAATAGGGACAAATCATCTTCTACCTCAACCTTGTTTTCGTTAAGTGTGAAACTCCACTCTTCACACACACTTGCTTGTACCTTGCAAATTTTTTGTACGATAATCTTCTTTTCCACTATCTATCAAAGCAAAACTAACTCTCTTGTTGGATGCAAACCAAACACTTACTTTTTTGTATATTTAACTACACAAACTTCATTGCATGCCTCCACCTTGAACTGCACTAACCTATCACTTATACAAATTATTATGCATAAGTTTTCCTTTTGTCACTTCCAAAACACCATGACTAACTTTAATATCTAGGCCAGTTCAACCGAGCATGCATAACCAACGCAAATCAAGTTTCTCTAATTGAAATTACTGGCAATTCCTTTCAAATTTTGGGCATGTGGTCTAACATCACCAAACATCTTCATTGTACTTCATTCATCTTAATTTTACAAACAAATCAGCAAATTCCATCCAACTTTAATTTCATTATTCATCTACTAGCACTACAAATCTCCCACCAAATTCTTCATAATTATCTAACCATTCTTTCTTTGAACTAACATGGAAGGAGCATGTAAATCTAAAATTCATGGAGTCTTTTTTCAAACTTCCTTGCCTTTATTAACCTTGAAAGCGCAGCATCTCCAGACTTCTTGCAGTTTAGTTTCTAATATTCTAAGTCGGCTTTCATCTTCTCAAACTGATATTGAAAATGGCCTTTTACGCCATGGACAATAAAACATTCCCTGTTACTGGGAGAGAGGCACATCAACTCTAGGTCTAGGTGGGGAATTTTGATCTAGAGCTCTTTCTATCAAGTCTACCTTTCTCATTCCGCCATATCTCTACCATGATAATCATAATTTTGTTTTTCGAGGGCAACCAACCTTATCATCTTGACATTATTATCTACTCCTAAAACCCATAATTCTCTGGTAAAATTGTACTCACATCATTTAAACCCAAAGTTGCACTTCCAGCTAGCATTGTTTTGTGCCAACGCACTTGCAATGACATGCAAAGATGATAGTGGCAAAGGAGGGGATTGCTCCTTCATTCTCAGTCTATTTTATCCACATTAAAACTTTACCTGTGTCATCAACCCTATTAAATTTTGAAAAGATGGTTGTGCATGCTCATTCCTTCATCTATCCTCAACAGATATAAATCCAATTTTAAAAGAAAATGATTAGTTAATGACTTGGAAGTATAAATACTCAAAACTTTTCCCATGCCTCTAGGTGTTGACTTGCCTAGGACATTGTACTTAATCTTTGAAGCCAAAGCCAATTGAATCTAACTCACTACTTTCTTCTAATTTAAGTTCCAATCAACATCCTTCAGTTGTTCAGGTTTAGTCTCTTTGACAACAATATCAAGTTCTTAAGTTGTTAAAACATCCTTTATTGTGCTTTTCCAAAGAACAAAATTGTTTTCCCCATCACAACAATTTGATCTCAAATTCGTTATGCCGCACAACAATTTGTGTCCTCATCATTCTTCATTTTTGATTGCTTAAGTCTTCAATCAACCAGAATTTGATACCGCTGTATTGTGCAAAACAGGCAAACCAAACAGTAACACAAAATAAAAGGGACATCAAATATAAGTGGTTGGAAAAGCCTACTCTACAAAACTTCCCTATCAAATATTTGGGATTACAATCATTAATAAATCACACACTTAACCTCACTGAACCAAAAACCCAATTACATCCAAGAAATTACTCACAAGAAATACTACACTATCTGGTTGATAGCAAAATCACAAACAAAGGTGATGGCCACAAGAAGTTTCAGCATCCTCCCTCTAAATTACTATGCAACATACATATGTGTCATGTATATATACATCAAAGTCAGGTTACACAAGTCCATCCAACCAGGAAACAATTGTCAAGCCAAAGGGTCCAAATCTTAGGGTTTTCTAGGTTGTGGAGCAATGTATTGTAACTCAATTTACTTAATTAAATCGACAAATCAATTCAAGCCACGTCATTATTTAGTTTAAGCCATAAATTCCAACGATAATGTCCCTCTTTATGTAACATAAATTTATGAGAGTGTTTCATAACTATGTAGTTGTAATATGAATTGAATTATATTTATGCTTTTCATTTTATAAACCGATATATATATATATATCTGGGTAAGTTTACCCCACTAACCAAGTTTGATTTCCATTTGAACTTCAGGTTCCAAATGGCCATAGGTACCATTTTGGGAATTATACAATTGATGTTATACTTTCACTATAAGAAGAAATCCGTACAAGAGTCCAAAGAACCCTTGATAGTTTTGCACGCATAAAATGGACATACTGGCAAAAGAAGGTGAGGAACAAGCAATGTCTCAATTCAATTGTTTTGTTATTTGTGATAATCTTTTATTTGTTTGAGAGATGGATCTTTCATTTGCATTGCTTTCCGGTATATAATGACGGGTGCCAGGGCATGTTGATTTTCCCTGCGGCTATGCTTCAAATAGGAGTGTATTCATAACTTAGTCTAGATAATGGATGCTTTGGAACTTCTTGTTTCAAGGAGTGTCTCCTTGAAACAAGCAGTTTGTGGGCTGTCTTTCTTTCCATATTTTGAATGATTTTAAATTTGATATGAATCCATAGGTTTATCCAACTTCCTAATTAAATGATAATCTAGGCTTCTGGTGCAACTGATAAAAGGCCCTAGAGGAACGTATACATGACCAACATGATCCAATCCTCATACTCTTCAGTCACTTTTATGTGTGTGCACTTATGTTGGTAATCAAAACTCAATCCTCCAGCACCGGTGATTTTTTTCCTTTGTTCATGTTTTCAGTGCACTGCTGATGTGTGCATCCACTATTTCTGCTCTTGCCTTGAATCTTCAAATCTATTTCCCTGCCCATCCTTTTGATATCAGGGTTGATACACATCATTCTAGCACATGCTTGACCTGAATATTCATATTTGAACGTCTTCTGCTGTAAGACATATATGAGAAACACAATCCCCTTATCTTAAACCTGTAATTCTAGTAACTTTGAAAAATCCTTAATACGATATCACATGAAGGTATGAGTGAGATGTAACATTGAAACATGGAGTGACTGCTTAGAGGCATGTAGACAATTTTATTCATTGTACAGTAAGTCTTATTTGGCATATGAACAAAAAAAGAAAGAAGAAAGAAAAACAACTATTGTGTATTTAAAAAAAAATTCAGACAAGAAGCGTAAATTTTTTCTTATCCTTGAAATAAAAAAGAGGTTAAGGCCTCCATTGTACAGTCAAAAGTTCATTGGATTGCTGAATGCAGAGCAGAAAAGAAATCACCTCATAATTCTTACTCGCTCGACTTCCAAAATTTTAGAGAAAGGATGCCAAACTCATGATTTCTTGTAGCTTTGCTCTCCAAGTTGGATAAATATGCCATAAGTTGCTGATGTTTTGAATATATATTTGTTTCATATCTTATGTTAGGAAAATCCAATCCTTTAACAGCTGTTCTTCTTATTTCTGCATGTAATTCAGGGTTGAACTAGCAGTTAGTAAAGTGAACGTTTGTTCTGTTTGCTTGGTATCCAAGACAGTGACTTGATCGGTTGCTGTTCGCCTTTTCAAGGTGACCGTGGTTTTCGAGATGTGCGTGCAAGAATCCTTGCAAGTACTGTGTTTATTGGGAGCCTGGACTCCTGAGAATAATTTTTGTCCCTGGTGATGGCATCCATTTATTGAGGACTGCTTTCCCTGGTCGCAGCTTTTTCTATTCGGTTACTCTACTCTTACCTTTCCTCCTGATCTCCTATTTCAATGTTGTTTGATCAGTTGCCCGTCCCTTATTGCAATGTTGTTCCATTTGTGATGAACATCATTATTCTTCCAAAAATAAAATCTGATTTGATGCCCATAACAGCAGCATTGCTTGGATCACTTGATAATGGTAGTGTTCGTCAGTCTTCTGTGTTCTTATATATTATTTGTAATTTTAAAAAGTAAGTTAATAGATCATGCATTACACTTGTGTAAATCAAGGTCGGAAAATAAACAAATAAATTTAAATAATTTACACAAGCACGATACGGTTCAATTCCAGAAATGAAATCATCAGTAATATGTGTTGTAAGTGTTTGACTCTTAAAAAGGGTCCAGATGGATAGATTTGTTTTTTTTTGTTTTAGTTAGAAATTACAAAACAAAAATCCTACATTTTGGAATCAATTCCCAACAACAGCGCACCTAAAAAGATTTTACAATTCAAACCTTCTTTTTCAAGGATTGCTGGGGAGATATGCATTGGGCATGCACGGAGGACCTGATGTGTTGATGATGAACAACCACTGGCGATCCAAAAGCTTAGACCATTGGATTGCATGTCTATCTTTGTATATAAACACCCCAAACTTTTCATCGTTAATGATGTGGGATTCTCAACACTCAAATGCTAGAACACTTCAACAAAGGATTTTTACTTTTCATCATCACCTTCCATGAAGCTGAGAGGAAGCGCTCGCATTCGCACATGTCTAATTAGAAACAACTGCCCAGCCAAATAAAAAAAATGCTAATATCAACACAAACTCACCAGTGATCGTATGCTTTGTCAAGCAATAACATATTTAGCTACGTTTTACAAAATCTTCTTCATTTATATTTGTCTCAAACTGTGATAGGCCAACAAGTTCAGCTCCTAATCAGCCCATTGTGCAATCCACACGTAATAACATAAACATCTTGCACGCACAAAATCTGTACCAAGGTCATGTTTTGAGAATCTTGTGGTTACAAAAGCACAAAATTGATGCAAAGAAACCACCCTAATATTAGAAAATGTGACAAGAAGTATACAGATGATATGCTATAATGCAAAATTTCCTTTGTATGTGATGCATGGAGTTTCATTTATTTCACTTGAAACTAGGCTAATATGATTTCTAAATTACACTTGACAGGTGAAAACAAGGACATGTACTTCAGTAATGTGTGCCTCTTCGTAATGCTGCATTGCAAGGTGATAGGAAAACTGCTAGGTGCTTATTACAGAACAAACTCTGAATTGATCCAAGTACAGTATCACCAAAGGAATATGAAAAATAGTTGTTATCTAAACTATATTGTATCTAAGTACTTTGCGTAAAAAAACTCGTACATGTGCAAGTGAAAGAAAAATATGCATTAAGAATTCAACAGCATGACTCTTCAACTTAAAACAAAGCATATTTCATAATAGCAATAAGGCATCGACATTCAAAGTATATTCAATTTGAATATATGAATTAGGATCAATGAAGGATATGATAACAACATTTAAAGGATCATATGGGTAACAACATGTTGTGCACCTAGTGCAAAATTACCAGATCAGTAAATCGAATTTGAATATGGTTTTCTGCCTTCTGGTGCTGCTTTGCAAATACAACGAGAGTTACTATGGTTCAAGGTAAATACAACTTTAAGGCAACCACAAGCAAACATCATCATGGATGCTAGATAGTGGGGCATCCCACCACATTACATTTGATCTTCAAAACTTGGCTCAACATCTACCTTACACTGGCACTGATGATGTTATGATAGGAGATGGTAAAGGTTTGACAATCACACACCTAGGGTCCAATAAACTTTACTCATCCACTCCACGCTCATTCAATCTTACAATATTCATTTATGTTCCTGACATTAAACGGAATTTAATATCTATATATCAATTCTGTGTTGATAACAATGTCTCTATTAAGTTCTTACCTTGGTGTTTTCTTGTGAAAGATCTATTGACGGGGGGAAAATATGAAAGAATTCAACTTAAGAATGCATTAAGAATTCATTAAGAAAAATATGTGCAAGTGAAAGAAAAGTTATGCATTAAGAAAGAAAAATATATGTGCAAGTATATGTGCAAGAAAAATATACGGTCCAAAAACTCGTATATGTGCAAGTGAAAGAAAAATATACAATAAGAATTCAACTTAAGAATTCAACAGCACGACTCTTCAACTTAAAACAAAGCATATTTCATATAGCAGTTTGGCATCGACATGCAAGTATATTTAATCTGATATATGAATTAGGATCAATGAAGGATGTGATAATAGCATATAAAGATCATATGGGTAACAACATGTTGCACCTAGTGGCAAAATTACTAGATCAGAATCGAATGAATATGGTTTCTGCCTTCTGGTGCTGGCTCTGCAAATGCAACAGAGTTACTATGGTTTCAAGGTACATACCACTTTATCAAAATCAATCTCCATTTTTTTACTATTCCCTTTTAAATATTTTCCAGGTTTGATTAAACTGGTTAAGAGTTTCATTCCACAATTTATATCAATTAACATATATATTGAGAACTTCAATCCTAAGAGCTTGTTATATATTGTTCTAAGAATCTTTGTTTTTTAAATTTCAGCAAATTCAGGTAGTTTAACTGATCTTAGGGGGTCTTCCTTGAAAAATCTTATTCATTTGCTTTATGTTTCACAAATATATATAAAAAAATCGATCTGCTGATGCAAATAATATAAATCCAATATGTAATAAAATACAGTAATTAATGTGTATCCTTAAAGAAAATAAAGAAAAATCTGGGGAATGCAAAAAAAGATTCATGATATTCTATTAAATTGACTAGAAAATATTGAACAGATTCCCTTACTACCTTACTGTAAGAAATCAGTAAAAATGGAAAGAGTAGGGGACAATCAAGTTTTTCAACTGTAATATAAGCTTCAATTAATCAAGTACTAGAAACTATATAGGAGCATTTGGTATAATGTATATATCATCTAACAAGTTTCAAAGAACTTCAAGCATACTAAATTATACTGCAATTTCCCGAACAAGATTTGAGAGCAAACATCAAGAGAAAAGAGCATTCTATTCCTTCTCCTAAAGAAAAACCTAGTTTTCTTCGATGAACTGATTCTAGGTCAAGAGGAAGTAAGTACAAAATTACCTTACCACTACATTCATGGTTTCCTGTAGTCTTTGGTGCAGCCCTTAGCTTACCTGGGGGCAATGATAATGAAGAAAAGAAGAATCAGAAGGAATAAAAAAGAAATATTATCGTTTATTTCATATCCCACTATGTTACATTCTATCTCACACACACATATATACACAAACAGAATGCATTTATTACCAGAATTATTCTAGCTATGTCACTTATATTTCTCTTAAGATAAAGCCTAAAAGAATGATTCTAGCTATGTCACTTATTTCTCTCCTAAGATAAAGCCTAAGAATCTGTAAGTAATAACTCATAAAAGTAAGAAGAATCATGACAAAAAAGGAAGAAGAATCATTGTTGCTACCCAATTTTTGACCCATGTTTTTGATATTATTTTCAAAAAAAATCCAAAAATAGAGAAAAACATATGAAAATCCAAAAAAATATGTTTTTTTAATTTCATCATTTTTAGCATTTTCAACGTCGTCTAAAAAAGAATTTAAATTGTTTTCAAACGTCGTTCGACTTTTCACGCGTCATTTTTAAATCATTGATTTTCCGCAATTTGAAGTCGACTGTGATATTGATCATTTTCAAAAAATACAAAAAAATAAGAAAAATCAAAATTTACAAAAGAAAGAAGTTGAGGGACCAAGTTGAAAAACCTAGCAACATTTTTGCCTATAAATACTGGTTTCCTCAACATATTCAAGGGGCAATTTTGACACATTAAAAAAAAACACAAAAAACCCTAAACCCACCTTTTCTCCCTACTCACAAAAAAAAAAAAACAGCCGGCGGCGCCCCACTGGTTTTGAATTTTTGTTCCCCCGGGGGGGGTCCTTGGATTTTGCTCTCCCAGCACCAGAGAGCCAAGGACCCCACCATTTCTCTTCCCAATTTACAGCCGCCGTCTCCCCTGGCTTGGAGCCCGTTGGGGTTTTCCCCTTCGTCACCATTTTCCTTCCTTAGCCGCCAGCCATCAACACTCGGCAGCTGCTCACTCACCCCTCACCCATAACAAATCAGCACCGGCCCCCCCTTTTTCTTTGATTTTTTTTTCCAGCGCTCACCAGCAACACACCTGAACACCCCCCCCCGCTTTACATTTGATTTTTTTTTATACCAGCCGTCGCCTCAAGCTTCAATCCGGCGCTCCCCACTGTTTTGATTTTTTTTCCAGCCATCTGAACCTCCACCAAAACAGCATCAACCCGATCTGACTTTGATCCTCTCCCAAAACAGACACAGAGCTCTTCTTCTTTCAGCCGGCCACCATCCTTTTCTTCTCCCTCAGGAGAACCGGCCGCCACCCCCTCACCCCTCCCTCAGCCACGACTGCTTCCCCTTCGATTTCCTTTCCTCAGCGACGGCCGAACAGGCAGCGCCGGGGCAACACTTTCGCCCGCTCCACTGCCTTCAACCGGCCACCGAACAACAACTTCAGCAGCCCACGGAGCAACCGCCCGATCTGCCACCCGAAGCAGAGGAGAGAAGACGAAACCCCAGCGACCACCGACAGCTCCTCCTCCACGACCGATCTGCCACCGGAGAAGAAGAAGAAACCATAACAGACCGATCTGTAGAAGAAACAGATCGAAAACCGAGAAGAAGAAAAGGAGAAGCTGATCTGATGAAAGAAAAAACCGAAGCAGATTTAAAGAAACGGAAATAAAATCTAAAATCTACTGTTTGTTGCGTGTTCTTGACTTTGCAGGTGGCTTTACTTCACACCGCGGCAACGAAAGGATGATGGGAAGAAAGTCGATCCAGCCCCACTGTTTGCAGGTTTTTTCTTGCGGCGGCGCGTGAACCCACTCCCCGCCAGTGGCGGGGGCGCGTGGAGGACGCGCCGCCACTGTTCCTGCACACTGCTTCGGCTTGCAGAAGGGTTTGCCTGCAAATTTCTGGAGTTTTAAGGACTTTTTTGTAATTTTAAATTAATTGATGTAATTTTTTATTTATTTGTTTTGAATTTGTTTTTTTTTGTATTTGTATTGTGGATGTAAAAGAAAAGAAAAAGAAAAAGAAAAGAAATAAAAATAGTGAAAGTGTATGTGTGGTGTTTGTATTTTGTTTATTTATTTGTATATATTTTTAATGATAAAATTGCAAATATACTAAAGAAGAATTTAATATTTGATCGGATCTCGGTTAAGAATTATTAACTTATACGTAAGTGATATTTCTAATTTCCGGTGAAAAGACAATTATTAGAACTTCTTTAACACACAAATTCGCGAAGCAGCTTTACCTCAGGCAAGGGTTGTGTTAGGGGTGCTAATACCTTCCCTAACCACAACCAGTCCCTTGCCCGTGAATCTCTGACCAGACCAGTATATCCGGTTTCCTAGTAGCCTTCAATAAATTACTAGGTTGGCGACTCAACGAACCCCTTAAAGCAACGCTAACAACGAGATTTAAATCGCCAGCCGATGCCGCGCGCTGATTTTTTTTTGGGGTGCGACAGAATGACGACTCCGCTGGGGAAGGTACTGTTTTTAACATTATTGGACTAAGCTTTGAATATTTGATGTTTTAAAGTTTTTGCATTTTTATTTTTTTTGTTAATATTTATTTCCATGCATTTTTATAGAATGTCTCATGCATACCTGTATTTATTTTTGAAAGCACACACAAGCTTCTAGGTTAGGTGGAACTAGCGATCTGCCCTAAGACTATTGGTCAGGGTTTCAGATGCGTGAAATACCCGACTCATATCTGAGTGCCTGCTTGGTAATGGTTGGGTACATGTGCCCTTAACTATTCCTTGCAACGCCGCCCATACTGTCTTTACGAAGAGAACGTCACTGGGCAAGGATATGAGACCCTTTTGAAGCCAGATAGAAACCTACCATGTTCACATAATGAATAGAACCTGTCCTTAGGTTGTATGTGCTATTGTTATTTGCATAAGGGCAAACCCTTCTTGAAGCATCTTGAACTCAAAGGACTTGTGGGTGACATCATTGGCCGACACTCTGAAAATTTTTCATTGTAGAGTTTGGGCAAAAATCACGATTCTTGTTCCATCATGCAAGAGTACGACCAATTGTCACCTCTCGAAGGGTGAGTTCGGTCATATAGATTACATGTTCATACATTTTTCATGCATGCGCCAGAATGAAAAGTAGGTCCCCTACAAGTCTACAACACCCGACTTTGAATGAAGAAAAACACGGGAGATGAAGAGTATGCTCGTCATAATTTTTGGAGACATGTGTGACTTGCTTCTAGCTTACTCGGTAGATACTGAAAAATAACTCTAGAAAGTTCCTTCCAACGACCCTATCATCTTTGTTCAAAGCCCAATAATGACTCTGCCCGAAGAAATTGGGGGCAAAATTTGTCAAGAGCCTCAGCATAATCAGTATTTCTGCAAAGGCTTGGTTGGAAGGCTGACCGAAGGGGAATTGCACTATCGGGGCATAATGGAGCCTATTCTTTGTTCTGTCAAAAAAAAAAAAAAAAACTCTTAGTTTGATTCATGCACTGCAAAATTTCTTTTCTTGATTTTTGTTCAACCTATTCCAGTTTTTTTGTTAGGTTAACTTGGCTCAAAATTCCGCAACATTTTCCTTGTCAAGTGAGCCTTTCTTGTTAATAAGGATCATGTGTTTTCCTGTGGTTCATAATATACTTTCATTTTGTTTGTTTCAATACAAAGAACACATTGAGCATAACCTTTAAGCATGAAACCATCACACCAAGAATCTTTGGGTGTGTTTCCTTCTTTTCAAAAACTAGCATGGTCGCACATGTTCACAAGGATTTTGGGAATCAAAGTTTAGTACGGGAAACTGAAATCATGTTGATGTTTGTCCAAAGCAACGAGTTCTGGGAAATTCAGGTGATTCCTTAGAAAGGTAACATACACCTAGAAAAACCCAAAAAAAAAAAAAAGAAAAAAAAAAAACAAACAAACAAACACCATGAAGTGACTCTAAAGCTGAGTTTTGATAGTGCATGATAATGAGAAATCACTTTGCATACTCGCATGAAAGCAAGGCTTACCGATCCTAAATGCATGCATTTGAGATGAAAAAAGGCCATCTTTGATAACTTTTCACGAGGCTAAAAATATACATTTGCAGTCCCCTTTTGAGCCTAATAAATATTCTTGAAAAAATAACCTTGGCTAGGATCACCCCACTGGGGGCAAGTGCGATGACATTGAAAAAACTTCAATGATGAAAGTGCCCAAGCAATACTAGGGGCATAAAAGAAAATTCTCAATCATTAAAGGTGTGCCCAAACAAAGCTAGGGGGCACGAAGAAAAATCCAAAGGAAATCAAGAGTTTTGAGCATAAAAAAAAAAAAAAAAACAATATTATGATGCTCAAAACCATATGAAGAAACAAAAAACAAAGAGAGTTAAGCCCAAACCCAATACAAGGGGGCACGAATAGACAATTTTTGAAAGACAGTCAAATGACAAAAGGTCAAGAAACAAGCACAAGTGATCCTTAGTCTTCAAATCCCTTAAACACCTGTTTGAGCCTAAAAATATCATTTTCTTCATAACCAAGAGCCCAAGCCTACATTACGTGCCTAATCAAGCCCTTTCTGATCAAAGGCAACAATCTGGATCGGTAGGCAATGCTCTCTCATGTGAACCAAATCATTATTTCATGCAAATAAAATATATGCTTGACAACCTCGGTTCTCAATAACCTCAAATTGAATTTAAACCTTTTCTGACAAACCAGAGGTCACTTCATATTTTTACCAAAACCCAAAACAAGAAGTTTTCATCACTTCTGATAACCTCTCCATAGAAATCACTTGAATGTTTTTAGAATGAGTTTGCTTTGATCGATGTCAAAATAATTTTTTGTGTTTGGAATAACTTTGGAAATTTCAAAAATTCTGCATGAAAACAACTCCTTGTCAAACCCTTCCTTCATATAGCCTCGTCCACAAACCCGAATTGACACTTGGGGGCATGATCAAGCTAGGGAGCAATAAAGAAACATATGACCTAGGGCAGGCTCCGTGATTCCCATTCTAAGAAAATGTCGAGCAAAGTTGGCAACCCTTGAGAATAAAGGGGCGGAGGACAAAGAAATACGATGATATCAAGTCTTTCCTAGAGGTAAAAATCACAAGAGATGACTCGAGTAAGCAAGAGCGAAGAAGCCATCGAAGTTCACTGCCAACACTCCAACTTTTGAGAAAAGAAGAGACATCATGAAGAAAGGGACCTATTTTCTCAGGTAGTATACATGCATATTGATCATAATGCATTGCTTTTAACATTGTCAGGTCGGTGTTTCATCATCATCTTTTGGGTGGTGGTTTTCTAACCCTACCTCATTTTTGAAGTGCGCTTTGAGCTCTCACCTCTTTCTGTGTGCGCCTTTGAGCTATCATCTCGGGTAGTGCGTTTTTTCTAACCCTACCTCATTTCAAGTGCGCCGTTGAGCCCTCACTTCTCAGGTAGCGCGTTTTCTAACCCTACCTCATTTCGAGTGCGCCTTTGAGCCCTCGCCAACATTTTTCTTGGGTAGGTCACCCATGACAATGAGACCGCGTTCTTCATATTTTTTCCATCTGGGTTGGTCACCCATTACAATGAGACCACACTTCATATTTTTTCCATTTTTGGGTAGGTCACCCATTACAATGAGACCGCACTTCATATTCTTTCTATTTGGGTAGGTCGCCCATCACAACGAGACCGTTCATCATATTTTTTCCAGCTGGGTTGGTCACCCATTACAATGAGACCACATTTCATATTTTTTCCATTTTTGGGTAGGTCACCCATTACAATGAGACCGCACTTCATATTCTTTCTATTTGGGTAGGTCGCACCATCACAACGAGACCGCTTTCATCATATTTTTTTCCAGCTGGGTTGGTCACCCATTACAATGAGACCACATTTCATATTTTTTCCATTTTTGGGATAGGTCACCCATTACAATGAGACCGCACTTCATATTCTTTCTATTTGGGTAGGTCGCCCATCACAACGAGACCGTTCATCATATTTTTTCCATCTGGGTAGGTCACCCATTACAATGAGACCCCACTTCATATTTTTTCCATTTTCGGGTAGGTCACCCATGACAATGAGACCGCACTTCATCATATTTTTTCCATCTGGGTAGGTCACCCATTACAATGAGACCACACTTCATCATATTTTTTCCATTTGGGTAGGTCACCCATTATAATGAGACCGCACATCACATTCTTTCTATTTGGGTAGGTCGCCCATCACAACGAGACCACCTTTTCATATTCTTTCCACGTGGGTAGGTCACCCATTACAATGAGACCACACTTCTTCACATTTTTTCCATTTCAGGGTTAGTCACCCGTACAATGAGACCAGCATTTTTCTAGGGTTCGTCACTCGTACAATGAGACCAACATAGGGTTCGTCACCCGTACAATGAGACCAGCTTTTTTTCTAGGGTTCGTCACCCGTACAATGAGACCAGCACCAGGGTTAGTCACCCGTACAATGAGACCAACATTTTTCTAGGGTTCGTCACCCGTACAATGAGACCACCATAGGGTTCGTCACCCGTACAATGAGACCAGCTTTTTTCTAGGGTTCGTCACCCGTACAATGAGACCAGCACTAGGGTTCGTCACCCGTACAATGAGACCAGCAGCACTAGGGTTCGTCACCCGTACAATGAGACCAGCTTTTTTCTAGGGTTAGTCACCCGTACAATGAGACCAGCTTTTTTCTAGGGTTAGTCACCCGTACAATGAGACCAGAATGAGGTCGCCAGATGGGATCTCATGTAGCTTTGGTTAAAGGGAATCGTCAGATGGGATTTCAGGTTAACCGAGTTACGCATATTTCGTTCCAGTTGAATGAGGTCGCCAGATGGGATCTCAGGTAAACCCAATGTGTGGGCAGGTCGCCCGTGAAAATAGACTATTGGGAGAGTGTGGGTCGGTCGCCCGTGAAAATAGACTTGAGTGAGTATGTGTGGGCAGGTCGCCCGTGAAAACATATCAGTGTGAGTGTGTGGGCAGGTCGCCCAAGATAATGAAATCATTTTCCTTTTGTTTTCTTTACAAAGCTTACTATGCAAAATTTTGAGGAGTTTTGCTTCGTAAGCATTGTAAAGAGGGGGCATCTGTTGCTACCCAATTTTTGACCCATGTTTTTGATATATTTTCAAAAAAAATCCAAAAATAGAGAAAAACAATGAAAATCCAAAAAATATGTTTTTTTAATTTTCATCATTTTAGCATTTTCAACGTCGTCTAAAAAAGAATTTAAATTGTTTTCAAACGCGTTCGACTTTTCACGCGTCATTTTTAAATCATTGATTTTCCGCATTTGAGTCGACGTTGATATTGATCATTTTCAAAAAATACAAAAAAATAAGAAAAATCAAAATTTACAAAAAGAAAGAAGTTGAGGGACCAAGTTGAAAAACCTAGCAACATTTTGCCTATAAATACTGGTTTCCTCAACATATTCAAGGGGGGGGCAATTTTGACACATTAAAAAAAAACACAAAAACCCTAAAACCCACCTTTTCTCCCTACTCACAAAAAAAAAAACAGCCGGCGGCGCCCCCACTGGTTTTGAATTTTTGTTCCCCGGGGGGTCCTTGGATTTTGCTCTCCCAGCACCAGAGAGCCAAGGACCCCCACCATTTCTTTCCCAATTTACAGCCGCCGTCTCCCCTGGCTTGGAGCCCGTTGGGGTTTTCCCCTTCGTCACCATTTTCCTTCCTTAGCCGCCAGCCATCAACACTCGGCAGCTGCTCACTCACCCCTCACCCATAACAAATCAGCACCGGCCACCCCCTTTTTCTTTGATTTTTTTTCCAGCCGCTCACCAGCAACACACCTGAACACCCCCCCCCCCCCCGCCTTTACATTTGATTTTTTTTTATACCAGCCGTCGCCTCAAGCTTCAATCCGGCGCTCCCCACTGTTTTTTGATTTTTTTTCCAGCCATCTGAACCTCCACCAAAACAGCATCAACCCGATCTGACTTTGATCCTCTCCCAAAACAGACACAAGCTCTTCTTCTTTCAGCCGGCCACCATCCTTTTTCTTCTCCCTCAGGAGAACCGGCCGCCACCCCCTCACCCTCCTCAGCCACGACTGCTTCCCTTCGATTTCCTTCCTCAGCGACGGCCGAACAGCAGCGCCGGGGCAACACTTTCGCCCGCTCCACTGCCTTCAACCGGCCACCGAACAACAACTTCAGCAGCCACGGAGCAACCGCCCGATCTGCCACCCGAAGCAGAGGAGAAGAAGACGAAACCCAGCGACCACCGACAGCTCCTCCTCCACGACCGATCTGCCACCGGAGAAGAAGAAGAAACCCATAACAGACCGATCTGTAGAAGAAACAGATCCGAAACCGAGAAGAAGAAAAGGAGAAGCTGATCTGATGAAAAGAAAAAACCGAAGCAGATTTAAAGAAAACGGAAATAAAATCTAAAATCTACTGTTGTTGCGTGTTCTTGACTTTGCAGGTGGCTTTACTTCACACCGCCGGCAACGAAAGGATGATGGGAAGAAGTCGATCCAGCCCCACTGTTGCAGTGTTTTTTCTTGCGGCGGCGCGTGAACCCACTCCCCGCCAGTGGCGGGGGCGCGTGGGAGGACGCGCCGCCACTGTTCCTGCACACTGCTTCGGCTTGCAGAAGGGTTTGCCTGCAAATTTCTGGAGTTTTAAGGACTTTTTTGTAATTTTTAAATTAATTGATGTAATTTTTATTTATTTGTTTTGAATTTGTTTTTTTTTTTTGTATTTGTATTGTGGATGTAAAAGAAAAGAAAAGAAAAAGAAAAGAAATAAAAATAGTGAAAGTGTATGTGTGTGTTTGTATTTTGTTTTATTTATTTGTATATATTTTTAATGATAAAATTGCAAATATACTAAAGAAGAATTTAATATTTTGATCGGATCTCGGTTAAGAATTATTAACTTATACGTAAGTGATATTTCTAATTTCCGGTGAAAAGACAATTATTAGAACTTCTTTAACACATCAAATTCGCGAAGCAGCTTACCTCAGGTAGGGTGTGTTAGGGGTGCTAATACCTTCCCTAACCACAACCAGTCCCTTGCCCGTGAATCTCTGACCAGACCAGTATATCCGGTTTCCTAGTAGCCTTCAATAAATTACTAGGTGGCGACTCCAACGAACCATTAAAGCAACGCAACAACGAGATTTAAATCGCCAGCCGATGCCGCGCGCTGATTTTTTTTGGGGTGCGACAATCATATCAGATTATTTTATCTAATACTCCTCCTCAAGCTGGATCAAGAAGAGTGATTGATCCAAGCTTGGAAAGCAGCAATTGAAATCAAGCAGAGGACAAGGCTTTGGTGAATAAGTCTGCGAGTTGATTCTGAGTCCTAGTATATCGAGTAACAATCATTTGAGACTAAACTTGTTCCCAAACATAATGACAATTAACCTCGATGTGTTTGGTTTGTTCATAAAATATTGGATTAGAAGCAATATGCATTGCAGCTTGATTATCGTAGCAAAGGGACATAGGTTGAGGGTAAAAGACACCCAAATCAGCTAGCAATGCTTCCAGCCATATAAGTTTAGAAGCGGTAGAGGCCATGGAGCGATATTCAGCTTCAATGCTGGAATAAGCAACAACTAATTGTTTTTTACTTTTTCATGAAACTAGATTTCCTCCAACAAAGATACAATACCCTATAGTAGATTTGCTATCAAGATTATTTCCTGCCTAATCCACGTCAGTGTAACCGAGTATCTATGTGTGACCATGGTTTTGCATAAGGATTCCACATCCAATAGTGCCCTTGAGATAGCGAAGAATCTGTTTGACAATCATCATATGGGCTGCAGTAGGTAAGTGCATGAATTGACTTATAATACTTGGAGTATTGTATCATTTTCAAAGAATAAAAAGGTTGTTACAAGTGGTTGGATATACAAGATCAAATTCAAGTCAGATGGTTCCATTGAAAGACATAAAGCAAGATTGGTAGCACAAGGCTTCACTCAAACATATGGCATACACTACAAGGAAACTTCTGCACCCGTTGCAAAAATGAACACCATTCAAACTTTGCTCTCATTTGCTATAAATCATGGCTGGTTTTTATCTCAAATGGACATCAAAAATACCTTTTTACATAGCGATCTCCAAGAAAAAGTGTATATGAAGTTACCACCCAGCCATCCTCAGAGTAATGATCCAAAGTTGGTCTGCAAATTGCATAAATCTATCTATGGCTTGAAGCAATCTCCCCGTGCTTGGTTTGCTAAGTTGAACATTGTACTTATTAAACTTGGGTTCACCAGAACCAATGTTGACCACTTGTTATTTATTCATATCAAGTCTAATGAAAGGTTGGTGGTTTTAATTTATGTTGATGATCTTATTGTTACTGGTAATAATCATGCAACTATTACCAATCTTAAGAGTATTCTTCATAAACAATTTGCTATTAAGGACCTTGGAGTTCTTAAATATTTTCTTGACATGGAAATGGATACTTTTTACAAAGGATTGTTTTTTAATCAACGCAAATATATGCTGGATTTGTTGCGTGAAGCTGATATGCTTGAATGCAAACCTGTAAAGACACCTCTGGATAGCAAACTTCAGCTGACTTTTGATGGGAAGTCTTTTGATCAACCTTGGCTTTATCAAAAATTGATGGGAAATCTTATCTATTTTACAATCACACGACATGATCTGAGTCATTCGGTTAGTATTGTAAGTCAATTCATGCACTCACCTATTGCAGCCCATATGATGATTGTCAAACGGATTCTTCGTTATCTTAAGGGCATTATTGGACGTGAAATCCTTATGCAAAACCATGGTCACACACAGATACTCGGTTACACTGAAGCGAATTGGGCAGGAAATAATCTTGATCACAAATCTTCTACAGGGTATTGTATCTTTGTTGGAGGAAATCTAGTTTCATGGAAAAGTAAAACAATTAATTGTTGCTCATTCCAGCGCTGAAGCTAAATATCACGTCATGGCCTCTATTGCTTCTAAACTTATATGGTTGAAAGCATTGCTAGCTGATTTGGGTGTTTTTCACCCTTAACCTATGTCCCTTTGCTGCGATAATCAAGTCGCAATGCATATTGCTTCTAATCCAATATTTCATGAACGAACCAAACACATTAAAGCTGATTGTCATAATGTTCAGGAACAAGTTCAGTCTTAAATGATTGTTACTCAATATACTAGGAGTTGGGATTAACTCACAGACTTATTCACCAAAGCCTTGTCCTCTGCTCAATTTCAATTGCTGCTTTCCAAGCTTGGATTAATCAATCTTCTTAATCCAGCTTGAGGGGGAGTATTAGATGATATGATTCTTCTTCCTTTTTTGTCATGATTCTTCTTACTTTTATGAGTTGTTACTTATAGATTCTTAGGTTTTATCTTAGGAGATATATCAGTTACATAGTTAGAATCATTCTTGTAATAAATGCATTTTGTGTATATGTATGTGATAAAATATAATACGATGGGATATGAAATAAACGACAATATTTAGAAAATGCACTTGACTGTTGTGTGATCCAATTTGTCACGCTGAGAAGATGGAATGTGCACATAACAAGAAGAACTAAAACTTCAAGATGTGATAAAGGTGGCTTCTTCCCTATCAATAACTCAACTGGAGAAATAAATGTTAGACTTTTACTAGGCAATTGGTTTACAAGGTAGGCAGCTATGAGTACTCCTTGAGACAAAAATATTTTAGAAACGTGCATTTGAAACAACAGTGATCTCGTTTTCTCTAATAAGTCGTAGTTTTTTCGCTCTGCTATTCCATTTTGTTGTGGAGTATGAACACAACTAGTTTGGTGAATAATGCCATGCATGCTCAAGTATTGTATCATGATATTGGACACATATTTAGAGCCATTATTTGATCATAGAGTTTTGATTTTGGATGAGAATTAAGTATGAACCAAATAATGAAAATCTTGAAATACAGTGTCAACTTCACTTTTTGCTTTTAACAAATATAACCAAGTAAAATAAAAGAAACCATTAACAAATGTAACAGAGTATTTATAATCATCAAAAGACTTAACGACTGGTCCCCAAACATCAGAATGGAATAAATCAAAAGGTTTAACTAAATAAGATATGGAAGAAGGAAATGGTATGCGAGTAGATTTTGACAAATGAGGAACATCACAGTTTATTGACTTGCTTTTCAAATTTAGAAATAGTTTTGCCAAAATAGGCTCTGAAGGATGTGCCAAATGCTAATGCCATAGTTGTGGCTCTAAAGCTAGACAACCAGTGACTTGAAAACTCTTGGGTATGCAAAAATCTTTAGAAAGGTAATAGAGACCTTGAAAGAGGAATCCTTCACCAATCGTCTTCTTGGTGACTAGATCCTGAAACACAACATTGTGAGGAAAGAAAACAACATGGCAATTTAGTGATGTTATAATTCTTCCAACAGAAAGTAGTTTAAATGGGAAAGAATGAACATACAAGACTGGAGATGCAATTGTTTGAGAGAGTAATTTAATATTTCATTCCCCAAAAACTAGTGTATATTTACCATTGGCAACGAATATTTGAGATGGTGGAGAAAATTTTTAAAAGTCAAGTAATTGATTGTATTTGTTAGTTATGTGATCAGTGGCACCTGAATCTATGATCCAAAAATCATGCACATTACCTATAATAAAAGCAGAGTAAAAGACATTCAAAATACCTGGTACATCCGAAGCCGAGACAGTTTTATTTGCAGCTAGAAATCCTACAAACTGACCAATCAGTGCTGATGAATCTTTGTTCTCCTCTAAATCACTTGCACTCTATTTTGCACTTTGCTTTGCATGAAGATAAGATGCAAATTCATTGATGAGGTCGACTGGACTAGAAGTAAATGTTGATAATCCATTTGCAGACTAATTAATCATATAATTGGCTTTATACCGTGATGGTTGAAAAGGCTTATGTCCTCCCTTGTTGTCTCTCAAAAACTTTGGTTTTAGTTCAGGATGAAGATCCCAACATTGATTAACTGAGTGTCTAAGATTGTTGCAATGGTTATATTTCAAATCGGGTCTTCTACTCTTACACCCTTTCTCTTTATAACATCTCTGATAGGTTACAAATGCTCGGGCTTCAGATAAATCAGATTTGTTGTTCAAGTTCATAACCTTTTTTTGAGCTTTCTCTTGTTGAATAGTCGCACAAATATTTGCAAAAGATTGTAATTCAGAGTTCGTGAGTATACAGCTACAAAGATCTTCATAGTCAGGATATAAATTGGTTTAAAGTTGAAAGATTTTATCCTTTTCAACTCGTTTCAGTAAGGTTGCAGCATCTATGGTGTGATGTCAATAAATTGCCAATTCATTCCACATGTTTTTTATATTCCCAAGGTATTGGACAAATGATTTTTCCTTCCTAGTGCAAGCATGAAATATCTTTCTTGAGTTGAAACACACGGGCAGTATTATTCTGATTTCTATACATCTCTTTGACTGCATCCCATAAATCTGCAGCAAATTCAAAATAGCTGAAGATTTCGACAATGTGTGGTTCCATAATGTTGAGCAGCCATGACTGAGCCATCTGATTGTTAGTAAACCATGATTTATACTAGGGAGATTTGACATCAAGAACAGCATTACTTTTGTCAATAAATTTGATTCTTGACCTTCCACCAAATGCTAATGACACATCCCTTAACCAAGGGAGATAATTGAACTCATTCAATTGAACATAACACAAACGTTGATTTGAATTTATATCAAGAAGATTCAAATCAGAATACAAACATTGGTTAAATGATGAAGGAGCAATATAACTTTCCATATCCTCCAATCCATGGGAAGCCATCTAAACAAATAATATATGAGATTGGTAAATATAAACCTGCTCGGATACTATGAAGAAAAGAAGAATCAGAAGGAATAAAAGAGAAATATTGTTATTTATTTCATATCACACTTTATTACATTCTATCACATATATATACACAGACTGCATTTATTACAATAATGATTCTAGCTATGTCACTTATATTTCTCTTAAAATAAAGCCTAATAATTTGTAAGTGACAACTCATAAAGGTAAAAAGAATCATGACATAAAAGAAAGAAGAATCATATCAGATAATATCAGCAAATAGATAATCATAAAGGAAATCATATGTATCTAAAAATAAGTGCATTTAAGATTTTTGCTATATCGGATGCTGATGAGCGACCTCTTTACACTTTTCATATCTATGATTAGCCTGATGGTAGCCTTCGGTACAACCTTCTGCTTAGCTTATCAACATGGAATTGATTTGGCCCTTGCAGTTATTTTTGCATTTGCATCTGTATCTCTATTTTTATTTGTTTTTCTACAACCTCCCCTCTTATCTGATGTATTCTACTCAACCTATCATTTAAAAATTTTGTTTCAACCAGGTGATTCTATAATTTATTAGGCAACACAAATTTGTACCAAACTTAAAATGTTGATCGACATTATCTGCCATGAACTATATAGCATATTTTTCACTATTTAATACCACAAAATAAGACCGAAGAAAAATGATATTGAGTTTTAAAATTTTTATATCTATTAATTCAAAATAAAACGCTTTAATTTATTTGAATATAGAGATTGGAGGTTTTAACAGACAACCAAAAGCATTTCTAACCCATTACAGGAAGTAGTTTCTCATGTGTTTTTAACCATTTTTCTCTCTCTTTATATGTATTGATAAAAGATTTGTAAATAGAAATCAAAATATTAATTATAAAACATGGAACTCTAATTTCTCTACGAAAAAAACACATTATATATATGAATCGATCATTATATTATGTAATAAGGTAATTGAAATCAGATTCAACCAGTAGCAAATGTTCATGGGTGTTTAAAAGTGTGATAATTATTATTTTTTAAAGTATTTTTTTAGTAATAGATTAAAATTATTTTTTTATTTTTTTAAAAAAAATATTTTTAATATCAACACATAGAATGATTTAAAAATATAAAAAATAATTTTCAATAATTTTTTTAATTTTAATACATGTCTATAGCCACAGCAACAAAGATACAACCACGCGTACATTCATATAATCAACATTTTTTTACTAAAGTGGGTGTTCGGGCAAGCTTTGGGCACACCTTAACTAATCTCAATGGCCCTAAAGTTAACAACCATATAAGTCTCTAGTAGCTTTGAGGTTTGTGAGACTCGAACTTATAACCTCTACAAAGCAAATCTAGAACCTGATTAGTTGAGCTACACTCCTCAACACACATATATAACACGTACTGAGGATGCTATCCAGAGCTGCGGCAAGCCCAAGTTCACAAGAGACACAAGCCATGGTATGGCATTATCTTAACCAAACCAGAATCATATAGTTTGGTCTTTTATATTTTAATTATGTACCCTCTTAACAAATTAGAAGCAATTTACATAGCCACAATATAATCAAATTTAGAAGAAAAACATTTGATATTAAGAAAAAAAATGAAATATGAGAGGCTTTATAGTGTATTTGCAAAGCAATTTTGCCATGCTTTTTAGTGTTTTACTTGTAAGTTGTAATTTAATTGTAACTGTAATTCTAATGACTGCACCATTTTCAAGAAATTTTTGTTATGTGTTCACTATAACTTATTAAGCAATGAGCAAAGAAGATACATGTTATATTGAATCATTATAATCCAATACATAAACCATTGTGGATTGAAAAATAAAAATTACTTTTTTACCCTTCGTAAACAAAATTAATGAACTTGTTATTGGGGTAATATGGTCTTTTTTCTAGGATTTATTTATTATTATAAAATTCATCGGGTACAAATAAACCTTTTTCTTTTTTATAAAACAGTAAAATGACTTAATTACTTATAAAAGCAAAATTTATTTTATTAGTTTCTATGAGCTTTTTAGTCTTTTTCATTTTCAAATCATAATAAAATAACTAAATTATTTTTAAAAGTAAAACTTCTTTAACTGGTGTCCAATGGCATTTTCATCCTGATTTTTTTGTTATAATGGATTTGACTAGGGATAATTTAGTATCTTAACAATTAAAAAAATATAATTTAAATAAAAAAGGTTGGTGCATGGGATCAATCGTGCCTATTAGGGGAAGCGTGAGGCATCATCCAATGGGCAAACATCAACTTTGTAGTGTAATTGGAAGCATCGTGGTGCTTTCTTTCTTATGAGGTCGTGCATGACGATGTTTTAGGCAATGTTGTGTCATAGACGACTTCGTCTTCTTTCTTCTTTGTCTCTTTTCTCTCTCATCCTCTTAAAATTCATGTTATCCATTCAAAATTTCATATTTGTTCTTTTATTTATTGATATCAACTTTGGTCTTTATTTTTTTATTTTTAATTTTTGTTCGTTTTCTTTAGTCAAATTTCAATCTGTTTTTAATTTGATCTTTTGATCTATAATTGTGATTTGTTATTTTTTAAAATTTGTTTTTTATTCTTTTGATTTTCTTATTTTGGATTCTTTTATAAATTTGATTTTTCTTTTTAATTTCCCCACTTCAATTTAAAATTCTAAGTTGTTCACTCATTTATTTTTCATTTTAAATTTAGTCTTCATTCTCATAATTGCTATTTGTTTTGTTTTTTTTATCCTCTTGTACAATTGATTTTTTTTTTCAATTTCATCCTTCAATATTTGTTTTATTAAGAATTGAGCTTTGTGATTTTTTTAGATGGGGGTGCTTTTGATTTAGTAACTTGAATCACTGGTTTGAAAAATTAACATGGATTGACATCGTTTTCTTTTTGCACTTGTATATTAACATGGATTGACAACGTCAAATCACTGATGAAGTCAATCTTGGTTTAATTATTTTAATTTGTGAAACTATATTTTATTTAATTATATAATAATAAAAATAGTAGCTTACAAAAAACCAATCAAATATTTTTTAAAAAAATATGTGATCTTATCTGAGAAAAAAAACTAAAATTTTAATGGTATTTTATAAATATATTTTGAATTAATTTAAGGAATTAATAAAGCAATACATATAATATATATTTAGTTATCAAATTTTACATCAAATAAATTTAAAAGGAAAAAATTAAAAAAAAATGCAAAAAAGGTTCAAGCACACGGGTTGCAAGGCCCTACACACCAAGCCCACAAAAAATCAAGCTTGGCATATGGCCCGATAGCACAAGCCTTTTTGCTCATTCCTTATTTGAATGGATGGATAACTTCGTCTACTCATTTCCTTTTTAAAAATGAATTAGATGTCACATTGTATGTAGTGACAAATAACACGTCACAATATAATTTCACCTTTAGCCACCTTTAGAGGCTAGGAATCACCGAAAAATCACTCACCCACTTTGGACAGAAAAACATCATTTTCAAGCATTTCCTCTTCTAAAAACACATGAGAAACATCTCATAAAAGTCAATGAAGCCATATCTAACCTCCAAACAATGTTTAATCAATAAAATATTTAAAATTTATTCTAATTTGAAAAATATTCTAAAAGCATGATCTGTCTTGCTTGTAATATAAGGGGCAAAAAACACTTCAATGACATTCTTTTCAAGAAATAGAACCCATTGATACTAAAAACGATGTGTTTTAGTCATTGAAACGTGATTGATGACAACTTTTTCTCTTCTTCAATGTAATCTAGAGATTTTCTCTCTCCTCTCACAAATTAAAAAACTGAATGGTGAATAACATAAAGTCTAAAAAGGGCTACCATTTCACCAAGTTTTTAATTTTGGTCCTCTAATTTTTAATTTTTCTCAACAACAAAATTGATTTTTTTGTTTTCTTTTAGCAAAATCAAGCAACTCAGTCTTGGGATATTTTTATAAGATTACAATAACAAAAAAAAAAAAAAAACAATACAAGCCAAATCATGAGTCAAATCACTGATGAACGCACCGTGAAATGATGAAATGATGAATATATATATATATATATCACAAGTTAACATGGATTGATATCGGTTTTTTTTTGTATTTTTTTTTCAATTTCATCATTTGATGTTGTTTATTTTGAAAAATAGGTTTCATGATTTTCTCTAGTTTCCTTTTAATTAGGTTATCTCAATCTCATGACCCATGCAACAAGTATAGTTAGTTTACCTGAGCATTTTTTTGGGTTGTATTTTTTATATTTTTTGGGTTTTGTCCTTTAAAATTAAGTTCTTTTTAAAATTTAGCTTCATTATTTTTCTTATTTTACATTTTATTAATTTATTTCGTTCACATAATCCAACTCACAAGATTTGGTGGTCTTACTTAGGTTTGCAAATATTTTATTTCCTTGGGTGTTTTTTATTGATTTTTTAATTTAGCCTTTACACTGGTATTGTTAGGGATTTGATGATTGTTATTTGTTTTTAAATTTATTTTTTATAAGGCTGACCCGATTTCATAACCTAAATTATGAGTTTAGCATGCTAGCTATTTTTAATTTGAGATATTTTATTTTATAATTTTTTAATATTTTATTAAATTATTTTAGAATTTAACTTTATAAGTTTGTTTTTTTAATGTTATCACTTTTCTTTTTTTTAGGATCCAGTCCATTTACGATCGTTATCACCTTTTCTATTATATAATTGAATAAACATTGATTTTTCTTTTTTTCCTTAAACAACGCTTGTAGCGTCTGAACATCATTTTCTTACGTCTTAGAGAAATTAGCCGCGGCTCAAATATCCAGTGATTAACTATCTCTAATTAACACAAGCAATCACCAAGGCACATTTTTCCCACTTTAATTAATACAGTAAAGTGAGTGATATCGATTTTATTTTATTTCCTTATTTCACTGGGTTAAGACAATTATGAGAAAAAAACATTTCTAAAAAACATTTCTGTCATTTTCTTATTTAGATGACGCAAAAAGAATTAAAATAAAAGCTTGGTCAACAGAGGTAAGAAAGAAGCAATGAAATACAGCTACAGCAAATCAACCATGTTAGTTCTCAGAACAGCTGCTGGTTTTTCCTACACGACATAAACAAGAGATGAAACCATGTTAGGAAGAAGGACGTATCAATCAAATTTGTTAGCTCTCAAATCTGGTAAAGAGAGATGCTCCCTTTCTCTACCTCATGAATATTTTCTTTTCGAGATGATGTTAGAGAATGATCAAGTAGCCGACCTCTTTCATCATAGAGAATAAGCCCACTATGCCTCGGAAGCTCACATTTCTCTCCCATGAGGATAGGCCTTTGCCACACTGCAGGTGACAAAGAGTTATGGCTATGCCACCCAATACTACTTGAGTCGCACCTTTCTAGCCCGGGAAGTGGTGGTGGTCGTAGCATCTCTCTCCCCCTCCCACTCCCACTCTCACTCCCACTACCTCCCTCCTCCCATTTGCTTGCTTCACTCCACCTCATTGACTCCATCAAGACCGTCTTTATTGTGATCCAGTCATTGGAACCAGGCTCAGGCTCAGGCCATCTTATTGAGGTACCTGCGCGTGGGTCTTGGTTCACTAATCTTGGCTTTCTCCGGGCCTTCCTCTTAAGCATTGTTGCAGTGCAGAGCGCAATGACTGCGAAGGCAGAGCATACAAATAAGAGGACTGCTTCTTGGGTCGTCAGCTTCCATTTGTCCTCCAAATTCCACAGTGCTTCCATAACTGGTTAGTATGAGTGATTCTCGGTGTTACTGATGATATCTAGCATGCTAAGTTGCTAAGCGTGTAGCATATAGCTAGTGTTTTTAAATGTCTATATCCGGGTGTGTATGATGAACTTCACGTGAGGTCCACCGCTAGCAGGGGTTAGACCTAGTGGCTGCTCATGTATAGGGTTCGCCAGTGTACTAGCCGTTGCGAGTATCTCACCGTTTTGAGCTAATTAAAGCAACTCACGAGGGATATAAAGTTTGCACAGTCAGTTAATTTTGATGATAAGCAAATAAACATGACAGTACAGACGCATGCCTGCCTTCTTGTGTGGTTCGTGATGACCAAATTCAATCCACTGCTAAGCTTTGAGAGATGAATTTTCAGTTCATGGTGATTTCTGACTGCTCCGTTGAACTATCAAGAACTGCATCTTATATTTTGCTGCAGAAACAGCCACTGATAATCCACTACACTATCAGTGGATTAAATTTGAAATAAAAACAAGAAGTAAGGGTGTATAATTTGAACAGGATGATCACACAGAGGTAGAAGAACTGGCTTGGCCTGGCCTTTCTTTCTCACCCAGAATTGAAGCGCAGGAGAACCAATCTACTGTCTGCAAGTAGTCAAGCTATGGCTTTCCAATGCTCTACTAGGAGAGTGTTTGGGAGTGTGGTAGCAGTTGCTTTTTAAATAGTTTTTTGTGCCGAAAAGTATGCCAATAATGTTTTTTTATTTTTTAAAAATTATTTTTGATATCAGCACATTAAAACGATCCAGAAATTACAAACTGAACTCAATTTTAGCAAAAAAAAAAAAAGTTTGAATTTTTTTGAAAAACAGGTCACACCTCAATCCCAAACGGCCTCTAGGAATAGAAGGATCAGAACTTGGACCAACCTGACAGCTGCTTGGACGAGGGATGATGACTAGATAGGTAGCAGCGGAGCGCCTGCTTACTTGTCAAAGCAGTTGCCGAACACGTATTCCAAAAAAAAAAAAAAGTACAGAGCTGTTAATGCGTTTTCTAGCGGTAAGAATTTGTTTTTTAAAAGAATCTAAACATGTACCTTTTTTCTATATTAAAACAATAATATATTATATTAATCTAGATGAATTGGGTTTACTTATTAAAATACAATATAAATCTATCTTGGTTTAATTATTTTAATTTGTGAAACTATATTTTATTTAATTATAGGATAATAAAAATAGTAGTTAGCAAAAAACCAATCAAATATTTTTTTAAAAAAATATATGATCTTATTTGAGAAAAAAACTAAAATTTTAATGGTATTTTATAAATATATTTTGAATCAATTTAAGGAATTAATAAAACAATACATATAATATATTATTAGTTATCAAATTTTAAATCAAATAAATTTAAAAAGAAAAGATTAAAAATTAAAAAAGCAAAAAAGGTTTAAGCACACGGGCTGCAAGGCCCCACACACTCAGCCTACAAAAAATCAAGCTTGGCATATGGGCCCGATAGCACAAGCATGTTTGCTCATTCCTTATTTGAACGGATGGATAACGTGTTGTCTACTCATGTTTTAAAAAAAATAAAATTAGATGACACATCATCTATAATAACAAACAACACGTCATAATATAATTTCACCTTCAGCCACCTCTAGAGGCTAGGAATCGCCGGAAAATCACTCACCCACTTTAGACACAAAAACATCATTTTCAAGCATTTCCTCTTCTAAAAACATGCAAGAAACATCTCATAAAAATCAAAGAAGCCATATCTAACCTCCAAACAATGTTTAATAAATAAAATATTTAAAAATTATCCTAATTTGAAAAATATTCTAAAAGCATGATCTGTCTTGCTTGTAATATGAGAGGCAAAAAACACTTCAATGACACCCTTCACAATAAATAGAACCCATTAATACTAAAAATGATGTGTTTTGGTCATTAAAACGTGATCATCAACAACTTTTTCTCTTCTTCAATGTAATCCAAAGACTTTCTCTCTCCTCTCACAAATTAAAAAACTGAAATGTGAATAACATAAAGTCTAAAAAGCGCTGCCATTTCACCAAGCTTTTAATTTTCGTCCTTTAATTTTTAATTTTTCTCAACAACAAAATTGATTTTTTTGTTTTCTTTTTGCAAAATCAAGCAGCTCCATCTTGGGATATTTTTCTAAGATTATGATAACCCAAAAAATAAGACAATAGAAGCCAAATCATAAAGTCAAATCATTAATGAATGCAATGTGAAACGATGAATTTGAAAAAAAATATATATTATATTTTTAAATAAAAGGCTTAATTTAATGCTGAGATATTTTTTTTGACTACAAAAACCCAAAAGAAGGAGCACAAAACAAATTAAAAAGTTTAATTCTAAATTAAAAAAATGTGGAAAGATCAAATTAAAAAAAAAATTAAAAAAAAATTAAAGATTAAATAGAAGGAAATACTATGTGAATCTATAATAAATCCTCTCACAACTCATAATATTTTACTATGGCTTTTAATTTTAGTTTTTAACAAGACATTGACCCATGCTATGCCACAGGTCAACTCATATTTTTTTTTTCATAAAAAATAATGCTCTTATAAACCCGATTGAGTTTAATAAGATGATTTATTTTAATTAGATGATAAAAACAATAATAATAAATGGATAAAAAAAAATGATCACGATAACCTGAGGAAAAAAACCTTTTAAAAAAAAATCAATGTAGCTAAATTCTTAAATAATTTAACATGAAGGGACATATTAGGTAAGAAAAAGAAAAAAATAGCCCAAGTCAATCCGAAATAACATGTTAAACCTGGTAAAAAGAGCCGAGCAATCCTAGGTTAACTTATCAAACCCATGGTCTAAATTATATTATGATAATCTGATAGGAAAAAAAAACAAAAAAAAAAACGATAAAGTTCATATCTTAAAAAAAAAAAATCAATATTGTATAATGAAATTGAAAAGGAACATAAGTAAAGAAAATAAAATGTGAACTCGTGTTAACTTTTCAAACTCGTGACTCGGGTTATTAGATTTAAAGCACTTTATTTGAAAAGTCCATGAAGTCTAATTCTCAACTAATTAAATATTGAATAATAAAATAAAAAAATAATAATTTAATTTAATTTTAAAAGATAAAACCGAAAAAAAATAATTTAATCTAAAAATTTTACTAAAGTAAAACAAATAAAAAAAATAAGGATCAAAACTAATATAATAAAATGAAATTGAATTAAATATTGAGGAATGAAATTGAAAAAATAATTTTAATTAAAAAAAATTTAAAAATAAAAAGATTAAAAAAACCTCTAATATTATATATTATTTTAAATATAAAAAATAGTAATTAAAAAAAGAAGGTAAAATATAAGTAAAATAAATGAAGAATTAAAAAGAAAAGAATAATAAAATCCAGTCTTCTCTTCTTCTGGTTCTCAATCAGTTGGGTTGCCAGACCTTTGTTTTCTTTCTTCTTCAACGTATCCTCTCTTACTTTACCCAGGCATCCATCCATCCATCCATCCAAATTTGGCTTTAGGTTTTAATTAGTTAAATTAATTAACTAATTAGCATAATAGAAATAGAATATAATTTTATATATATGTTTACCCGCTGATTATAATTCTCCCCTCTCTTTATAGTGTCTTTCAATCACCCAAATTCCTCTCCTCTCCTCCAAAGGTCAGTAATTCTACACTTCTGATTATTATTTTCCAACATTTTCTTGATTTCCCTAATTCTTAATTTATTCATTATTTCGATCACTCCTATCCTTCTCTTTATTTTTTTAGGGTTTAGTCTGTTACAAATTTGAGATTTAGAACATTGATATGCTAATTTTGTCTTAAAAATTTATGAAAATGGTTCTTGTTGGTTATACTTTTCAGTTTTGGACTTTTCCTTAATTAATAAACAGTAAAAATATGTCTGGGAGAAATCGGGGACCTCCTATGCCCATGAAAGGTGGACCTCACCCTTCACTACCACCGGCTGCCATACATGAGGCTCGCTTTGGCCGGGGACTCGGACCATTGCCCCCTCATCCAGGTTTATTAGAGGATATGAGAGAACCCCAGTTTGGGATGGATCCCAGGCGCCTTCCTCCTCATCACGTTATGTTTGAGGATCGTCTTGCAGCCCAGCACCAAGATATTCAAGTTTTATTAGCTGACAACCAGCGCCTAGCTGCGACCCATGTTGCATTAAAGCAGGAATTGGAAGCTGCACAGCATGAGTTGCATAGGATGGCACATTTTGGGGATGCATTTCATGCTGAGAAGGATGTTCAGATGAGGGAGTTGCATGAGAAGTCTGTGAGGATGAAGATGGATCTTCGTGGGGTGGAAGCTATGCGGAATGAGCTTCATCATGTGCGTTCTGATATTAAAGAACTTACTGATGCAAAGCAGGAGCTTACGGGTCGGATGCAGGCGATGAGTCAAGATTTGGCTAGGTATAATGTAGATTTGCAACAAGTGCCATCTGTGAAGGCTGAAATTGAGAATATGAAGCAGGAACTGCAGCGTGCGCGGTAAAAGCAGCATGATCTCTATTATTTAGTGCAATGTAATTTGAGTCCTGAATTTCTTCTTCTTCTTCTTCTACTTTTTGCATGTAGAGCTGCCATCGAGTATGAGAAGAAAGGCTATGCGGAGAATTACGAGCATGGTGTGGTGATGGAGAAAAAACTGGTTGGCATGGCTCGGGAGATGGAGAAGCTTCGGGCAGAGATTGCTAATGCAGAGAAGAGAGCTCGTGCTGCCGCTGCTATAGGAAATCCAGGTACTCTGTTGTTTGAATCCTTAATGGGGTTCGTGTTGTTAAATTGATTGAGTTGGTTAGTGAGGTTGGAAACAAGTCAATATTTACTTTGAATGTGAAAAACAAAGGACAGAAATCACTCGTTCAAACTTGTATAATCCTTTTTTTTTTTTGTATGTTTTAACTGCTTTTAAGGGCAAGTGTTTTAGGTGATTTTATTCATCTCAGATGATGGATGAGTTCAACTGGTGTGTCTGATTTTAAGTGTCTTAAATGAGATCAATTTCTTAAACAAGCAATGTTTATGGATTGCCTTTATTTAGTTTCTATTTTCACTCTAGAGCTTGATGCATCACTTTTGTTGACATTTGGTTCTTAGTTTTCATAATCTTAAGTTTTCTCTGCAGCTGCAGCTTATAATGCAAATTACGGAAATCCGGAAACTGGATACACAGCAAATCCATATCAGGCTGTCTACGGCATGAATCCTGTAAGATCTTGATGTGTGTTTCCAAATTTATATTTATGTATCTGTGCATGCGTGCTTGTAGGTGAGTTGCACTTGTATGCTTGTTTATGTTCTGGGAAATGAGTTTTGATGTTTCTCATTCTGGAAAAATTTCAGGTGCAAGCTAATGCTGAAAGTTTTCCGCAGTATGGAGCTGGACCTGGTTCCTGGGGTGCATATGATATGCAGCGAGCTCAAGGACCCAGATAGATTGGCTTTCAGACCAACCTAAGATGTGTTTCAAATGGTATCTTAGGCTGCACTTCCTTAGATACTTGGGTTTGGGTTTGAACTGTTTTCTCAGTATGCTTATTTTAAGAGTCATGCTCATCTATTTCACTTGATGAAGTTGTACCTGCTAATAATGACAGTTCATATTATTTTTGGGGTGCGGTGCACTACATTGATTTATCATCTTCTACTGCAAATGTTTGCATAAACTCCTATTCTTTTAATGCATTTTGGTGTGTGTATTTTGTCCATGCTTGGATTCATGAATTCCAATTCATGTACTGTAAAGGGTCAGATATGCATGCTTCACAGCTGTATATTGGTTATTATGCCTCTCAGTTGTGAGTCATTTGGTTGTGAAGTCATCCAAATTGCTGAGTATCCTATTTTTAAGACAAGTAGCATATTCAGGTGCCACTAAACTTTAGGACACCGTGTGGTGGATGGGCAACTGGGTTATGTTAAATATTTTGCTCTGTGATCATCTGAACTTGTGGAGTTTACTCTGAGGCACTTTCTGATAATTGTTATTGTGAAGTTTAGCCTTCTTCTAGCTCCACTTTCTTGCAGACCTTAGTTGGTTTACTTCAGATCTTAGCTCAAAAGCTTCTGCTTAGTATTTTTGTTGTTGTTCCAGATATTAATTTCTTTCCAAAATATAGAAAGAAGCTTTGATCTCTGGAATCTGATGGTAGTTTTTGCAACTAAAATGGTAGAATTTGGATAAAGTTGCTATTTGGTGAGCATCTTCAAGGTTCAAATGAACTTAACTGGGTATGTTTGATCTGCCATTGAGTTGTCGATGAGCCATCAATAATTATCTGTTACAACTTCCAGTAAGTTTACAGCTAGTTTGTTAGGATGCATCCTTGACCATTAGGATGGTGTTGCTGTTTTGAGAGCATCTTCAATGTACAGTATGAGTAAACTTGGGGACCTCTGACCTGCCATTGAGCAGGTGATGAAAACCATCTATCCTTTGATTGGTTACTATTTTTATTAAATTTACAGCTTGTTCTTTAGGATGCCATTTTTCCACCACCCTCTTTTCTCCTTTTCTTCTGTCTCTGGAGAAAAGGACAAGTGTTAAGCTAAAGCAATTGACCTGGGATACACCTACATTTCAAGCAGTTCTTGTCTTGAAATCTAATCTTCTTTCGTATTGACCAAGGGAATTACTCTAGAGATGTGTGATCAAATTCAAATCATTACCACTTTTGAGATCTTTGCTTGGTTCTTCAGTTAGCTACCTTGTTGCAGTCTAGTGTTTCTGTTTTAGACTTCCATGTTTCAGTCTAGTGTTTATACTTTATACTTCTAAGTCCATTTGACAACTGCACTGTGGCATTGCTCTGCAAATTTTCTTCTTATTACACTTCAACTCTTGACTAATCTCTAACTGGTATGAGTTTCTTACTATTCAGAGTAAGATGCTCTCTTAATTGTTTTGATGCCAGACTGTCTTGAAGAATCTTTCTATTATACTTTTCGCTCTGATTGGGAACTGTATATGAAAGTTCAGGATTTAAGGTTTGGAATGATAGAAGTATGATCTTAGGGTTACTCTGGTTAGGTTTGAATTGGTTGAGGCTTTAAAGGAACACAGTGGCTGCATTTGGAACTTGAGAGTCGGGTTGCAGGAATTGCTAGACAAATGAATTTAGGTTTAAAAGGGGTTCCTCATATTGATGGTTGACAGTTACAAAATAATCAGGTTTTAGGCTTCAAAAAGGTGTAAAATTCAGGGTTTAGTCAATAGCAAGACAAGCCTAAATCAAGCCTAAAATGGTAAACAATTCCAAAATTTCATGCCCATATTTCTTAAATATTATTAACCAAGTCCAAAAGTGAATTGGCTTATGTAATATTCTAACATCCTAGAGTTGACCTAGTTTTACATTTAATTTGTTTATAGCTGTTACTTGCACTAACCTTTTAGGTAATTTAGCTTTTGTGTACATACATACTATCTTCATTTCTTCACCTTCTGCGACCAGGACCATGCAGTCAAGCAAACCTATAGCAGTTTGGCATAGTTCTTAGGTGGCTTGTTTTACTCCTTTCCTTTATGATGGCATTGTATTTATTTCCTCTGGGATCTTAGAGCACTAATGTCAGGCTAGTTATTTGGATTTAGTCAAAGTTTGTTGCTTCTATGAGGGAGAGCTCAATGTTCCCCGCCCCCTTTCAGAAAGGGAAAAAAGAAACACGAAAACAAACTTCCTATTACAGAATTGCATTGTTTGCCAAGGTAGAAGATATATATCCCCTCACCATTAGATGATTTGTCGTTCCTGCAACAGTGAATTTCCCATTATGACTAAGGTGAGAAATAAGCTTTGAAAATGGAACTGAACTTTTAAGTTGGAGGCTCTCAGTTCCTGAATGGGAGGCCTTCTCTACTAGTCTATCATGTGGAGTTGGCTATGTGGAGACACATCATTCATTTTTCCCTTTGAAATGGATTCTATGAATTCATCTCATTTAAAATATCAGTGGCCGAGTGTTCGTTAGACTCTTATTCGTTGGCCAAGGTATGCTGGTCATTCTGCAAGACATGTTCCTCTGTGAAGCTGCAAGATGAGGTTTATGGTCAAGTAAGTGATATAAATTTCTGTGAGTATGCTGTCTCTTATTTGTATCTCCTTTCCCTCGTTTTTTTTCCCAGTCAAAATGTTTTTAATTTCTTTCCCTGTAAGTACACTAGTAGCTTGGTGCCAATCTCTTGGTTGTAGCATATGATAGGGAGCCTTTTGTAATCAATGGTTGAGGCATTTCAAAGTCAAGAAAATAGACTGCTTGAGCTGTCTTCTGGTTGCAATGTTTGAAGCCATATGGATATTGCTAGCTTTCTCGTGTTCTATTCCTATTATATATTGTATTTCGTTGATTGGGAAGCTGTTGGTTTGCTTCTTTTTTTTTTGTTCATAATTTTGTTTTTAAGAATCTTTTTTTACTTTTTTGCATGCAAGTTTTAGGGGCATTTTCTGATTGCGATAGTGCAGGAGGATGATAAATAATAGGAGAAACAATTAAATGAAGGGATTTGCATTGATGGTTTGATGTTAACTTAATTTATACAGGCAATAATGTAAGAGTGATGAACTCTCTAGGAAGCAGCATCTTGACAGAGTTTTACTGCTGGAAGGATAAAACTAGAAAATGTGTTGTAATGTTGAATTCATCTATAATGAGTATTTTTCCATATCAGTGCTTCTTTTGTTGATTTTGGATAGGTGCTATAATCATATGTGAGAGCATATGTTTTGGAGATTTGTCCTTCTTTTCGCTCACTACGTGGTTCACATTTGTCTTGACTTCATAAAATCTGAAACTGGTCTTTGTTGGCTGAGTTGAGAGGAGTGCCCTTAGTATGATTGTAAACATTGCAATCTGAATAGGGATCAATCCCTCTTACCTACATAAAAAAAAAAATCTAAACTGGAAGGATTTTAGGTGGCTAGATTCAGATTGAAAAATCAAGTAGGGTTCTGAGCCTATATAGTTTACAACAACCACTTCAGGACGAGTGATGCACTGCTGTTTTGTTTTTTTTTTTTACAGACTCATTTCCTGTCTTGATTTTCATTTGTCAATTCAGTATGTTGTGTGTTGAATTTGAAAGTTCTTTTTCCTGATGACATTTAGTCTCTAGAAAAGCTAATATTTGATTGAGCAGCATGTGTTGAGAAAAATATTTTACTTATTTTGCAGAGATGTAAAGTATAAATGTGTGCTTTGTATTGATGCTTACTTTTTAATATTTTCCACACTATAGTAGTATTCCTGGCATTTACTGTAGTTGCATTGTTTTTTACTATATTTTGTAGATGGTACATTGTAGCCTACCTTTTCTGATATGCTGATCCATTTTGTTATATGCCGATCATTTTTTTATATATATAATAATTAGCTGGATTTGATTTTATATTATTATGTAGTTGGCATACTACATGTTGAAACAGTTGTATGTCAAAGTAGTGAATGTAAGATTTGGTGTTATTTTTACTTATTAAGCTTCTGTTTAATGTTATATATATATATATATTTTTTTTTTTTTTTTCCTTGAGAATGGTGTTTAGTTGCATCTCAAGTGGGATGCCTTCTATCTACTAGTTCATATTTGCATGACAGTATTATTTTTTTTTTTTTCTCAAGCATTTAGGATTCTTTCCACCTTTGACATGTTCTCATGTCTATTTGATGTTTTTATTTTTATTTTTTTATGTTCAGCAGTGCTGTTACCTTCTCTATGATAAGTGTGTTTGATACTTTTATGTTTCTTGTTTAGGGCTCATGACCTCTTAGCCATCAAATTGTTGCCTTCGCCATGGTGGATCATGGGGTATGTAAAATCATTCTCTCTCTCCCCCTCCTTCCCTCTCTCTCTTATAGTTTTGTTTTCTTTGGTTGTGGTACTCCTGTCATATTTTGGTTATGAAACTGACATTATCTTCTGCCTCTGCAACCATCCATCTGAAAAAATGAGGCTTGTATAGAGAAAAAAAACATTTTTTTTTTAATTTGATTGAAGATAATGAAACCAGTTAGATTCATTAACATGTACACCTGTGAGAACTTTGATAGTGAATTTACTCGAGAGCTTGCTCATGGACCTGGTTATGAGAGTAAATGAGACAGTATTGGTTTTTTTCAAGTTTGGTGCATCATATGAGGTCTAAAATCAAGTTTTAAGTTTCTTTTTTGGGATTGATAAGCAAATACAAGTTGATACTTTATTCAGCTGAAATTCAAGGTTTTCATGAGCAGCTTGCTTTGTTTGCAAAACTTGTTGGGTGAACTACTCTGGTTTGGGCACCAGTAGAATGAGAAGCATGTTTCCAAAACCGAGTTACTTTTCCTGGGATTTTCTGGGATAAGAATGTCTTATAACTTTTGGGACCACTAATCTGGTGGTCTTTTAGACCATATACATGCAGATCCATGCTGGTGAATTTAAAAACTTGTGTGAAGTAAGACCTTCCAGTCTAATCTTCAGCCAGCCAATGTTTTCTTCATTCATGCCAGCTCAACTGGCTGGTATCTAGAACTGCCAGTTAATTGTTTCTTTTCTGGTCAAGTCTTGTTTGGTAAATGTGAGCAAATACTTCATCGAAGTCAAATCTTTGGGTTTTGTATTTGCTCACATTGCTTTAGCTTTACAGCAGCCAAAGATCTGCTCTATTGTTCTTTCATCTAGTGTTGCCTCTGTAATTCTTTGTAGAGATTTATCAGGATCTCCAACTGACCTATAGATTGCTTGCTAATAAAATTTGGATCAAATCTGAATTCATAAGTGTTTTTCACGTTTACTTTTGCATGGTTATTTTCAGATTGATAGCATTCATCTATCACATTTAACAAGTTATCCTCATCACAGGTTCTGCTGTCTGAGAGGCACAGATAACAATATGCAACCAAAGTCATATCTGGCACTCTAATTGGGATCAAGCCAAGATGCTCTTGTACTCACAACCTTAATCTGTCGATTGCGGTGGCAGCCACATCTGTGATTGCAATAAGTTTTTGAGGCTTCCATCAATTCCTTTAGAGAAGGTTTCTTGGCAAGGATGTGCAAGGCCTTGTTTGATTGGCAAAAGATCAGTTTGCTATCGAAGAAAGAATTAATACAATGATTATCTTCGATTCTGTCTATCCTGGATTCTTCAAGGTCACGCCATACATGATACTGGTAAAATTTGCAGGAGTCAAGTAGCAGTCATTTTGAGCATTTTCATGTATAATCATAAAACACGTAGGTTTTTTCATATTGTATTTCTGAAAAATACAAACAGATACCACTAATGGAAGTAAAGATATTCGAATGATCCCAGTATCCTGATCTGTCTTCTCACGTCTTTATGGGATACCTTGGTTCAAAAACAAAATTCAATGCTAGTTTTTTTGTCGTTCTGTGACGACATTTTTTGGATTTTAATGCGAGCGAGGGGGCATGTTCTTGTTCATCATGGCATGCTGGTCAAAGTTATCTTGGTGTCGTAAGCATGTTAATCCAGTGCAAATAACTGTTCGTGTATATTATTATATATATATATTCTTTTTGTGCTTGAAATATCAGGAGGTCTCTCAGTTCTTGATTGTATACTATACATATATAGGTATACAAGGCTGATATATTTTTTGAATGTCGATCACTTATAGAAGGTCGGGGGTTTGAGTACTGTGAGGTAATATTTTTAATTAAATAGCAGCAAAAAAAATATACTGGAGCAGGTAATCTGTTTGTATTTTTTTCTTAAAAAAAAAAGGGTTGATGACAGGTAATTCGCACCTATAAAAAAGAAAAAGAAATAAAAAAAGAAGGTTGATGACAGGTAATACGCACCTATAAAAAAGAAGGAGAAATACTGGAGCAGGTAAGCTGTTTGTTTTTCTTTCTTTTAAAAGAAAGGTTGATGACAGGTAATTCGCACCCATAAAAAAGAAAGGATAAAAAAATACTGGAGGAGGCCACGCCTATTTAATCCATCTAATAAAGAGAAGGCCTAACCAAAAAGGAGGGCCAACCAGGCCACGACCACCCTTATTGTCAATAATTATGGCAGGCTAAAGGCTTTATTGCATTAAATCACTTAATAATAATTTTCTTATTGCAAGGGTTTTTTTTTATTATTATTCATTTGACTACCTACCTTGCTACTTGACTCTTTTCAAATTTCTTTTTACCTTCAAAAGGATTTAACAAAATATATAAAATATTTTTTTCTAATTCATCAAGGGTGATAAATATTTTGTGCAATCAGCCATGAATAAATGAATGTATTTTCATTGACACATGTGATATCTCCATATGAAATTCTCGGTTCAATATACATATCTTATGACAAGTATCTACATGTTAGTTCTAGATATCTCTTATATCTCAACTTTTGAGATGAATCACTTCATTTCATAAAAAAAATAATACTATATGTATCAGTCTTTATGATTCGAATGAATATTCAAAATTTAAAAAAAAAACATCAACTAGGAATATTTAAGGAACAATACTTTGATGTAATAAAAATCTTATAATTATAATAACTTTATAATTTTCTTTATAAAACATTTTTGTTCCATAAATTTTATCTTTACTCTAGATTCATAAATAAAATATTAGATTCATTAATCTAATATTATATAAATATTAAAAATAAACTAAACTTTTATCAATAATAAATATATATTTACATGAATATAATAATATTACACATAACTAATCAATTAACTACAAAATATGTTAAAGTTAAACTAGTAGTCGACCCTACAAAATGGAGACGAGTCTTGATATGATAGCACTTGGCACGTTTGGTTTCTCCAAGTCCATGCAAGATGGAAAAGTAGAGGTTAGTCATTAAAAGAAATAATAAAAAGAGTAAATTGATAACCATAAATCTATCAAAAAATATCATGTATCTATAAAGTCGAGTAGCTTTGCCATATGCGGTGGCAATGGATGCAAGTTGTGCTTTTTGCAAAGGCCCAGGGTTCTTCTAGAATCCTCATGTCTGGTAGACAAGTGGTGGTTGCTTCATCTCTTCTTCACGCATCTGGTTTTTTCTTTGGATATTTGCTTAAATCTTTGATAGTACCATGTGCCGTATCTAGTGTTTGTTGCTCAATCTTTGGAAGTGCTCTGGATGGGATTTGGAACGCAGTGTGACAGCCCATAATGAGGATTAACAAACAGTAGATGGTGACTAGATAGGTTGCACCCGTATCGTGGATTTCTTTTGAAAATACATGCTACTTTTAATTGTGAGATATTTGAAAAGAAAAATAACACTTTCTAAACATGCAATCAAGAGCTGATAATATTGAAAGATATATGATTTGACTTTCATGCAACAAATAAGTAACATGTAAAAAAATACTTAAATTATCTTCCAAATTTATATAAGAATCAAATTATAAAATGAAAAGAAACATCAATTTAAAAAATATATTGTTTGAGCAACTCAAAACAAAAGATGGTATTATGAAAATAAAAATAAAAATGAAAGCCTAACTTTTGGGTGAGAAGTGAAGTCTCAAAAACTGTAGCAAGTAAACAATAACAGATATTTGTCAACTCCTTGTTACTATAAGGACCTGGATAACTTAGTTAAGTGTTTGCAAAAATATTTTATATATCCATTTATGTGTCTGGATTCAATGTATAAAATAAGTATATTACATACCTTAAACACTCGTTTTAGAAAATAGATTTAATTATATGCATGTATAAGTTTTTCGATTTACTTTTATAATATATATATTATATATATATATAGAAGTAAATCGAAAAACTTATACATGTATATAATTAAACAACCCAATAACCATTATATAAAGTAATGAAAAGAAAAATTCATCAACATCAAACAAAAATGAAATTGAGAAAACCAAGTGAAAAATAAAGATCAAAATATCTAACATTGCAGCATGAGTAATTTACCTGGTTATGTTTAATGAACTTCTTTATCAAAATAAAAAACACATAAAATTTGTAATAAAAACGGACATAAATATAAAATTTATTGAACAATAATTATATAAAAAAAACAATGCAAGGCTACACATAACACATAAAATTTATTGATCAATAATTAAAAAAACAATGAAAGGCTACACATATAAAAAATCTTATAAAAATAAATATTAAAAACAAATTAATCTATATAAAATTAAGAAAAAATCACAGATGAATCATACTTACCTCTCTAAAAATTAAACACGTCCAATATCATTTAAAAATAGTCATAACAGAAAAAGAAAAAGACTGAAAAAAAGAGGAAAATGAAGTTAGGTACCAAAATATATTGTCAAGAGATTGATCACCTAACATCTAAAAAATATAGAGGATTAAAATGAATATTTCAATGAAACTTTCAATTTGCCTCCCATGTTACTTGAGAGTTTTACTTTCAGTCCCTTAACTTTCAATTCAATCCTACCTCCTAATAAAATATGCAATTGGAGGCCAACTTATTAGAAGGTGTTTGGCATTGCGTTCGGGAAGCACTTTAAAAAAAATTTAAATTTTGTTTTTGCTTTTAATTAACATGTTTTTTATATTTTTAAATCATTTTGATGTGCTGATCTCAAAAATAATATTTAAAAATAAAAAAATATTATTGGCATACTTTTCTGAGTGGAAAGCACTTTGAAAATCAACCACAACCACACTCCTAAATACGCTCAACTCAAAAGGGTTAAATCACATAAATAAAAGTTTGAAGACCAAAGTAAAAACTATCAAAAAAAAATATACCACTCCAATCCATAATGAATCATGATTGAGTGCATAATATTTTTTACTACAATAAAAAAGCCGATGCCTATTAGTTTTTGTTGTAATATGCCATTTTCATGAAAAAAACTTTACCTATTGGGTTTTTCAAGGGTAAGGATTCTAAGTTAAGACGTGATGACTTCAAATATTGGCTTGATATATATATATATATATATATATATATATATATATATATATATAACAAGAGATTTTCTAATGATTAAAATTAGTAAATATAGAAAAAAAAAAAAATATAAGAACAAAAGTGAAATGATGAGTTTAAGAAAGTTGTAACCTATGTTGTTTATCTATTGGTATAAGGTATTTATAAACCATGTGAATATTGGTTCATCTTGGAAGTTAGATGAAAATTGATTGGTGAATATAAATGAGATGTTGGCTAGAAATATTCAATTAGCAGAGATAAGAAATGTCTTATTAAATAGTAAATAGCTCAAACTTAAAAAGCATAGTATAATAATTAATCATGAAATATATTATGTGTGGAGGCAATATAAAGCTGTATTCTGACTCCTCGTAGCTCGAAAAAATACATTGTAACATGTTGGGAAAACAAAATAAAAGCAGGGGCAGCATTTTGTTTTTTTTTTGGGAAAGGCAGCAGTCATTTCATTGTGGATATCAGAAATGTGGGATATCGTACTTTCATCGTTGATGTCAGGAAGGTGCAGTGCTTTAATTTCCGGTATAATTATGATAGACCAAAGATTCAGAGAGTGGCTTTGCACTGGACTTCTGTGCTTCCTTGTTTCTTTATAGAATTTGGCATTTTACTTTGGATTTAGGTTTCGTAATTTCAAAATGCTTTTTTGAAGGCGCTGGAAGTTCTTGTACATTGATCTTACTAATGCTCACAGAACACCAAGATGTTCTGAAAGGGCATGGCAGGCCAGGATGATCAATTTTATGTCCTTTTAGAGCAGCACAAGTTGGTAATTCTAAGGGCTTAATTTATCAAGTTATAAATTTGTTTATTAGTGATCACTAGTTCGAGTATCATAAATTTTATGGTTAGTAGAATCTTACCTAGTGATTAACTTTACAGGTTTTGAGAGATTAGTTGAGGTACACTTAAACTAATTCAGACACCCACGGTAACTAAAAAAAAAAACCAAGCACAAGTTGGTGTTCAAAGTGTTGGGGTTGAGGGTAAGCAAGAGCCTAGAGGATGTTTGAGAGTGTGATTGTGATTATTTTTTAAAGTGCTTTTTACTCGGAAATGTATCAAAATAATATTTTTTATTTTTAAAAAATTATTTTTGATATTAGCACATCAAAACGATTCAAAAACACTAAAAAAATAATAATTTTAAGCAATTCAAATGTTTTTAGAACATGGGTTGGACTGCGTTCCCAAACGATTATAAATACACAAAAATATGTGTTTGATATTACAACCAAAATGATGTTTGCTCAGAATTTGAGTTTTTTTTTTTTTTTAAAAAATTTTAATATTTTTAAATTATTTTAATGTGCCGATATTAAAAATAAATTAAAAATTTATTTTAATATATTTCTAAAAAAAACAAACTTTAAAATACAATCTTTACGCCTTTCACCGTATCAGAAAACAAGAACAGGAATTGCTTAGTTTTTTCACCAAAATATTTCCTTGCTGCCTTTAAATCATCCTCTCTATTGTCTCTTGCTTTGAAGTGCTTGGTGTATTATACGCAGTCTGGTTTTCTCTTTCAGAGAGATTTGCTCTTCAACAGCCAATCAAAGATGTGTGCATTGCAAATGGCAACATCCCCAGAAATTGATCAACCATTCATTCATTTAAAATTACCAGAAGTAGGAGGACCTAAACGAAACTTTACTGATAGTCAGAGGGCTGGACTTCAAAGTTTTTTATTAGTAAAGTTCTAAACCTAAATTTTCATCGTTCAAATTATAGGACCAAAAAAATGGAGGGGTTACAATTTTAGGTTCCCGCCACAACAAACTTCCCTTCCCGGGTTCTCTTCTCTTCCCCCCGCAATCAATTTGCCTTGATAATTCAAAAGGAAAAAAACCCCATCAAGACGAAAAGCCCTCTCCTCTCCATCTCTCTCTACCTGCAAAATCCATAAACACACGCAGAAACAACAATGGATACCAAATTCCAAGCCTTACCTCCTCTCAAAAGACACAGACTCTTACAACAGCATCAGCAAGAAAACAAAGAAAATGTACCCATCGCTTTGCAATTGCCGGCCAAGAAGCGAAAGGAGTCCCGGAATCCAATTCTTGCTGATGCTGCTCCCCACGTCACTACCACTGCTGCATATTGTTTGCCAACCAAGAAGAGGGTTTGGGCATTGCATCCTGATTTGGTATCCGGTAAGCCACTCTCGCCTTTCGATCTCAATGTTGAGTATAATCCTTCTTTCAATGAAGAAATCAAAGCAAACGAGGAAAACAAGAAAACCCCACCTGATATTATTATTGATAAGTCGATTGAAAGTGAACAAGAAGATTTAAAAAAAGAGGAGGAAGTCAAAGTTCTTGATGAAAACAACCAAGAGGAGTGTAAAGAGGAAGAGGAGAAAGAAGAAGAAGACGAGGAGGAGGATGATGGGATTTTGTGTGCTATTTGTCGAAGCACAGATGGGGATCCAACAGATCCTATAGTGTTTTGTGATGGGTGTGATTTAATGGTTCACACTACTTGCTACGGGAATCCTTTAATAAAGGGTGTTCCTGATGGTGATTGGTTTTGTATTCATTGTTTGGCTTCTAAATCTTACAGGTCAGAAAGTAAGCATTCCTCCTTATCTTGTTGCTTTTGTCCAACAAAAGGTGGCGCTTTGAAACCCACCACAACAAAGGGTGTTGATGGGTCGTGGGCTCATGTTGTGTGTGCACTTTTGATTCCTGAGGTGTTCTTCGACGACCCAGATGGTCGTGAAGGAATTGATTGTTCTAAGGTTCCTAAAAGGAGATGGGAAGGGAAATGTTATGTTTGTAGGAGTAGAAAAGGGTGTGTTATTGAGTGCTCTGAACCTAAGTGTCCTCTGGCATTTCATGTTACTTGTGGGTTGAACGAGGATCTTTGCATCGAGTTTAAAGAAGGGAAGAAGGAGACTATAGTTGCTGGGTTCTGCAAAAGCCACACTGACTTATGGGATAAGGTAAAGAAAGCTGCTCCTCTTGCTTTTTAATTCAAGATTTTAATTGGAAGACTCTATTGTATTTGAATGGTTTTTGATGGTTTTTCTTCCTATTTATGCAGCAACAACAGTCAGGGAAGTTCAAGATTGTAGCCAGAGAAGAGCATAGAAAGTAACTGTTTCAGTGGAGGCTACAGGTCTGCCATTGAACGACATATCGATGAAGGTTTGAGAACGTGTTAGTCCTCGATGGAAATTACAGTTTTCTCTCTCTCTCTCTCTCTCAATGTTGTTAAGATAGCCATCTTCTTTAGATTTTAGGGTGCTAGTTTTGATGCTTTGGACCGATACAATTAATTTTACTCTCTGCGATGCATCTAATGGTCTAGTTGATTTCTTCTGAACATCAATGATTTGTGGCTAGCCTTCTAACTCTCAAGATTTTCTTCTCCATTGAATTACTTGGTGATTGACATAGCAACTTCGCTTGCCCTTTGCCCATGTCGACTGCGTGGGGAGAGTTTCGACTTGGAGATAGCAGGCATTTTAACTGGATTTAACATTTTTCTTTTGTTTGATCTTGTTGAACAAATATCTGGCATTCTTGAAATTGAAATGGCAATCTAATTTGTTGCCTTCTATCTTGAAAGTGGGAATCAGTTTATACTGCTATGACATTCAAAGCACTATGTAAATGTTCGAAGGGCAAATCAAAATCTAGTGGATGTATACGTGATCATCACAATGTGCTCCTGCCAATGAATAGATTATCAATTTTGTTTTGGTAACGTGTTTTATTTTTTTAATTAAAATAAAATAATTTAGTTTTGAAGTGTGTGTTGTTTTCAGTTCATATTATGTGTGTGTATATATATTCAATAAACATAATTTAAATTTAAAATAAATTAATTATAAATTATACAATATAAATACAATATCAAATAAATATAATTTCAAAATTTAAAATATTTTTAAATAGTCAAGATTAAATAGATCTTTAACTTAAAGTAATTCAATTTAAATAAAATATTAAAATATTTTAAAATTAAAATGTTTTAACACATAATTTAAATATAAAGCTAGGTTAATGTTATCAAGACTAATAGGATCTAAAATATTCTTTATACTAGTATAAACTTAAAAAAAAAAAAACATGAATATAAACCATATATATTAGTGATAAATTTAATTAAAAAAATTAATATCATTATTATTGAAAATAATAATGAAAAAAAGTTTTTTATACTTAGGTAATTTAATTAATTAAATTAAATCAGGTTTAATTTAACTTAATGGTTTTTCAAGACCGGAACAGAACATATGAATAAAATTAGAATATTTCGAATGAAATTTAGTTAAAAAATCTAGAATAAACCGAGATTTGAAATGAGATGAAAATTATTTTATTATATTTTATTTTTTGAATTAATATAAAATATTTTAGCTATTCCAAAAGAAACGAAATAAAAGTGAGAATCTTTATACAAATATATGACATGTTTGGAGGTTGAATCTCCGTAGCATATGAAAAAAGACCAAGAGTCCGGATTCAGTGCCCGTGATTGACAATCAAACAACACTAGAGCCATGTTACAAGGTTAGGGTTTTTCTGGTAAAGTGAATCAAATTGTTGACTGATAGCTAGCAAGGACGGCCATTTTCCATTAGCTATTGAATTTTTTTCTCCGCAGAGTCTAATGATGTTTACATCTTTTGTGCTGGCATCGACCAACTCCTGATTTGACATAACCAGATTAATTTGGGACATGCAAGTCAATTATAAAATAGCAAAAATATATTCCCCTCTTCATGTGAATTTGTTAGGGAGTAATTAAATAAAACTTATATAATTTAATATGAACCAAAATCATACACAGACATTAATGTTTACTCGAAAAGCTTCCAGCTCCTTAGTTAGTGCTGGAGGATTAATCACGGGGTAATTGCCCACTAAAAAACTTCATTATCAATGAATAAAATAAGTTAAAGCTGTTTTTTCTAGAAAGAACTTTCAGGTTAAAGATGTAACACTGCAATTTTAAGAATTTGTACGGGTCAAATACGCTGTTTTAAATGATAATATCTACACTGCAACAGTTTTATTCCTTTTTGTTATTGAATTTTAAAAATGTTTTTTTAAAATTTTTTATTTTTTATTTTATTTTAAATTAATATATTTTTGATATTTTTAAAATTATTTTAATCTGTTAATATCAAAAATAATTTTTTAAAAATAAAATAAAAATATTATCGAAAGTCAAAATTTGTCTAATCCACAAGATGGTATTTTGTTTGAACTAATCTCTTCATTTTTGTCTCAGAAAACCACTCACCACCATATCTTCCCTAAAAGATGTCATCACGTGTCAGCATGATAAAATTAAAAAAATCTGCCAAGAAAAAAACAACTTTAAAATACTCTCCCAAAGAGATAAGGGAGCCTGGCTCCTACTCAAAAATGACAGTGACCTTGGAGAATCATTAGTCAAAAGGAGAAAATTCACCAGCATCTTCCTAGCTATGGAGGTGGTTGAGAGTTTGAATGTTTTTTTTTTTTTTTTTTTTTGACATTTCACAAATTTCTCAAGTCAAGCTTCATATTGCTTGACCTTTCTTTCTTTCTAGAACGGTTAGATATTCATACACATTCACACAAGCATATGCATCACTGTGTGCATACGTAGGCATGCATCACATCCACTTTGGAGTCAAAGGAAACAGATGTGAAACATCCGGCCGTGGCCGGATGCCGGAGGACATCCGGAATTTTCAACTGGATAAAGAGTTACCATCCTGTTGGCAAACAATAAAGATAAACTCTGTTTCAGATAATGTCAAACTTCTGCTCTCAAAACTGTCTGGTTTTTCTAAAACACATAGTTATGGAAGCTGTTTCAGAAAACTCCACAGCTTCTTGAATGGTGTTTTCAGCTTGAGAGCAGGCGTGCATCTTGAATGGTGTTTTCTGCTAAATATTGCAGAAGGAATGAGGAGTCCTCTGAAGTCCTTGCCTCTGTCTTCCAGCTTCTTCCTGGTTTGATATTTGCCAGTAACATTGCTTGAAGATGCAAAAAGACAACTGATTTCTGAGAGATAATATGAGACGGCTGGAAGATTAATATGTTGATGAAATGGTCATGCTCTCACACAGTGGAATCTGAGAGGATTTACTTTTTTTTTACCTGGAAATTAAATCCATTTGTTAACAGATTTCGAAGACTTTTCTAGAAATGGGACCAGATGGGATTGTTCTTGTAATTCATTAAATTATATCTCACGTCTTCGAAGTTTTTAGCATTTTACTCGTTTTTTTAGTAGAATTCTGCAGCTAATCATCATCATCATCATCATCATCACATCATCTTAGCAAATCTCTAGAGATCATAGACTTTGCCTTGCAACTACCACCATGTCTGAATGGATAAGAATTAAAGAGCTTACTAAAACATGGAAATTATTGGTCCCCAAAGCGAAAGAAGCCGATCTTAAATATTTACAAAGAAAATATCTTCTCTTCCCCACATTCATAAATGATGGCAGATTCTCCGTCATATTCATCATCAAAATGCTCACCTTTTATATTTGTTTCCTTAAAAAATCTCATTCATTTGGCCCCTTCACAAAATCCTCTTGCTTTGCTGTTCAAATGGATTCATATTAAACATATTTGGACCGTATGATCATATATACATATATATTTATATAAGAAGAGAAATTTTATTAAATATATTGTATGACTTTTGAAATATATTAGTGTGAAAGGGTTGGAGATTTTGGAAGATGTCGCCACATCATTTTGACATTTCTGCTCATGCATGTCGATCAGATAACGCTTTTCAACCTCTGTTTCTAGAAACGATTTTTTGTTTTTTGTTTTTTTTAAAGTCTGAAGAGTATTTGCCGGATGCTTCACTCATATATTACTGCATAGGAGAGTGGTGTTCTCTCCTCCTATATATAGAGAAAGAAAGCTAGAAACCTGCAAAAACCAGTACTGCAAATACAAATTAAGAAACATGGAATCAAAAGTTGTTCAGCTTGGAAGCTCTCTTATTGTGCCCTGCGTCCAGGAACTGGCCAAGGTAAACACGGCAGCCATCCCACCAAGATATATCCGTCCTGATCAAGACCAGCCCACCATCATTCCCAGCCGTGCTCCGGTTAATGAGATCCCGGTTGTTGATATGCAGAGGTTACTAGATCAAGAATCAATGGAGTCTGAACTGGCCAAGCTCCATCTTGCTTGCAGAGACTGGGGTTTCTTTCAGGTACACACCACACTCACTCACTCATGTTTCTCTAGTTTCTTCCTCGTCACCTTTTTCTTTTTCTTTTTTTATTCCATGGCAAGCGATTTCTTCGAGCTCCATTTGTGATTCAACCAAGATTAAATATCATCTCCAAGGTGCATTAAGCTTAAGAAGAAAAAAAGAAAAAAAAAATACTGAAAAGGCGAGAAAATTGCATATAATAACAATATACTCATCTTATCATTATCCACCCCTGCTCACAGTCATCAAACCATTAATTCAAGGTTTAGCCCTAGCCAGATCAGTGAAAAAACCTAATTTCTTTTACTAAAATATCATGGATTTGTTTTTTCTTTTCTTTTTTCTCGAAAACATCAAAGGTTTTGTCAGCCATCGACTTGTGATCCTGGATTTGGATCGAGTCGAAACCCCTGATCATAAAGCAGACATAAAGAAACAACCCAATCTACAAATATTTTCTCAAAGTAACTTTAACAGCACATTTCATGTGCAGCTTCGTCTCCATAAACGAAGAAAAACACAGTACTGATATTGAGTTGGCCCATCGTTGTTTCGGTGTTAAATTCGAACCTAAAACCCTCTGAAAAATTAGAAAGATGTGAGTGTTAATTGAAAAACAAGTTCATTAGCAAGTTAACATACATATTGATGCATTTGATTTAAATAGATAATTAATAAATAACCTTAAGAACACATGAAGAAGTATATATATATATAATTGCTTTTTTAATCCATTCTTTCCCAGTTGGTGAAGGTCATCATCACTGATAATTAATTTGTTATTATCATCCTGAGAGTGAAGTTTAATTTTGTTACGAGAGAGTAGAACGCTGAGTCATATATATATATATATATATATATATATTCCTAAACTGCATAGTGAATTATGCTAGTAGTTATACTCACAATACTAGTTTTTTTTTTTTTTTTTTAATTTTACCATTCAACAATCCTATCTTTTACTCTCTTTCTTGTTTTTTTTTTTTTTTTTCAATTGATCATTTAAAATTCGAAAATTTGAAATTAAATACAAATTTCATAAAAGTTTTTTTTCCTTGATTTCCTTGTAAAAATTTTAAATAATTTTTCTTGTTAATTTTTTCTAGTTGATTTGAATAAAATTTATCTTGATTTCATTCGGGTCATGAGGTTAATTCTGATTTTTTTTTTAGTTGATTTTTTTTTTTTATCATTAAATATTGAAATAATTAAAAAATTAAACTTTCATATTTTTTATTTATTTTTTATGAGATTATCTTAATTTCATGATCCAAATTATTGATTGGCAAGGTAACTCAAGTTAATTTTGTCATCATTATAATATCATCATAATTGTCATATTATAATATCATTCAATTGCACGGATGTGTTTATATTATACACACACATATCATTTGATTAATTATTAATATATGCCTAATCATGTAATTAATAATAATTAAAATGATGTCTAATACTGTATTAAATAAAAGGTTATTATTGTGACTTGACATTTATTAGTATTTTTTATATGTAATAAAAAGCACAATTACGATATCTAGCTCCGTCTGATTGATTAACCTAATAATCTATTAATTTAAAAGTTTAATTTAATTAGATAACTTGTTGATATGAAACTTCTCCAAGGCATGTCAATGCAAATTCTTGATTTTTTTATTTATCAAAATAATTTTATTTTGTATTCTTTTTAAAAAGTCAAATGTTGGATTAATTCAATTCAATTAAATTATAATCTATGACCAGATTCGACCGTCTCATAATTACAATTATAATAAAGAGGTATAAGTTCAAACATTTGATGGAAAGACAAATTGCATTCGCTTGTTTAATGAATATACTTTTTTTTTTTTTTTAATGAATATACTTGGTAGACCTAGTTGTCGCGACAAAATCATCTTTTCTCTCGTAATAAAATAAACCAAGAGAGGCAAAATTCCCGTCACGTGCATTAACTTCTACCATACAAATCCTACTCGAAACGACGCCATTTCCCACCAAAAAAGAATTAACATACACAGTGATCGATTCTTCTTCCTCGTAGTTGGTAAACCATGGAGTGAGCGCTTCGTTGTTGGAGAAAGTAAAGACTGATGTCCAGGACTTCTTTAACCTGCCAATGGAAGAGAAGAAGCTCTTTTGGCAGTATCCAGGAGAAGTAGAGGGCTTCGGACAAGCATTTGTCGTGTCTGAGGAGCAAAAGCTTGACTGGGGTGACCTGTTCTTCATGGTCACCCAGCCAGTTCATGCAAGGAAACCCCACTTGTTTCCAAAGCTGCCTCTTCCTTTCAGGTCTTCTCTCTTTCTCTCTGTCGATCTTTGTATACTTTGAGTTTTTTAAGGTGCTATTGTTTCTTAATCAGTAACCTAGCTACAACCTCTTGATTTCTCCTTGCAGAGACACTGTGGAGGCATTTTCATTGGAGTTGAAAAACCTAGGTATTACAATCCTCGGAAAGATGGCTAAAGCACTAAAGATAGAGGCAGAGGAAGTAGAAGAGCTCTTCGGAAACGGGCTTCAGTCGATGAGGATGAACTATTACCCTCCATGCCCTCAACCTGATAAGGTTATTGGCCTTACTCCTCATTCTGATGCTGTAGGTCTCACTATACTCCTACAAGTCAACGAAGTGGAAGGTCTCCAGGTAAAGAAGGATGGAGAATGGGTTCCTGTCAAGCCCCTCCCAGATGCCTTCATTTTCAACGTTGGAGATATTTTGGAGGTAAAATACATACATAATTGCAAACGATGTTAGCTTGGAACTTGGATATTGATCATAATGTTCTTGCGATTATCATTTCTGCAGATCATAACGAACGGGACATACCGTAGCATTGAGCATCGGGCAACAGTGAACTCTGAGAAAGAAAGGCTCTCAATTGCAACATTTTTGTCCCCAAACTATGACGGCGTGATTGGACCAGCACCCAGTTTAGTCACCGAACAGACTCCGGCAATGTTTAAGAGCACAACAGCTGAAGAGTATTTCAAGGGCCTCTTTTCTCGCGAGCTTCATGAAAAATCATACCTTGATGTTATGAGAATATGAGTGGGGATAATTCATAGCAGGGAATTTGGGTGCATGGTTTGGGAATTGTCAATAAATTTTAGCATTAAACGACATATGATCTTGCTTTATTACTGAAAGGGTGTCTTTAGTAGGTGAGAGCTGCTAAAACATGTATCATCCATGTTTATATCCGTTAGTTCTAGGTGTGGGTTTTATATATATATATATATATGATATTGTATTGTTCAAGAGGCTGATCATATAAAATAAAATAAGTAATGTTTTATATCATACCTTTATTTCCAATGTGTTTTCAAATAAAAAAAAAGGGAGAAAATAGCAAATAAAAAGGAAAGATTATAGGGTGATAAGTAAGGGAGAAAAGGAGGACCAAAATAAACATGAAAGTTTAGGTCCCTCCCAATCAACTATAAGATAAGGAGATAAAGAGATAAAAAAAATGAGGAGATAAATGATAAGAAAAGATAAAATGATAAGTAGAGAATAGATCATACAAGTTACAACTAGAGAGAAAAACAGGAAAAAATCAAGACAAAATTAGGAGAAAGGAAAAAAGAAAAGGAAACAAACCTTACTCTACTAAAAAACACTAATTGCCAGCACGTTCTTTTGTTTTGTTTTTTTTTTTTTTTCCTCACGTCAGACTCCAACCTCTTTCCCCGTACTAAAATCTCTTTCCACCATGTAACAACCCTTCTCTCCTCCTTCATACAGTTGCAGCAACCCTTTCCACATCGTCAAATCCAGCAGCACCAACTCCCTTCATCGCTCCGCAACCCTTTGTTGTAACTGAGTAAGTTAATAATATCCTAGCTTATAGGATTACAAGATTAGGTTTGATTTATTCTTTGTTTATTTACCACGGTTGTAGAAGTCTCAAACGTGGGTTGCTTATTTCCCTTATTTCTGTTGTAATGATTTGTTATATAAACCAACTTTCTATTCAATAAAGCTATGGTTTTTTACTCTTCATTTTAATTATTAAACTGATTGTTTAGATTTAACAATTGGTATCAGAGCTTCATCAAAAGAGCCTGATCAAGAGAGAAAAGTGAGAGTTCTTGAGAAGAGAGGAGTGAAGAGAGAAACACTGAGAGTTTTTTCTTTTGTGAGACCATCAAGAAAGCATAGGAGTGAAGAGAGAATAGTGAGAGTTCTAGTGAACCTGAGAGGAGTGAAAAGAAAACAGTGAGAGTTCTAATGAAGAGATGAGACTTTCAGGAGATCAAATTCATGGCTGAAGGAAATTTTGTTCAACAAGTGATTCCCAGATTTGATGGTCACTATGACCATTAGGCTATGCTAATGGAAAATTTCTTACGTTCCAAAGAATATTGGAGTTTAATAGAGATTGAAATTCCTAGAAATACAACTGGCGCAAAACGCATTAAGGCTCAATAAAGGAATGTGGAGGAGATAGATTTGAAAGGAAAAAATTATCTCTTTCAATCCAATGATTGTACTATTATGAAAACAATCTTGAACAGAGACTCTACAAAAGGAATATGGGATTCAATGCATCAAAAATATCAAGGGTATACTAAGGTGAAACGAGCTCAATTACAAGCACTGTGGAGAGAATTTGAACTGTTTGGAATGAAAGATGGTGAGAATGTTGATGATTATTTTTGGGAGAACTCTTACCATTGACAACAAAATGAAGTCACATGGTGAGCGTATGGAACAAATTGTCATTATTGAGAAAATTCTAAGGTCTATGACAACAAAATTTGACTATGTTTTATGCTCCATCAAAGAATCAAACAATCTTGCTGAAATGACTATTGATGAACTTCAAAGCAGTCTACTTGTGCATGAGCAGAGAATGAAGGGACACAAAGAGGAAGAGCAAGTTCTTAAGGTCATGTCTGAAGCAAGAGAAGATGATCGATTTTGAGGAATAGGTAGAAGTCGTGGAGGCTTTAGAGGCAAAGGTAGAAGCCGGGGAAGACAATCTTTTAACAAAGCTATAATTGAGTGCTTTCAATGTCATAAACTGGGATATTTTTCTTATGAATGTCCTAGTTGGGAAAAAAACAACTAATTATGCATAATTGAATGAAAAAGACGAAATGTTGCTCATGTCATATGTGGAACTTGATAACTCAACCAGAGAAGAGGTATGGTTTCTGGACTCCGGTTGCAACAATCATATAAGTGGAAATAAATTATGGTTTACAGAACTAGATGAAGGATTTAGGCATTCTGTCAAGCTAGGGAACAATTCAAGAATGGCAGTAATGGAAAAGGGATGTGTAAAATTGAATGTAGCTGAAGCAATACAAAAGATTGATGGAGTTTATTACATTCCGGAGCTAAAAAAAAATTTACTAAGCATAGGGAAACTACAGGAGAAAGGACTAGGAATACTTATTCAACACAATACATGCAAACTATTTCATCCCACTAGAGGTCTCATCATGGAGATAGCTATGATAGTCAACAGAATGTTCATCATGTTTGCAACAATACCTCTCAATGAATCAGTAGCTTTCTTTCAAGCTAGTAAAGAAAGTGAAACACAACTATGGCACATCAGATTTGCTCATCTCAGCTTCAAAGGATTGAGGATGTTGTATTACAAAAAGATGGTTGAAGGGCTGCCACCACTTAAAACTCCTACTAAAGTGTGTGCCGATTGCTTAGTTGGCAAACAACAGAGAAAGAATAGTTCAAAGAAAAGCCACTGGATAGCATTATCCAAATTGCAGCTCATTCATTCGGACATCTGTGGACCTGTGAATCTAGAATCCAACAGTGACAAGAGGTATTTAATCACTTTCATTGATGACTTTAGCAGAAAGTGTTGGGTTTACTTCATTTCAGAAAAATCAGAAGCTCTTAATATGTTCAAAAGATTCAAGAATCTAGTTGAAAAAGAGGCTGGTTTTTTGGTGGGATGTTTACGAACTGATAGTGGTGGAGAATTTACTTCAAAGGAGTTCAATGAGTATTGTAGTATGAATGGGATCAAGAGACAATTAACGATAGAATATACTCAACAAAATGGCATTGTTGAGAGAAAAAATCGGATGATCATGAATCTTGTTAGAAGCATATTGCCTGAAAAATGCATTCCTAGAGAATTCTGGCTAGAGGCAGTAAATTGGTGCATGCATGTACTAAACAGGAGTCCTACTGCAGTAGTGCTATAAATCACACCTGAAGAAGCATGGAGTGGAGTTAAACCTTCAGTGGAATATTTTCGTGTGTTTGGATGTATTGGCCATGTACATGTTTCACATGAGAAAAGAACAAAGTTGGATCCAAGGAGCACAAAATGTATACTGTTGGGCATCAGTGAAGAAACAAAAGGTTACAGAATGTATAATCTAGTTACAAAGAAATTGATAATTAGCCGCGATGTGATGTTTGAAGAAAATGCAATTTGGAACTAGGCAGAAGGCAGTACCAATATACTGTTACATTGGGGAGATCATGATAACAGTACAAGTGAAGAAGACTTTAAAGGAAATGAAGACTGGGAGCGAGAAAAAGAGCAGATTAAGGAAACTGAAAATGAAGCCGGTGCTGGAGATGAAGTTGCAGAACCTAAAAAAGACCATAATGAGTTTATTCAAGCTGCTACTGTCAGAAATTGAAGGACACCACACTGGATAGAGGATTATGTCACAGGAGCAGGTTTGTTTAAAGAAGAGGAAACATAAAATATGGTCTTCTACACTACTACTAAAGATCCACACACCTATGAAGAAGAAAAAAAAAATTGAGGGAAGCCATGGATAATAAAATTGCTATAATAGAAAGGAATGACACATGGGAGCTGACTGTACTGCCGACTAATTCAAGGAAGATTGGAGTAAAATGGATATACAAGATAAAGCTAAATAAAAAAGGTGAAGTTGACAAATATAAGGTTAGACTTCTAGCAAAGGGATATGCACAACAACATGGGATTGACTACACCGAGGTATTTACTAGTGGCAAGATGGGACACAATCCAGATGGTTCTAGCAATAGCAACGCATAGAAAATGGAACATGTATCAACTAGATGTAAAAAGTGCATTCCTTCATAGAGAATTAAATGAAGATGTATACGTAGACCAATCGCTTGGTTATGAGAAGAAGGGAGAAGAACACAAAGTTCTCAAATTGAAGAAAGCATTATACAGTTTGAAACAGACACCAAGGGCATGGTTTAACAGGATTGAATCATATTTTCTAAAGGAAGGCTTTGTTAGATGTCTGATAGTATACTTTATTCATCAAAAATCAAGAAGAGAAAATTCTGATCGTATGCATATATGCTGATGACTTGGTGTACATTGGAAGTGATGAAAGGATGTTTGCTGAGTTTAAAGCTTCAATGAAACAAGAGTTTGATATGACCGACTTAGGTAAAATGAAGTTCTTTCTTGGAGTAGAAATTATGCAGAATGATAAAGGAATTTATTTAAGCCAAAGAAAATATGCACTTGAAATTCTAGAAAGATTTGGCTTAGAGAATGCGAATTCAGTTTGCAATCCAATGGTACAAAGTATGAAACTGATGAAAAATAAAGGTGGAGAGCAAGTGGATATGACTCAATACAAACAAATGGTAGGAAGTCTTATTTATTTATCAGTGACTAAGCCAGATATCATGTTTGTAGTTGGTCTGATTAGTAGATACATGGAGAAACCTACAAATCTACATATGCAGGCTATTACGAGAATTTTAAGATATGTGAGGGGATCTGTGAATTTGGGAATTTATTATAAAAGGGAAGCTGCAAGTGATGAGAGGTTAATAGCTTACTCCGACAGTGACTATGCCGAGGATCAAGATGATCGTGGGAGTACTTCTGGATATGTTTTTATGCTTAGTGAAAGAGCAATTGCTTGGAGCTCGAAGAAGCAACCAGTGGTCTTTTTGTCAACAACTGAAGCATAATTTATATTTGCTGCTCACTGTGCATGTCAAGCAGTGTGGATGAGAAGAGTGCTTGAAATGTTAGATTGAAAACAAGGTACACATACTATCATACACTATGATAATATGTCTACAATTAAATTAGCAAAGAATCTGGTTATACATGGCAGAAGCAAAAATATAGATGTTAGATTTCATTTTCTGCGTGAACTTTGCAAAGAAGGAGTAATTGAGTTAAAGCATTGCAATACACGAGATCAAATTACTGACAAAAGCTTTGAAGATGGATGCATTTGAGAAATTAAGAAGCTTGCTGGGCGTTGCCAAGCAAATAAATTGTTTGCTGCCAGCAATACAGTTTAAGGGAGGAATTGTTGGAAATGAGTCAGTTAATAATATCCTTGTTTATAGGATTACAAGATTAGGTTTGATTTATTCTTTGCTTATTTACCACGTTTGTAGGAGTGTCAAACGTGGGTTGCTTATTTCCCTCATTTCTGTTGTAATGGTTTATTATATAAACCAACTTTCTATTCAATAAAGCACGGTCTTTGACTCTTCATTTTAATTATCAAACTGATTATTTAGATTTAACAACCCTCTCTCGACAAACAAATATGCCACTAACACCAACTTTTGCAACAATCCAGAACAACCACCGAAACACTTACACATCGAAATTGATCTGCCTTTTTAACCCTAACCAACAACCACACCAACCACCAAAAATCAGCCCAGATCCCAATCATAGACAAGAAAAAAAAATTCATTTTTTGTGTTTTCTTATAGATCTAGTGACGGCGAGTGTGATGCATGCACCAAGAAATCCACAAATCCTAGTCACGTTCCAGTGCATGTCTATCATATGCCACCGCTTCCTAGTTCATTTCCAAGGTTATTTTGTTGACTCTAGCAGCTCCCAAAAGTAGCTATTGGATTTGAAATGTATTCTTGTTTACTGCATATAACTTGTGATATGTTATTAATATTGATTTTTATATTTATCTCAAAATAATCAAAGTTTTGGAGTCTATACCGTTGTTCAGCAACCCCGGAGGAATTAAGGCTCCATTTATTTGCTAAAAAGTAGTTTTGTTTTGAAAAGTGAATTTTGGGAAAGTGAATTATTTTCCGATGTTTGGTAGTGTTGGAAAATAAGTTGGAGAACACTTTCCAGTGTTTGGTTATGTCATGAAAAATGAAGCTTGGAAATAACTTATTAATGTTTTTTTTTCTCAAGTTTATTAAAACAATGAGGAACAAATCTTACAAATTAAAAAGTTGAATGAGAATGAAATTGAAAAAAATATATAATTTCATAAATTATCTCAAATAAAATAAATAATAATCAAAATAATAGAGATCAAATCTAAAAAAAAAAAAAAATGAAAGATGAATAAATTAAAATAATAATAATTAACATTTCATAAATTATTTTCAAATAAAATAAGTAACAATAAAAAAAAATGAGGACCAAATTTGATAGATAAAAAATTTCAATAACAAAATAATAAGAAAAAAGCAAATAACAATTTATAAAAATGAGGACCAAAGTTAATATAAAAATTAAATTTTAAAAGATGAAATTGAAAAATAAATATTCAAAACAAAATATTTATAACAATCAAAAGTTTGAGGCCCAAATTTGATATAATCAGCAAATAATATGACATTTCTAAATTTTTCACAACTTCTGGAAAGTGTTTTTCCGCCTAAATTTTTCAGGAAAACACTTTCCTGGAAATCAAGTTAAATTTTCCTTTAACTGGAAAGTGTTTTCTGTTGACAAACTTTTTCTAATGGCAAAACAAACACATGAAAGTTTGAAAAGTGATTTCCCAAAAATTACTTTCCGGGAAATAAACATAACCTAAGTTGCTAATATTTATTTTTTAGTGTGATAAAATTGGAATCAATACTCTGTAACGAGATTTAGAGGATGGTTTATGAGTGACAAAATAATTTAATTTTTGTGTATGAATGTGTTTGATTTTGCATTTAGATGTGTTTGATTTGACCTTGGATTTCAACATTTTTCCCTAAAAAATACATGGTAGGATTATTTACATATAAAATTATGTACATATTAAAAATGTGTTTTTTTTTACCTAATAATATACCTCTTAGTAGTATGATTCTTGGATGAGTCTTGTCATTCGGATATCATGAAACCTTGTTCTTTTCACTTAATAAAAACAATAAAAATATTTTTTGAATTTGTTTTGTGATATATGTGTTTTTGAAGAATCAACCCAAAAATAAAAGTATAATCCTTAAAAAGATCTTATTCCTTGAAAGTTGAGTGTTGTTGAAATGATACTAAAAAAACAGTTTATTAGTATCTACCTAGTTTGTTGTAGATAAAATTAAATTTTATTGCTGATAAAATTTGCAGCAGAATTAGCAACAGATAATATCAAATGAAAATAATAGATGCTAATTTTTTAACGATGGATTATCAATTGCTGATTTTTTTAGCAATAATTTATCTATTGCTGAAATTGGCTGCTGATTGTAAAAATGAGCAACGGATATTCCGTTGTTTATTAGCAATGAAATATTTGGTGCTGATCTGTTGCTGATTTATCCAGTAACTATTTTTTAAAACATGAATTTTTTCCATTTATTGAATTTCTTATAATTATTTATGAATAATTCAAAAATTGTAGAAAAATATATAAAGAACATAAACTAATACTAGAAATTATTTTATCAACAATAATAAGTCAAATAAAAAAAATGTCATAATAAATTTCAAAATCTTGTTAAACTTACATCAATATAGATAAGTCGCAATTTAATGAATATGTGCTATCATAGAAATGGTGGTGGAAACGAACCAAGACAATGCTGACCATCATATGGTGGTAGAAACGAACCAAGACAATGCTAACCATCATATGGTGGTCGAGGCCTAGGTCGATATACTAGATTAGATAAAGGATACGTAGATATCGTTATTTATGGAGCCACATGTGATGGCATAGATGAAGCCATAAGTGTCGACATACCTTGGTCTTTATTTGATGTCCAAGTTTGGTATCTCATGTTACTAGGAAATTTTTTGATAGAAGTCATCTCTTGCTCTAGTGATAAAATATGACCATCTTTTTCCTTTATTTTCTTTTTCAATGCGTGAATTGATGAACTTGGAGGTGTTGATTCCATCATATAGGATTGTAATGAAGCACTCGTATTGATCATGGATTTTAGCATACCAGGTGCACCATATATTTTACCCTTTATAACTCCTCCTATAGCTACACACCAAGCTACTCCATTAAATGAATGATGATTTTTCCTATCTTGAAATCATCTCTTTTTTGTAATTCTCCTACAATAAAATTAAATATAATTATAAATTCATTTTAATTTTAAATAATAATTAAATTACATAAAAAAAAATACTTACAATAACTTTTTTTAAACTTGTTATCTATAAAGGTTTCAGGTTGTTTGGCACTCTGACGCAACACCAAAAAAACACATCATCTCCATAAATGTTCTTTTACCTGTTTTTTCTTGTTATCAACAATAAAAATATTAGAAAATGTAAATATAAAATTTTGAAATCCATTGTAACAAATAAAAAAATTCCTTACCATGTTAGCTCAATATGATGCAAATGACATTGTAACTCTAGAATAAGTGCTTAATTTACCATTTGTTTTAGTTAGCCGATTATTCCTTGTAGATTTTTTATCTCCTTTGAAATTCAGAGGTGGACCAAATATCTTTAATCATTTGATTCCAATCATCATTATTTATCCAAAGTGGACCTTTATTAATCCCATCCATGATATTTATGGTAGAGTCAATTGTTGGTTCAAAGCAATTTTAGTTTTATCTTTCCAAATCTTACAAACAATTGGTTCATCATCCACAAAAAATGAATATTTTTCTACTAATGAAACAAAGACAAAGCTCAGTATAATTGTTAACTAACTTTTATAATTATATATATTTTTTTTACCATAGAACCAAAACAAAGCATAGACAACTAGTAGCCAAAAAGATGAACAAGAAATATTATTAAAATAATAACTATTTAACTACATCATAAAATTCAACGTCAAGAGATTCTTTGTTTTTGTTCCATAAGATATTTGGAAGCAAATTCATGCTAATGGCTTGTAATTATCCGGTTTCAAGCCTATGTTCTCTATGTGCTTTTGTTTAAGAGACAAGCTGTGAGCTAGAATATTGATAATTTAATTAGAACATGGAGGAATCTATTTGCAGTGGGTTGAGGAGCTTTAAGAACAATATTTTCTTTAATTACAGTTACTACAACACAAGACAACACTAGCTTTGCAGCAGTACTCTTGTTTTTATATGCTTTTGTTCATATATATACATATATTGCTACTAACAATTAAGGCTTAATTCTAGATTTCATTCCATTTGTTATATATATATATATATATATATGAATGGCCACATGATGAGTTATTGAAGCTTAAAAATAAGAAAGATTCATTAAAATAACGAAGCTTAAAAATAATTATAAAGCACGATAACCTTATAAATTTCAACTTATTTTGTTGTTCCATATAAATGAAGTTCTCTCTCTCTCTCTTGTAATCGGATCTTTATGCGTGTCAAAACCCTCCTTTTGAACCCTTTGTTTATGATGCACTAGAGAAGATGTTGAATTATGGATTGATGGGACGTCATCTCGATCATCTAAAAATCTAACATTACAATCATCTCCCTTATCACCTAATCCTCTTGCATTAACATCATCTCTCTTATCTTCATCAGTATCATCATTATCATTATCTACTTTCTCATAGCGCTCTTCTCTATCTTCCTCGACTCTCTCACCTCTCCTAACATCATTGCCCCTCCAATCATAATAACCCCTGTCAACATTATACCCTTTAAAAGCATATAGGTGATATCGAGGGAAACCTTCTTAAGTTTGAAGTAAATCTTGAAAGCGAAAACAGTCGTACGATTGATAATTATCCCTCCTCCCATAATCTTGTTGAGTATGATGCCTACTCAAAGTATGATTATAGCAATCATGCAACTCATGATGAATAGGTTGATGAGAAATGGATGCTTGGCTATTTGGTCCAGATGTAAGGTCATTTGAATACCTGAACCTAGTGTAGAACCACGTCAAGGCATGCTAAATACCTGAAATAAAATAAAAAATTAACATCAATAATAAAAATTATAAAATAAATATAACTGAATTATTTTTAATTATTGAATATGAACTAATTAAAACAATAAAAATGAACAAAATAATTATTTTTAAGTAATACCATTAATACAAACACAGCTTACATCACTTAAAAATAAGTCCAAATACAATAAATAAATAAAAATTATAGTATATCATCATCATGTTGCTTATCATTATCATCACTCATAACAACATCAACATCAACATCATCATCATCATCATCGTAATCATCATTAACATCATCAAATTCTTTCTTCTGAAACCCTTTCAACTTCTACCGAATTTGCCTATAATTGAAGCACTTCATAATGGTTGATTTATGTATCATATGATGCTTCAACAAATATATTTGGATCATCAAGTGTCTGGGTAGGAAGGACACGACATGATTAAGAAATATCATCTGACTGAGCGACATCAAATGATTTCATATTGTTATCATCTTCAATAAATTCACTCATGTCAACGTTATAGCAACTTCTAGTAGTTGTCTTAATAACTGTCCATCATTTAGAAGATTTATTATCAGGTGGACATGTATAGTAGACTTGTTGACATTGTTGTGCTAGCACAAAATCTTCATTTTCATATAGTCGAGAAGTATGCCTGATTTCAACCAACCCATTTGAACGATGCATTCTAATTCCTCTTCTTATATCATACCAATGGAATTTAAACATGAATACCTTGCACTTACTCCTTAAATATTTAAGTCGAACAACTTCTTCAAGCATTCCATAATAGTCATATTCATTGTCATCATGACAATTTCCTTTCACACAAACCCCACTATTCATTGTCTTTTTAAGTCGACCATAACTTTGAGTGTGAAATTTGAAACTATTCACATAATACCCATTATAACATTTCACAAAATTTGAAGGGCCTATAGAAAGTGCAAAGATTTGATTCCTAGTTTCATTTGATTGATATTCAACCTAGCACAATATTTAACAACATAGTAAATATTTTTTTAAAAATAATAATTTCTTAAAAGATTAAAATTCAATTAAAAAAAAATCATTTTATAAAACTACTTACATTCTTTTTCAACCAAATTGGAAAAATCTCCTCGTATAATTTTTCTATTTCAGCATCGCTTGCATGTGATTGTTGTGACTTTAACTCTTGATGACATTACCTAAATTATAAACAATTTATTTTTAAGATTAAATTATTAAGAATAAAGTATGGAAAAAATATATTTCATACTTACTCTAAATAGGGCTTCAACTCTTCGTAGTTGAAACAAATATAGTTATGTGCAATTTTCATTTCAGCGTGTGATAATTATCTTTTATACGATCTTCTGAACAATTCATGCATGCGCCAAGGAATCCACAAACACACGCATGAATCCACAAATCCTAGTCACATTCTAGCGTATGTCTATCATGCGCCATCGCTTCCTAGTCATTTCCAAGGTTATTATGTTGACTCCAGCAGCTCCCAAAAGTATATAGTTATTGGGTTTGAAATATATTTTTGTTTACTGCATATAATTTGTGATATGTTATTATTGATTTTTGGAGTCTATACAATTTAGGAACCCCGGAGGAATTAAGTCACTAAGATTTACTTTTCAGTGTGATAAGATTGAAATCAATAATCTAACGTGAGATTTGGAGATGGGTTATGAAAGGCAAAATAATTTAATTTTTAAGAATGAATGTGTTTGATTTTGCATATGGATGTTTATAATTTCACTTTGGATTTCAACATTTTTCAATAAAAAAAATACATGTAGGATTATTTACATATAAAAAATGTGTTTTGTTTTTTACCTAACGATCAACCCAATAACAATACGATTCTTGAACGAGTTTTATCACTCAAATATTGATACTTTGTTATTTTCACATAATAAAAACAATAAGAAAATATTTTGAATTTGTTTTTATATGATATATGTTTTTTTTTTTTGAAGAATCAACATAAAGATAGTATAATCCTTAAAAGGTCTTGTTCCTCCAAAGTTGAACATTGTTGAAATGATATGTTTACTGGGTTTTTTTTTTAAGGTTTTTTGGTTTTTGATGAATTCCCATATAGAGTGATCAAAACTCAATTATTTGATCAAAATAAGAGAGCTTTGGATAAATGTTAACAGTTAGAATATTTGTCCTTTAATAATTTTGATCCATAATTGCTCAATTTGGAGATTTATAGCTTTACATTCATTTACTTGAAGGTGTCAAGTCGATCAGTCAAGAATATAAAAATGCAATGATGGCTAATCATGAACAAGATATTAGAGACTTCTATAGAATAATTGGGATGTAAACCTCCAATTTCATGGAATTTAGGTTGTAGAAAGGATGTTCTTCTTCCATTTACAAGAACTCTTATGTCATTTAAAGGTCTATAACTCCACAACGAACTCTTGAAAGATGCCAGCTTGATCGTCCAAAACTACCAAGGAAGGGGACAGATAGTAGCCAAACAATATTGTGTCACCCAATCCTTAATTAAACTTGAGTGACACGTCATTCAAATTAAACTCTAGAAATTAGGGTTTTTAATTTGGAATTTGATAGATTTCAATTTAATTCATGTTCTTTCAATTGTAGCATATGCACCTTTAATTGACTCAAAATCTTTTTAATCCTTGTAATTTCACCCCTAGAAATTTTTATTTGAAGCCCCCAATTTCAGCACCTTCTTCATTTTGATCTTCGGTTTCTGATTTGTGAAATTTAGCCCTTAATTGACGATCAAACTTTTAATTTTCTTTAATTGGGTCATGATTTGGTCAATTTCAGCCTCTAAAGTCCTGCATCTTTTATGATTGGTCATTGATTATGAATTTTTTCATCAAACCTCTAATTGGTAGTCAAACTTTAATTTCTTCACAATTAAACACCTAATTTGACAAATTAAACTTTGAAAAGTTTAATTTCAGTCCCAAAACTTCAATTTCTTCCGATTAACACCCAAATTAACTCAAAAAAACTTATTTTCCTTGCAATTAAGTTCTTAATAAAATTAATTAAGCTTTTCAAAATCCTTATTGAGTCATTACTCATTCAAATTAATATTTCTTTACCCCAAATAAAATATTATCACCAGTGGGGCCTTTTTTTAATTAGAATTTGGCTGTTAATTTGTCAATCTTGTACATTCTAGTCCTCTAACTTTTTTATTTGTTATTTTGACCTTCCACCACCAACTTATAAAAATTTTTAGGCTTTTTCATGTGCATCCAGCCTCTTGAAATTTTTGGATTTTTTTCTATATTTTTTTGTTTTCTTTCTTAATTCTTTTATGGTGTCAAAAATAGATAACAACAGATGTCCTCTTTTGTTGGGCAATCTTATACAATGTTTATGAAGAAAAAATCTTTTTAAAAAAATTATTTGTGTTTAACTTTTGAAGATATTATTATGATTCATCTATATTTTTTATTGTATAAATGAACTTTATTTTTAAAAATTAAAAAATATTTGTTTTTAAATAATATTTATAACATCTTCAGCTTTGTGTAATATTTTTTTATTTACTCAATCAGTTTCATGTGTGTTTCTATTATCAAATTCAACAAATATAACTGAGCAAATATCTTGTTTTACAGGATTAAATATCTTGATTTAAGTTCATTTTTCAATCTTTAAACTTTTTTGTTAATGGTTTTTTTTTTTCATTTATTTACAAAGAAAGTTATTGATTTATTTAATTAGATATTTGTATAAAATTTTTAAAATATATTTTGAATTTTTTATATAAAAAATACATTGAAATAATCTATTTGTCTGTTTTTTTTTTAAATGAAAAATTATGAAACTAATTATTTGAAGTAGAGAGCGCGTCGGTGGTTCATATTTTAATTGGAAGCAATCAGATGAAGATGGGACAACAAATAGGGTGTTGGGAATGGACTTGTGAATCCGTTATAGCATTGACTAGTTATATGCCCCGCGCGATGCCGCGGGTCAATTATTTTTTGCATTTTAAAAATAGTCAAGATTTAAAAGTATTAGGTTTTTTTATAAAGTTATACCCAAAAGTCTCAGTTTTGGTTGCATCGCCTGATTCAAGAGTAATGTTTATAATATTAATAATAACATTAAACTTGGGTTAACCCTTAGCATAAAAGTGTCTGGACTGCAATACCAGATCCAATAGCATTGGACGTGGGTCTGGCTGCAAGGTCGTGTCATAAAAATGTGATAATTAAATAGATTAGTTAAAAAAAAACCAACATGAAGAAAAAAGCTAATGAAAAAAAAGAAAAAAAAGTATGAATTAATTAGGTTAACCCTTCAAATTAGATTAACCCGTCATACCTTGAATTCGCATCATGAAAGTTTGGTAATTAAAAAAAAAATTAATGGGTTAACCCAGAATTAACTGGGCTAACTCGTCAAACCAGGTTAACCTGTCAAACCCAGAATCCGTGTAATGAAAGTTTGATAACTAAATAGAAAAAATTTAACATTAACAATTTAAATTAAACGAAAAAAATTAATTAAAAAAAAAACAAAAGGCATTAGCCTTTTCACTGTGGACTGCACTGTGCAGTCCACAGTCAAAGGCATAAAAAAAAAACTAAAGGCATCAGCCAAAAGCTACTTAGAAAAAAATTTAATATTAATAAACTAAATTAATTAAAAAAAATTAATTAAAAAGAAAAAATAAAAGAAAAAAAAAACTCTAAGAAGAAAAAAATACTAAATAGAAAAAAATTTAACATTAACAAACTAAACGAAATGAAAAAAATAATTAAAAAAAAATTCAGGTTAACTCGTCAAACCAAGTTAACCCGTTAAACCCCGGATCCGTGTCATGAATGTCTGGTAACTAAATAAAAAAAAATGAACATTAACAAACTAAACTAAACAAAAAAATTAATTAAAAAGAAAAAAAAATATGGGTTAACTCGTCAAACCATGCTAACCCGTTAAACCCAGGATTTGTGTCATGAAAGTCTGATAACTAAATAAAAAAAAAATTAACATTAACAAACTAAATTAAACAAAAACATTTATGAAAATAATAATAATAATAATTAATGGGTTAACCCATAATTAACTGGGTTCACTCATGAAACCAGGTTAACCCGTGAAACTCGGGATATGTGTCATGAAAGCCTAATAACTAAATAAAAAGAAATTTAACATTAACAAACTAAACTAAACGAAAAAAATTAATTAAAAAGAATAAAAAGCAAAAAAAAAAAATTCTATTTTAACTTGTCAAACCAAGTTAACCCTTTAAATCCGGTAAACGTGTCATGAAAATCTGACAACTAAATAAAAAAAATTAAACATTAATAAACTAAACTAAACTAAAAAAATTTTGTTAAAAAAAAAAAAACAAAGGAAGAAGCAAAAAAAAAATCCCAAAAAACATAAAAAAACAGCTAAAAAAGCTAAGACAACTTAAAAAATAAAACGCCTAAGAAATCAGTGTTTTATTGTGGAAATGAAAAAATTAATTAAAAAAAAAACCAAAAAAAAATATATGAGTTAACCCATTAAACCTGGAATGCGTGTTATAAAAGTTTGAGATAGAAAAAAATTTAACATTAATAAAAAAATTTATTTTTTAAAAAAAGAAAAATAAAAGCAAAAAGGTAAAAAAAATATATGAATTAATTGGGTTAACCCTCAAACAATTTAACTCGTCAAACCAGGTATTCGCATCATGAAAGTTTGATAGCTGCATAGAAAAAAAAAATTGACGGGTTAACCCATAATTAATTTGGTTAACCTATGAAACCAGAAAAAAAAAAAAATTTGGGTTAACCCGTTAAACTCGGAATACGTGTTATAAAAGTTTGAGATACAAAAAAATTTAACATTAACAATTTTTTTTTAAAAAATATCCATTAAACAAAAACAAAGAAAAAATGAAGAAAAAAAAAACAAAAGGAAAAAAGTAAAAAAAAAACGAAAAAAAAAATAGCTCAATTAAAAAAAAAAAACAATGAAAAAAAAGACTTAAAAAAAAAAAAAGCAAAAAGTAAAAAAAAAAAAAAAAAAAAAAAAAAAAAAAAAAACAACCGTGAAACAGCAGGATCAGTGTTTTACTGTGGACTGCACAGTGCAGTCCACAGTAAAACACTGATCCATTTTAGTTATATTTCAACTAGTTATATGCCCCGCGCGATGCCGCGAGTCAATTATTTTTTGCATTTCAAAAATAGTCAGATCTAAAAATGTTAGGTTTTTTTGCAAAATTTTACTCAAGAGTAATATTTATAATATTAACAATAACATTAAACTTGGATTAACCCTTAGCATAAAAGTGTTTTGGACTACAATACCAAACCCAATAGCATTGGACGCGGGTTTAACTGCAAAGACCGTGTCATAAAAATGTGATAATTAAATAGATTAGTTAAAAAAAAAAACAAAAAAAAAAACCAACAGGAAGAAAAAAACTAATGAAGAAAAAGAAAAAAAATATGAATTAATTGGGTTAACCCTTCAAACCAGGTTAACCCGTCATACCTTGAATTCGCATCGTGAAAGTTTGATAATTAAAAATGAAAAAACAAATTAATGGGTTAACCCAGAATTAACCGGGCTAACTCGTTAAACCAGGTTAACCTGTCAAACCCGGAATCCATGTCATGAAAGTTTGATAACTAAATAGAAAAAAATTTAACATCAACAATTTAAATTAAATGAAAAAAATTAATTTAAAACAAAAAAAAAAAGAGCACAAAAAAATAAATTTCAGGTTAACTCGTCAAACCAAGTTAACTTGTTAAACCCTGGATCGGTGTCATGAATGTCTGGTAACTAAATAAAAAAAAAAAGTGAACATTAACAAACTTAACTAAATGAAAAAAATTAATTAAAAAAAAAATCAAAAAACTAATCTGGGTTAACTTGTCAAACCATGTTAACCCGTTAAATTCAGAATTTGTATCATGTAAGTCTGATAACTAAATAAAAAAAAATTAACATTAACAAACTAAATTAAATAAAAAATTTATGAAAAAAAAATAAATAAAAAAATTAACGGGTCAACCCAGAATTAACTGGTTTCTCCCGTGAAACCAGGTTAACCCGTGAAACTCAGGATATATGTCATGAAAGTCTAATAACTAAATAGAAAGAAATTTAACATTAACAAACTAAACTAAACGAAAAAAAATTAATTAAAAAGAAAAAAAGAAAAAAAAAAGCAATTCTATTTTAACTTGTCAAACCAAGTTAACCCGTTAAATCCGGTAAACGTATCATGAAAATCTGACAACTAAACAAAAAAAATTAAACATTAATAAACTAAATTAAACAAAAAAATTTTGTTAAAAAAAAAAACAAAGGAAGTAGCAAAAAAAAAATCCCAAAAAACATAAAAAAAAAAAAAAGCTAAAAAAACTAAGACAACTTTAAAAAAAAAAAAAAAAAACGCCTAAGGAATCAGTGTTTTACTGTGGAAATGAAAAAAATAATTAAAAGAAAAACCAGAAAAAAAATTCTAAGTTAACCCGTTAAATTTGGAATGCGTTTTATAAAAGTTTGAGATAGAAAAAAATTTAACATTAACAAAAAAATTTTAAAAAAATATCCATTAAAAATAACAAAGAAAAAATGAAGAAAAAGAAAAGCAAACAGTAAAAAAAAAAATCTAAATTAATTGGGTTAACCCTCAAACCAAGTTAACCCGTCAAACCTGAGATTCACGTCATGAAAGTTTAATAACTGCATATAAAAAAAAATTAACAGGTTAACCCATAATTAATTTGGTTAACTCATGAAACCAGGTTAACCTATAATTAATTTTATAAAATAAATTAAACAAAAAAATTAATTAAAAAAAAATCAGAAAAAAATCTGGGTTAACCTGTTAAACACAGAATGCGTGTTATAAAAGTTTGAGATATAAAAAAAATTTAACATTAACAAAAAAAAAATTTTTAAAAAAAATATCCATTAAAAAAAAAAGAAAAAATAAAGAAAAAGAAACTTTTTTAAAAAAAAAAAGGGACAGCTCAGAAAGAAAAAATGAAGAAAAAAAAAACGTAAAAAAAAAAAGCAAAAAAAAAAAAAAAAAAAAAAAAAAAAAAAAAAAAAAAAAAAAAAAAGAAGTTGCTTTACAGGGACAGTGTTTTACTGTGGACTGCACAGTGCAGTCCACAGTAAAACACTGATGCCTTTTAGCTATATACGAGATGCATGCCCCCGCGCTGCCGCGGGCTTATAAAATAAATATATTTAATAGTTTTATAATTGTGAACCAGTGTTAGCTAAGTAATAGAAACTAAAGATATGATGGAGCTAATATTTCATGACAGGAAAAAAAATTGTGTTGGTGATCAAAACTTAGATACTAAACAAAATGATTTTGTAGCAATCCATAATGTTTTGGGAGGAAAGATACATTGTTTTCGCCACATGATTTAGCTTTTCTATTAATAAAAAGCAAAAAAAATTACAAAGCTAAATTTTCTACCAACTTAATATTAAAAAAAACCAACAAAGATAATTTTGGAAGGAAAAAAACCTATAAGAAAAAACGTTGTAGCAATTGATAATGTTTTATGAGGAAAATTACAGTGCTTTTCTTAATAAAATAAAATAAAAAACCATTTAGATAAATACTGTAGCAATCCTTAGTATTTTGTGAGAAAAACTATAACTCTTTCCCTATATGATTTAACTTTATTGTAATTATAATTCTTAACCAACTTAATATTTTTTTTAAAATGGACAAAAATAATTTTGAAAAAAATAATCAAAAAATCATATGGGAAAATGCTGCAATAATTCATAGTGTTTTAAAGAAAAAAATTATAAAGTTAAATTCTTAATCGGCTCAATATTAAAAAATATTAAATCGACAAAGACAATCTTAGAAAAAAAAATATTAAAAGAAAACACAAAAAAAGAGAAAAAATCATGTTGGTAACACTGTAGCAATTCACGGTGTTTTGTGATGAAAACTACAGTGCTTTCCCACATGATTTAACATTATTTATAATGACTTTTAATAGTAATTTTCAACAATGTTTTGTGAGGAAAGCTACAGTGCTTTTCCCACATGATTAAGCTTTATTACAAAGTTAAATTCTAACCAACCCGATATTAAAAAAAAAAATCGATGAAGATAATTTCAAAAAAAATATTACAAAAAAGAAAAAACACAAAAGAAACTGGAAAAAAAACCATGTGAGGAAAAATTGTATCAATCCATAGTGTTTTGTGAGGAAAAACTTGTATTTATTTGTAATTGCAATTATTAACCAGCTTAATATTTAAAAAATAAAACTGACAAAGATAATTTTAGAAAAAAAAAATAACAAAACAGAAAAAAAACCACATGAGAAAAAAACATTGTAGCAATCCACAGTAATTTGCGAGGAAAGTTACATTGTTTTCCTTACATATTGTAACTGTAATTTTTAACCAGCTCAATATTAAAAAAATAAAATAAAAAAGATAATTTCGGATAAAATAATTAAAAAAAAAAAACAAAGAAAACCATGCGGAGAAACACTGTAGCAATCAACAATGTTTTAAAGAAAAAAAATTACAAAACTAAATTCTTAATCAGCTCAATATAAAAAAAATTAACAAATATAGTTTTGAAAAAATAAAAAAATAAAATAGAAAAGCTAATTGGAAAAACACCGTAGCAATTCACAGTATTTTAAAGAAAAAAAATTACAAAACAGAATTTTTAATCAGTTCAATATTTAAAATGTAAAATCAATAAAGAAAACATTTTAAAAGAAAATTCAATGGAAAAAAAAAAGAAGAAAAAAAGCAAAGTTGGAAAAAAAAAAAAAGGAAAGCAATTTTGAAAAAAAAAGAGAAAAAAAAAGAAAAAAAAAAAGAGAAAGAGGACAGGGTGAACAAAAATGCAAAAATTAAAAGAAAATTAAATGGAAAAAAAAAAAAAGCAAAGTTGGAAAAAAAAAAAGAAGCAAAGTTGGAAAAAAAAAAGCAATTTTGAAAAAAAAAAAGAGAAAAAAAAAAGAAAAAAAAAGAAGAAGAGGGAACGTTGAAAAAAAAAAGCAAAAAAAAAAAAAAAAGGAAAGCACTGTGGATTACTGTTGTAATCCACAGTGCTTTGTGTGTGGGGGAACAGTGATTCCCCCACACCATTTAGATATTGTTAATAATAATAATAATTCAATGGGAAAGTGACTTGCAGGATGCCTAAGATATCATCATCAGAGGGCCACCAGAGCTCTAGAATGGAAGTGATCTTCAATTTTGTAAGGTACATGACTTGATTGAAAGTTGCTGACGACAGAAAAATAAATATCAGAAGAATTTTGATTTTTTTCAGTGCCCGCCCCCTGTTACCGCCCCCCCCCCCTGGTTTCGATGCTTCCGTTACTTTCAACACATGTAATTGAAAATTAATAAATAAAAAAAACTAAAAAAGGAGTGATTTTTACTAAACCTATTCTCATTCAATACTGTTTATTAAAAAAATTGTTTTGTATAAATAATCTATGTTTTTTTTTTAATTTTAATTTCATCTTTCAATGTTATGTTTATTGAGAATTAAGATTCATGATTCTTTTCTATTTATTTTGTATGAAGTTAACTCAATTTCATGACCTGAATCGTGAGTTAATATTATTCATTGAAATAGTGTCTCCTTCTCTTTTCAATCTATCTTTTTTTTTTTTTTTTTAATTTCATACTTTAACATTCAATTTATAAGGGATTGAGTTTTATAATTTTTTTTATTTACTTTTTATGAGAGCATACTAGACTCATAACTCGAATTACAGGTTTGACAAGTTAATTCAGTTGATTCAATTTTTTTTTCTCTTTTTCTAATTGATTTTTTTAAAAAATTTTAAAAGTCTCCTTTTTGTTCCTTCTATGTTAAGAAGCAATCCACTAATTAACACTTTGCAAACATTGATTAGTAACAAAATAAATATAATTGCAAAAAAATTTAAATTAATAAATTATTTGGTTAAAAAAATAAAACCTTTTGAAGAACTATTTAAAATATTAAAAAAAAAAAAAGTATAAGACATCTAAACCAGAATAAACAACTTTCATAGTTTAGAAGATTACAAGATGAGTGTTTTTTTTACTATAAATCATTTGTGTTTATATTACCTTACTTTTCAAGACCAAGACAAATACTTTGTTTTGTCTTCTACCATAATAGCTTGCGAGAACACTTAATAATTTTTAAATTTTTTTCATTCTAACTGGAACATCCAGTTGCTAATAGTTAACATAGAAACCCCCTCTAAAAGTCTGTAGGCTCTCGAACTCTTCTAGAAATAATTATCCTTGAGAATTTTCTTCACACTCCACTTATGTATTATATGCTATGAAACTCTAAGTAATTCCATATCTAGTAGGACACTATTGCTCCACTGCAATGTCATTCTACAACAAAATATGTATGACTGTCCTTTCTTATATACATATTCATGTGGTAATGATAAGAAACTATGATAAACATTATCTTCAAGTTTTCTAATTTGTTATGCTTTTAACAGACTATTAATGTATTTCACAAAAACACTTATCTGACAATTATCTTTGAATAACTTGTATTTATCTTTTTGTGATAAAACTTATTTGAACTTTTTATATAAATTATCCAAACAAACTATATAATTACATAAATAATCACATTATATCAAATAAGATAAACTTGAGTAATTCTTTATCTAATTTGGATAAACTATCGATCTAAACAAATTCATCAATACAAATAATCATTTACTAATCAAAGCCAATCATTTTGACATTTACAAATTTCATCATTCAACATCAGCTTGATTAAAAATTAAATTTTATTATTTATTTTTGTTTTTTTATGTGGTTATTCTCATCTCATGACTCTTGGTTACGGGTTTGATGGGTTAACCCGAGATGACTTGAGTCATTTTTATGTTCTTTTTTTAATCGATTTTTTTTAATTTTATTTTCAATACTAGGTTAATTTGAAATTAAGCTTTATAATTTATTTTAATTATTTTCTATTGGGTTATCCTGGTATCATGATGCAAGTCGTAAATTTGACAGGTTAATCTATAAATTGTCTTTTTATCTATCAAATTAATCGGGTCACATCAAATCAATCCTAATACGATTTAATTTTTTTATTAGAAAAAATAGTAGCAATTTCTAAACACTTTTTATATAAAAAAAATTTGATCGACAAGGGTCAATGATGGCATAGTATAATAATGCTACGCCATTAGAAATTAGCTGTATATAGTCCTAGTAACGTGTATACCACCGCCTAATTAATTTGAGTGATGATATGCACGTATTGATTACCGGGAGAATTCAACCATGCTACTCGATTTTCTAATCCAAATTATGGTAGATAAACTCCGAGTAATTAATAGTAAATCCTTGTTTTTGGATATCGATTTGATGAGATTAGGGCACGTCAATGGAGATTGCACATGAATATGGAAACTTGTCCCTGTGTTAACAAGTTTTCCATCTTTCTTTCCTTTTCTTTTCGGGGGGACAACTTTTTCCTTCTTTCGTTAATGGGAATTTTGTCCTCACCAAACTCCATACAGCTCACCAGTCTTTGACTTGTTCTGTCACTCACGCCACCATTTTTAGAGGTTTCATCCTCTTTTTCTGTCCTGTTTGAAACAGAAAGGTTTCCACTCCCCACCCTTCCAATCCTTCTCCTTCCCTTTCGCTTTGTATGGTCGGAGACATCTACAGTAATGGTTGTCAAGAAAAAATCTATATCATCTGCATCTCCATGGTCGACGGAGAAAGGGAAGTACTCTAAAACCAACGAAATACATTACTCATTCCTTAAACCACAGTTGAGACACGCTCTACTACTGTGTTTCTTGCTTTCTGTCTGGTTTGTTATTCTAAGATGTTTTCTCTTGTCCTCCTCCACGAGCGAAAAGAACATCGAGAAAATAAACGTAGATGAAAAGGCCAAGACAACATCGAAATCATCTGCAATATCCAAGTGTGAAGGAGGAATGTCAGTGTATTTATATGACATGCCGGCTGAGTTCAACAAGGGTTTACTTAAAGATTGCAGCCATCTAAATGCTTACACTGACATGTGTCCTCATGTGGCAAATCGCGGATTAGGCCAGCCACTCTCCTCCATGGTAGAGTCCGCCGTCGCCACCACATGGTTTGCCACCCACCAGTTCATTGCGGAGATGATTTTTCACGCTCGTATGGAGAACCATCCATGTCGTGTTTTGGATCCTATAAATGCCAAGCTATTCTACGTGCCATTCTATGGTGGACTCGATGCCTCAAGCAAGTTCCACGATGCCAATCTCACGGCACGCGATGAACTAGCCGTCCGATTAGCAGATTATCTCCGATCAAAACCGTGGTGGGAGAGGCATCACGGTAAGGACCATTTCTTAGTCCTAGGAAGGACCGCATGGGATTTCTTGAGAAGAAGTAACGACTTTGGAAACTCTCTCCTAAATCTGCCACACGTGCAAAACATGTCGGTGCTTACTGTAGAGCGAAACCCTTGGGATCTAGTCCACAACCAACACGGCATCCCTTACCCTTCCTATTTCCACCCGTACACGTCACACCAGATGATGACGTGGCAGAGCAAGATGAGACAGTCAAGTAGGCCCCACCTCTTCTCCTTTATAGGGGGGCCACGTAGAGGAGTTGAGAAAGCTGCTGTAAGGGACGAGTTAATAAGGCAATGCAGCGAGTCAGGTCGATGCAAGCTTCTAAAATGTGGGAAAGGACCCAGTAAATGCCATAGCCCAATTGAGGTACTTAAGGTGATGTCTCAGTCCCAGTTTTGCTTGCAAGCTCCCGGTGACTCGTTCACTCGGAGGTCAACTTTTGACTCAGTGTTGGCAGGTTGCATACCTGTGTTTTTCTCACCTCACACTGTGTATACTCAGTATGAGTGGTTTTTTCCAGCTGGGGACGCCAGAGAGTACTCAGTTTACATAGATGAAAATGCTTTGAAGACGGAAAATGGAAGCGAAAGGGTGGTTAGCATTGAGGAGGAGCTTTTCAAGATTGAGAGAGAGAAGGTGGAGAGAATGAGAAGTGCAGTGATAAATTTGATTCCGAGACTCACTTATGCACACCCTAATGCGACAGATCTAGGGTTTCAAGATGCTGTGGATGTTGCCCTTGAGGCATTGTGGGCCAAGCGTTTGAAGTTGAACGTCTAATCAAGGGAGCCTCCTGCCTCCAGTGTCAGCTAAGATAGTCGAATCAGGTCTCCTAAAGGCAACACATAGCGCATTGTTTCTGAACCTTTATAATACAAGGATGGAGATTATCACAATATATAGTTTTACTGCTTCGATTTAGTGTTTTTTTTGCAGAAATATTAGCAGATTATCCATTAGTGTCTCTTTAGCATCTTCGGTGTTTCTACACCTATAATGTTTCTCATTGAATTTTTTACAAGCATTATTGCATTTAGTTGCTGCCGTTTATACAGGCGAATCCAAAAAAGAACATAATTGACCAAGTCTAATAAAAGTCTTTTATAGCTTAGTGCATACCATGTTGATAATCTATTTTTATGAACATAAGTCTGTATAATCTAGAAGAAGAGGAAAAAGATCACGATAAAAAGAAGTTGTAAAAAAAAAAAAAGAACTTTTAGATTTTCTTAAAAAAAAATTTTGCCTTATTTTATATTAATCTTAATTATTTGTTAACTAAAAAATTACAATTAACTTCTACCCATAAATCACATAAGCAATAGAATTTAATTATAAACTGTAAACAATTTTCAGAGCTCTTTAATTTTCCCAAGTTTCAGCAAATGTGTGAAGCTTGGTAAACTATAACTATCACCACCAAAAAATTATATAGTACCATTGAAATTACTAACAAAATATTTTTCATCGGTACTTCTAATGATTATAGCGACGGAAATTCCCGATCATAATCACGATATAATTATTTTTGTCGGTAAATACCAATAGACTAAATAATTAAAAAATAAATAAAAAGATTTTCTATAGGTGAATACATCTTCAAAATGACATGTCATCAATAACCAACAATATATTTCATCATTATATTTTTTGGGCAAGTCTGTCTGTGAATCTAAAAGTGTTATAATCAGCAACATCCTCATTCTCCTCTTCTTATTCTTTCTCTGCAAATCAAAACAACAACATCTCTCTTCTACTTTGGCACAAAACTAAGTCTCATCATTACAAATTTCAACCACTCAACATTTTGTAATGTCAACATCATTGTCTTAATACAATTTTCTCTAAATATTCTCTACACCAAGTAAGAAAACCTACTTATTGATATTTTAAGTTAATGTATTATTGTTTTTTAGCACTTTTAGTGTAGTTTGCTTGTGTATTTTAGTGTTTTACAACTTTTTCATAGACAATTAGAGTTTGATTTCTATTTTAGGGTTTGTTTGTGATTTGGGCAAATTTGAATTTGTTTGTAATTTGATATAATTGATTGTGATTTTATAACTTATGTGTGTTATACTAAAACAAATTATGAGTTATTTAATTAGTAACAATCATATTTTGTCAATTTTATTGTTAAGTTGAAAATTTTTGGAGAAATTGATTTTTTTATGGAATTGATAATAATTAAACTATATTAATTTAGATTGAATAAGTTTGAATTGAACAAATGATATATAACTAGTTGGGTTATTGATTACTTGCAATTAATTGAATTTATTGAGTTGATATTTTTATGCATCATTACATTTTTTTGTACAAAAAATAATAATTAATTATTTGATTGTGAATTATGTTTTAATTACCAAAGTTATGTTTTGAATTTATTATTACATTATCAATAAATGTCATCATCATTAATCTATATAGATTTTCTAAGTAATTGATAATCATTCATGAATATATCTAGATTCACCTCAGGGGATGTACAGGGAAGATTATTATAGAGGGGTTAAGGGTTTTATTAATTTTACACTTTTAAATCCAAAGAATATTAGTGGATGCAAAATTAGATGTTTATATGTGAAGTGTAAAAACAAAAAAATAAGATATTGTGATTATGCATCTCCTAAAAAAAATGTTTTGTTGAAAAATACTTGTGTTGGTTTGCACAAAGAAACCATGTTACAAATGATTGTTGGCTCAATATTTAGTTCTAGAAATATGCATTAAGTTGATGATAATAGTAATTATTATTAGAATATGACAATAGATGCAATGAGAATAAATTATTGTTATTCAGGGAAATAGATTCACCGATGAAATATAAAATATCAGAGAATTACAAAGAGTTTGGAAAAAAAAAATTAGTGTAATTTACCAATGAAAATATAAATAAATAAAAAATCATCAGTGAATTCTGGAGTTTTCCAATAAGATTTCTGAAAATTTTAAATCACTGACAGATTAATCAACAGTTTACCAATGGTTTTTAAAATATTTCATCAGTAAAACTGTTAGTTAATATGATGACATGGATATATACCGACAAATATACCGATAAGATTTCCATTAGTGAATTTAATCCAGATATATCGAGGCAATCCTTAGCTTTCTCCTTTATTTCCACCATTTCCACCATTCTCTCTCTCTCTCTCTCTCTCTCTCTCTACGCCAATTTAGTGTCGGTGCTTTCTTTCTTGTTTTAGGTGGATGACACTCTCTCTGTTCTTCTTTAATGGCAATGTTCTCTTTGTCTTTCTACTATTCTCTCTTAGTCTGTCCTCTCTCTCCCTACCAAGGAATGCCTTTTTCTTCTTAGATTTTTAGTATGTGTTTTCTAACATGTTTTCTAATAAAAAATTACTTGTACTTGGAGTTGATAAATGAAAATCACACCCAACCACCAATGCAATGCAATAAATTAAAGTGTCAAAATTTAGGGAGTTTTAGTCCAATTTAGAGACATTAGTTTCTTAATAACATGAATGCACTGTCTATTTGGTATATATAATGCTGAGTTCTTCAAGTATGGGTTCATATAGTGCAACTTTTTATCGATTGCATCTTTACAGAGATGTTACAACTAGTAACGTAATAGGCATATGAAAGGTCAAGTTGTGATTTACTTTTTGCAATTTGGCCTATTTTTTAAGCCAAATTTGGATGGTTCTATGTCTTTGATCATGTGAATAGTTAACTAGAAAATGGTGATTTTTTTTTGTCATAATTTATATTATGAATGTCTGCAGAAGTGCACCGCTTTGTGGGCTACTTTGTAGTTACAATTTCCTTTATTTATTTATTTTTATCCATAAAGGTAATGAAAAATATAATCAATACTTGAAAAATGCTCGATTCAATTCAGACAGTTGTTTACTTCAAAAAGATGTTATGACATGTATGCACACATGTTAGCATGAGAAGTGAAATGGTAATTGTTAGGAGAGAAAAGGTTTGAGAGAGATCAATGAGAGAAACAGATTACCAGATCCATAACTTCACCATCCACCATTCGATTCATTTAGGTTTTTAGTAAGTTGTGCGCTGGGTTTTTAGTAAGGTGTCCTCTTTATTTTGAAAGGTAGAGATCGGGTTTGAACAACTCTAGTATTCTCCTCGAAATATTTTAGTTTCAAACATGGCTACCAGTTATCTAGGAACCAATCAACTGGTTCGCCAAACTTAAATAATCTACCAAAAACATATAAAATCGTGTTCAATGGCTTCCTGTCAATCTAAGACTCCATTAGTATAACATTTACTCTTTAAAAATGATTTTAAAAAATCAAATATCATAAAAGCTCTAGTTCCTAAATATGTCTCAATAACCTTAATGTGCATACGAAAACTCAATTAAAAAGTAAGGATAGAGAACACATAGCTTAAATTGATAAAAAAAAAAAAAAAAAAAAGATTTTGATCTTAAACCAAATCTCCTCATTTATCTTCCTGATTCTCTCTTTGTTAATGCAGGTTTTAATCTTCTAACAAAATAGAGCATACATTATTATAGGATTTTATTTTTTTTATTCTCTACATTATTATGTAATTAATAATACACTCCCTATTAGTTATAATACCTTTAATTAATAAAAGGATTATAATTGATCAATTAATATTTTTTTTCTTGCGCTTTCACACCAATTGTCCCTTAATTATTTTAAGAACTCCAAAATCAAGCCTAACACAAAAGAACCCGAACTCCTCCTCAGAGGATAGGGAGGTTAACTCTCCTATATATATAAAAGGCTTCGATCGATGGAAACCTATATTTTTTTCCATTTCTTTCTGTTTTTAATTTATTTTTCATTTGCTTACCTCGTCATGGTCCATATAAATTTAACATAAATTTTTTAAAAACAAAAATAAAAGTCCGCACACTTAAATAAAAAAATAAAAAAATCTCGCATTACAAATATAATTAACTCATATTTAAATACATTTTTTTCTGAATGTACTAAAATAATGCAATGGGTGTGTTCTTGATATTGTCCAGAAAAATAATTTAATTTAGGAAGATGTGCAGTCTAATTCAAGAATATTATTAACCATCCAACGAAAAAAATTGGTGTCGTGATATGTAATTGTCGTCAAGTTTTATCCCTAAAAGTTGTGCTACTATTAATTACCCACCGGAAAAACGTACGTATAATTCTAGTTTGGTGTGGTTTATCTTTTTGAAACCAGTTGTACAATCTGGGGGCGCAGATTTATTCGTAGTTTTCCCACTGATTTGTAAGGGACGACATGGCTGAGCACAGTGTTATTGTTTATATTAAAATAATATATTTTTAATTTTTAAAATTTGTAAGAATGCTAAATGGTGTTAGGTTTTCGATATAGCTACAGATATAAATTATTGTGAATTGTAACTGTAAAATTTGCTTAGATATGGTATGTAGTTAAGAAGACTATTGGGGATGTTTTAATATTTCTATGTTATTTTTTTTTATTGTTTAAAAAGCTGCTGGAGCGTATTTCATATACTTTAACAAGTGGGTGGCGTCCACGCCATTAAAGAGTCGCATGAGATGCCTCTTGATGATTAAATCTAGTCAGTCGTTGTTTAGATAGATGCATAGACATGTTTTTTTTCACATAATACGATGCATGTAGAGATGTTATGTTTGAATAAATGGTCATTTGTGTTTTTTCTTTCTTTTCTCTCTTCTAACAACTAAAGCGCACAATTATACTTTGTTTGTATATTGTATGCTTGGGACTGTAAAACACATCAAACCCAAGTTACTTGGGTCTGGCAATACTGTTTGGTGCCAAACTAGAAGGTGGGCTGACCACCATGTTTAGAGTGTGTTTGTTTTAGCTTTTGTGGTTGAGGTTGAGGTTGTGGTTGGTTACAACCCAATTATGCACAAAACTCAACCACAAAAGCTATTTTTTCTTGTTTTTTATAGTGTTTTTAGTGGGTCTCACACTCAAACTCAACCTCAACCTCAACCTCTAAAACAAACACATATTTAGTGTCAAATCTAGGCAGGGGACTAACATAGTTACCAAAACCAGACACGATTCTGCTAAAGTTTCAAGACTCAAAAGTGGATCTGACTTGGCTATCAGACCTAAGACTCTTATAATATTCTCTATATTTTTAATATTTTTTTATATTTTTAAAAATGTATTATTTACTCACAATGAAACAGGTATCTGAATGCTAGCAAACAGTACAATAATATAAAAAATATTAAAACAATTAATTTTAAATAAATATTTTTAAATTTTAAACAACAGTATTTTAACCGCATTATTACAACCACGTGCAAAGTGGGCTAAAATTCTAGAAACAAGCAGTTAGGTTAGTCCAGCACAATCTAATCGGATATAAACAAAGTCAAGCCTCCTAATCTGACTCCAATGAGATAAAGAAGAAAACAAGGACCCACAATTTGTAGAATTGGAGGAGGCAGTTTGGGGTTGATGGTTCTCACGGATAAAACAAGGATCCAAGTTTAACCGAAGTTGACAAAGTGGCAAGCTATTATTAGACTTGGGATTGGGGCTTTTAACCCTTGACTTGAGATGTTTTAAAGCAAAAACAAGGGGTGTTCAGTAAAAAAGCTAACTAAGTTATTGCGCAAAAACATGGCATCCAAACCATCAAGTCTTGGAAGCTCCCTGCTTGTGCCCTGTGTTCAAGAATTGGCCAAGGATCCTTTGGTCGCTGTTCCACCAAGATACATCCGTTATGACCAAGAACATCCCATCATTGCTTGTCATGATCCGGTATCTGAGGTTCCAGTTATTGATATGCAGAGATTACTTGATCAAGAAACGATGGATTCTGAATTGAGCCGCCTCCATTTCGCTTGCAAAACATGGGGTTTCTTCCAGGTACATCTTGTATACCTACTTTCATTTCTTGGGTTTTTTTCCCTTATCGAAATTTAACCCAAGTCGTGAAAATTGTCGTAGTTTTTATGAATGGACAAACTTTCTTTCGAGTTATTAGAGAAAGAAGCAAGAACAGGAAAAATATTTGGACACGTGAAGCTATAATTGAAACCGGGATTCTTATCAACTTACATATTCCGTTGTGAATTCTTTTGAACAATTTCACTCTCTGTTTTATGGTTATAGCCAGAGAGACATGACATAGCAAGATAGTCAGAAACAGGGGGCGGGTTCACTGAAAAAGAGCAATGGAAAAAGAACAATTCGGCTAAGCCTAGAATTGAACTTCATCGGGATCCTAATTGGGTACCCCACGAGATCACCCTCTTATCATTATGGGCTGCGGCCTTATATTTTTAGGACCTTCATCCCACTATACCCGAAAGGATATGATAAAGAAGAAGAATAACAAGCAAGTTTTATTTTGTTGAATGTAATTAAGTTTTAGAAATTTGTATGAATTGCTAAAATTTTGAGTCCTCATGGAGATTATTAAGAAACTCAAGTTGTATAGTTAATGGCTTTTAGAAATACTGACTTAATTAGTACTTAAACAGAAAACACTTTGTGATTTTGGCTTGGTATGCAGGCTGTGACATGTTCATGTGTATGTGAACAACATAGATCATATATTGTTTAGTTTTCTTTATTTGGCATTTTGCGAGATGAATACCTTAGCAGATTGTTCCCCTATAATTCGTTATAAAAGAAGGCTAAATTCCAAGATTTTCCTTATTTTTGCTTAGCCATGAACCTTTGGATCGTCAAGGCTACCTGGTTTGACTAATGTTTTCTATCTAGCATTAATTTTTATCCTTTCCATTTTTTCTACTTAGTTTGATCAGTTAGTTCTTGATCGTCATGAAGAGATCTGTCTTATCAGAGCTGACAAAATAGGATGGAGTTTAACTGATATATGAGAGATAAATTGATAAATGACAATAAGTTTGTGATGATGATGCATTTAATCGGATGTGATTTATGCTTTTAATTAGTTTCTGTCTCTGATTTAGTTTTTCTCAAAAGTGGCATGAATGCTAGAAAAATTAGAGCTATCCAGTTACGTAGTTCAACAAAGGTTTTCTAACTAACATAAACTGCTATACAATTGCATTTTCTTTATTCAGTTGGTAAACCATTGTGTAAGCTCTTCGTTGTTAGACAAAATGAAGACACAACTTCAGGATTTCTTCAACCTCCCAATGGAGGAAAAGAAAAAGTTCTGGCAGTATCCAGGAGAAATAGAGGGTTTCGGACAAGCTTTTGTTGTATCTGAGGAGCAAAAGCTTGATTGGGGCGATCTGTTCTACATGGTCACCCAGCCAGCTAATTTAAGAAAGCCTCACCTATTCCCAAAACTCCCTCTTCCTTTCAGGTCACATCTCTTGTTCATAGTTTATTCTTGTAATTTTTGTAAGTGGTTGCAGTAGCATTTCAGTTAATTCAGCATGTTTCTGAGGTAACCTTCGTTCTATGCAGAGACACCTTGGAGAGCTACTCCTTGGAAGTGAAAAATCTAGCGACTGCTATTCTTGAACAGATGGGAAAAGCTTTAAACATTAAAGCTGAAGAACTGAGAGACTTCACAGAGGGCATAAGACAATCAATGAGGATGAACTATTATCCGCAGTGTCCTCAACCAGAGCAAGTTATAGGCCTTACACCTCATTCTGATGCCACCGGTCTCACAATTCTCCTACAAGTTAATGAAGTGGAAGGTCTGCAGATAAGGAAGGATGGGAAGTGGGTTCCCATAAAGGCACTCCCAAATGCTTTTGTTGTCAATGTTGGAGACATTTTGGAGGTAACAGATGTTTTACAATTAAGAAAAGAACCTAACTGCGAATTCCAAGTAATAAACATTCAGTCAGTGGTCCCTTGCTCTTGTAATTAGGAGAAGTTAATGTAGCTTAACTTACAAGTGGTAATTAAGAATTTACTGGCGTTGACATTAGGAACCTTCAAATTTTAAACAGTAATTTTGTACATTAACTTAGCTTGACAATGAAAGAAAGATGAATGGGCTATTTAATTCAGCTTTTGTACATTTATGTGGCAGATTGTAACCAATGGTGCATATCGTAGCATCGAGCATCGTGCAACAGTAAACTCTAAGAAGGAAAGACTTTCAATTGCTTCATTCCATTCCCCGAGGTTTGATGGCAAAGTATGCCCAGCTCCTAGCTTGGTAACCGAACAAACACCAGCGTTGTTTAAAGAAGTTACAGTTCAAGATTACTTCAAGGGCCTGTTTTCTCGTGAGCTTGTAGGAAAATCTTATCTTGATACATTGAGAATACAAGATGGTCAAGCCTAAAATTTGGCCGAATTCTGTCCTATGAATATGTAAAATCGATCTGTTATATAAGAGGTGCTTTGAAAGTTGTTAGAAATAAATGAGCTATAACTATATAGTTCAGAAATTTTCTTCAAGACTTGCAATACTTTATGTAAAAACAGATATATGAAACATTATGTTGAATGGAGTGACGAAAATGTTCTGTTGATTTCCTGTTATGGAATCGGAAACAACACTGTTATACGAACAATATAATAGAATTTGGAATATGAAGGCAGAAGATGCATTTATTTGCAATATTATGTGCTGAACTTCTTTAATTTTTAGTGCAAGAAGGGATAAGTTTTCAGAATGCCTTTATTTGATAGCTTGTTTAAAAGGGAAAACATATATATATATATATATATATATATATATATATATATATATATATATATCAGAAATATATATATATATATATATATCAGAAAAGTTCCCATATATATATATACATACATCCTCAACAGCAAAACAGCAAACATTATAGGATGTGTTGCCAGGCAATTTACAGATTGAGAGGGGAACTTTTCTGATATTGATTGGCAGATGAAATCCTTGAATTTTTTTTTCTCCTTGGTCCCATGTACTCGGCGTGCATATATATGGGATCATTGATGCATTCATGATGGTTTCGAATGGCTCTGGAGAAGAGTAAAAGGTTCAACTAAGCTTCAAACCCAATCTAATTGGAGACTAGCGGGATTGATCTGAGAAAGAGAAACACAACACAATAACTACTATTGACATGAGCTACCATTTAAAAATGGATAAGTTTGGCATTTACGTTTGTCTTAGCCAACCCAGTTGCCTTGTCCACAAACCAACGATGTTCCACTGCCATAGGATACTGCTTGATCTAGGAAGCTTAGCTTGCGCCTGGTGAAGTTATACAACAACTCAACTTACTATCATCCCTAACTAGATTTATATTATCATTATCGTTCTAGATACGTGATGCATTACCTGATTTTCTCTTCAGCTAGAAATTCAAATAGAACAGAAAGGCTAAAAAGTACTTGCATATACAAATTGTATTGCCCTCGTATAATCAAGGAGCACTTTCTTTTGCACAAGTTTACAGAGATGACAATGGACACATGGAGATTTTTTCAGCTCCTTTTTCTTGCTTGTTTCACTTCTGTAGTTATGGCTTGCAATGATGATTTTATATCGGCTGTTGGTGATCCAGGGATGCGAAGGGATGGCCTTAGGGTGGCAATTGAGGCATGGAATCAGTGCAATGAGGTTGGAGAAGAAGCTGTCGACATGGGAAGTCCAAGAATGGCAGATTGCTTTGATGTTGACCATTCTACATCATCTGGTGAGAAATGTTTAGTTCCTCTACATCTTTGCGCTGTTACTTGTTATGAATACGATTTCTTAGTATATATCGCAAGAAAAGAACGCGAGGAACTAGTGGATTGTTTTTTCCGAACAAACCCTATTAATCCTAATTAACAATGTAATTCTACTAATAGTATCTGTTAATTACTTAGTCCACGTGTTTTTATCACATTACTCGTTGGAATTTCACCATGCTCTTTGGGCTTCATGCATCTAGGTCAGTGCATATTTCTGTTTAGGAAAGGAGTGCAGACTATGGAAGATCATTCCGAGTTTTTTTTTTTTTTTCCCCTTAAATGACCAAAACTGACAAAAAGTTTGGAGGCCCCTCAATTCCATGTTTCTGCATGTTACTAATTAACTAAAGAAAGACCAATAACGTGAGATAAAAACTATGTTTTATATTGTAATTCATTTGACAGACTTTTTGCATTTGATGCTCGAATAAACAACAAGATCTTTGAAATCATAGATTATGTTTTCTGTGATGGGACTTTTTTGTTAGTATATGGTTGCTAAGCTCTTTTTCTTTCTTCTTTCCATGATTCTTGATGAAGTCAACTTAATTCACAAGGTGAGTGAGGATGAGAACAGGCTGGGCTTACTGAATGGTACCTACGGAAGAATAAAGACCAGAAGTTATGACAGGTATGCGCCCAAGAAGCAGCTGTACTTGGGTAACAAATGCCAAGTAAAGGACTACCCGAAACCATGGCAATTCTGGATGATCATGCTCAAGAGTGGTAACATGGACACTTTAGCTGCTAGATGCCCCGAAAATGGTAAGAAATCAGAGCCCTTTGCACCGGAATCTCGTTTTCCATGCTTTGGAGAAGGGTGTATGAACATGCCCAAGATGTACCATAATTATACCGGTGTGCATGGAAACAATACCTTGAGAGGAAGTTTTTATGGGAGTTGGGATTTGGATGCTAATGTCAAGAGTGGAGTTGTCGTCAACAGCACCTCTTATTTCAATGTCACTTGGCAAAAGGAGTTAGGGAAAGGAAGCTGGGTCTTTCATTTCTACTTGAAGACATCCTCAAAGTATCCATGGTTGATGCTATACCTAAGATCGGATGCCACCAAAGGATTCTCAGGTGGTTATCACTACCAAACAAGGGGCATGTCAAAAATAGTAAGTTATGTTTTTTTCCTTCGTTCTCCTCTCATACTCGTTCTTCTGAATTTTGGACTTTTCAATTGAAAATTGCATATTCAAATTCTTAGATAAGCACACAATGCACAGATTTTAACATCATTCTTGTCAAAATCCAATGATTAATCAATGTATCATACTTTCAAAACATTTCTTATATTCATGCAGGTGCCAAAGTCACCAAACTTCAAAGTAAAATTCAAGCTAAACATTACACAAGGAGGTGGACCAGGAAGCCAGTTCTACCTGATGGACATCGGGAGCTGTTGGAAAAACGATGGCAGTCCTTGCAATGGGGATGTGAGATCAGATGTCACTAGATACAGTGAGATGATCATAAATCCCGGAACAGAATCATGGTGCTCTCCGGAGAAAGTCGCCGGTTGCCCGCCTTATCACACGTTTCCTAATGGAACAAGAGTTCATAGGACAAACAATGCCAGCTTCCCCTTCGATGCATATCACATGTACTGTGCTCCTGGAAATGCTCTGCACCTTGAGGAGCCCTATAATTTATGTGACGCATACAGCAATCCTCAACCCCAGGAAATATTGCAAATCATTCCTCACCCTGTGTGGGGCGATTATGGGTACCCCGCAAAGAAGGGTGAGGGTTGGATTGGGGATCCAAGAAGCTGGGAACTTGATGTTGGGAGACTATCTCAATCACTTTACTTCTACCAGGTACATTCAGCACTGTCCTTGTCTTTCTTCTTCTTCTTCGTATGAAGTTCTTTCATGTCTTTTGTCATGACGATGCAGGATCCGGGTACAAAACCTGTCGAGAGACACTGGCCATCCATCGACTTGGGAACTGAAATATACATAAGCAATGATCAAGTTGCTGAATGGACTGTTAGTGACTTCGACATTCTCGTACCAAAAGATCAGATTCACTGATCAGTTCGTTTCTTATAATATCAGAAGTTTCAACTATTTATCCTGAAATGGATGGATATATAGCAAGTAGTTTTCTTATCATATCAACAGCTGAATTGTTCAATTATTATTTTGGGATATATATTATTATTATTATTATTATTATTATCATTGATTTCACTAATCATATGGAATCACTCAATCCTAAAATCGTGCTCGTTGCCTAATGCCAATTTAAGCCTTTTTATTTTCCACTAGTCAGACGTTTGGCGCACGCATGTTTTGCACCTAATTCATGATGATTTTTATTTACAGGAATGAGTCAGTAAATTCTTATTATAAATTAAATAATCAATTAGACTTACAAATTGGAATTTGATCCTCATCATTAATCTTCTAACAATCCAAAGTTTACGACAAAACTTCCACTATTTACATTTAAATCCCCAAACAAATCAAAATTGTTTTCAAAACGAAGCAGACGGATCCAATGCTCCCCAAAATGGAAAACAAGAAAGCGTGAAATTGTAGAAAGGAAATAAATAAAGAAAGAGATTCTCCATTTCCTTTGTTTGCAATTGCGACTTGTAAGTATGGCCATGTCTCCACTCCTCAAGGATGATACGACGTCGTTTGGCGTGAACCTGGATGGCACAAGCACCAGCGAAGGTGGTGGTTATGAGCCAATCCCTGCCTCCAAAACAAAATCCGAGAAACCACCCCCATGTACACCTTCCCTTCAATTGACCCTTTTTTTCGTTTTTTGTTTTCTGTAATGCATGTGGTCTTGTGTGTGTTCTTTATAAATTAACTGCTAACTAATTTAAGATTGCGTCAGAGATTTGTCATGTTTGTGTAAAAACATGTTTTAATCATGTGCAACTGAGGTTGCTAAAAATATTGAATTGTTTCTTCGTTGTCGCAGATTCTAGATTCACACAACAGGAGCTTCCTGCTTGCAAACCAATCATAACTCCGAAATTAGTATGGTTACATCGTATTCTACTTGATTTTTCTATTTTGAATAATTCCCATTTCCTTCCTTTAGATTTTCAAGAAGAATCTTTTTTGTAATTTTATTGTTTATATGGGATTCAGGTCATTGCAGCATTCACTCTTATTGGTATTGTCTTCTTTCCTATCGGTATAGCAGCCTTGTCTGCATCAAACAAAGTAATATAATCTAATCCTTCCATTATCTGGGTTACTGCAAGGTTTTTTTTTGGTCGCCAGCAACCATACTTTCATTTTGTGGAAATGTAGGTGGTGGAGATAGAGGAACGCTATGACAGAGAATGCATTCCTCCCATTTATAGGAATCGCATTCTTCAATATATCCAGAGTGTTGGAACAGACAAGACATGTACCAGGAGATTGACTGTTAGTCCAATTGTTTGAAGTTATATTCTTAATTACTCTTTATTTTTTCTTAGTAATTATGTTTTAATTACGGTAAAATGTGCGTTAATTGGTTGTTATCAGGTTCCAAAGCACATGAAGAGCCCTGTTTTCATCTATTATCAGCTCACTGATTTCTACCAGAACTACCGCATGTGAGTATAAGATTTTCAGTGTTGTAGATTATGCAGAATGAGTCCTTTCTTTTCTTATTAATATGCAGAAGGAGCTATGATGCCCCTCTTCTTTCTTTCTTTTTTTGATGTATTTCCCTGGTTCATAAATTAAACTCTTCTGAAATATATATCGGAACAATCAAAAGATTTTCCTTTTCGCACACTAATGCAGAATCCAGGACACAAGTTGTTTACAATACAAAGGTTACTTCATCCTGTCATTATCCTCTGCTTCGCTTCTAAGATTTCTTAATCTTTTCCCTATATGACTTTTGAAAACCTACTTTCAGATATAAAAGTAGTCGAAGTGATTTGCAGCTGAAGAGCAAAGCAGATGAGAGCAGTGGATTAAAAAACTGCGGGCCAGTACAGAAGGTGGGCGACAAGCCAATCGTTCCTTGTGGCCTTGTTGCATGGAGTATGTTTAACGACACATATAGTTTTTCTGTAAAAGGCAAGGCCTTGATAGTCAACAAAATGAACATAGCTTGGCAAAGTGACAAGGAGGGTAGATTTGGATCTGATGTGTATCCAAAAAATTCCCAGACTGGGGGTGTGATTGGAGGTGCAACACTGAATTCGAGCATACCTGTATGTATATTCCTCCTCTGTGTGAACTGAAAGAATATTTTAAGGTTTTTGATTCGTCATTATGAGTAATAGCCGTTGTTGGTTCTTCACATAACAGTTAAGTGAACAAGAGGACCTTATAGTTTGGATGCGGCCAGCAGCACTGCGGAATTTTAGAAAACTTTATGGAAGGATAGATGTCGACCTTGAAGCTGATGAGGAAATTAAAGTTGAAATAAAGAACAATTATAACTCATATGGTTATGGGGGCGGCAAGTTGCTAGTCCTTTCCACCACAAGTGCATTTGGAGGGAAAAATAAGTTCCTTGGCATTGCATATCTAACTGTTGGTGGATTTAGCTTTCTCTTCGCCATAGTCTTCGCGATTATTCATCGCTTCAAGCGAAGGTGAGTTAGATTGTCCAAAGTCCGTATTCATCAGCGTGAATGAATCCAGATACATATTTTTGCAGAAAATTCTTTGCCAGTTTAGTTGATCAGTAATGCTATTATGAGTTGAATTTCCTCCGTTTTCATGTTAGAACGTGCTAGATCAAGTTGAGCTCCAAGCAGGACTTGGAATTTCCTCGGAATAAAATTATTTACTTGTAAGTTTGTGTTTGATTCTTGTTTTAATTTCTTTCTGTGTCTGCTCTTTCTGCAGGGACATTGGGGATACTGCATGCTTGTCTTGGAACAGATCTCCAGTAGGATATTATATAAAATAAGAGCGTTTATTAGGGCATCAAAGCATTCACTAATTAATCCATCCAACCTCTCGGAATATCCCTGGAATAGGCTTCATTGCTGTATCAGTCTTCTGCATATTTTGTGTGCAAGAGCTTCCACTGACAGAAGGATTCAAGATGGATTCGCAAGCATCATCAAGTTGGATTGAAATAATTTCATGGTCAAACATATTTTGCGAGTAACAAATCCTATACCTTTTGGACCTGACACTGAGGGCCATGCTCCATAATTAAAAGATTTTTATAAACTTCTGTTGTCATCATCTTTTTCCAGACATTGGCCATCGTTGAGTGATTATGATTTGAGTATGCTTCAAAAACTTGGAAGATTAATATGTTAGTGAAGTAAAGTTCCATCTCGATGATGCAATTCTCTGTTCCTTTAGACACTGTATCCTCTGCTCTCGTCTCCTCTTTCATTTCATTTTCATTTTTTACCACACTAAAATCAAGAAAGAGCACAAAGCCGATTCTGATCGAGCTACAAATAGGAGCAATACTCGATTATTTTTATTATTAGCTTAAAGTCACATTTATCCCTTCATGGAGCTGGCAAAGAAGCTCTCAAAGAGAAACTTCTACATCCATCTTCGTTCAACTCCCCTGCTAATATTGGTCAAATTAAAGAAAAAGAACATCCTCCAATAGAACTTGTGGAACTCATCTTTCCACCATTGAAGCCCTTGATATGTCAAGCTGTAGCTTCTCCAAGATGTTGACTACATTAAAGCCAGATTTGCTCATTTCAGATTTCTTCAGCCATGGGTCCTGGCAGAGGCTTTATCGCTCAATATTGTGACCGTTCAGTTCATGGTTAGTGGCACCATGCTGTATTTTCTTCAGTTTAACGCCTTGAGAGATCAGGAGATACTCTACTTCTCATGCTGTCTAATTACAGACATGTGATCATGAAAATGATAGCATTACCCTTAAAAGAACGGATTCTTCGATGTCCGGAAGTGTCCTCTGTAGAAAATGGTTGTACCTCTGTTTACAATGTGTGTGTGTGTGTGTGTTTGTGTGTAGAGAGAGAGAGGGGGGGGGGATTTGCTTGACTGTTACATGAATTATAAATAGCATTAAAAACTATAATTACTAAGATCAAAACTGATTTTGGTTACATGACTGTTACTCAATCAGTTTTGATTGAGAAGAGAAAATCTCTCTCTGATCTTCAATTACACAATCAGAAGAGAAAATATCTCTAACACCCTCCCTCAAACTTGGCGGGCCTGCACGAACAAGTTTGCTAGTAAGAAGCGCATGGCGATGCTTGTTAAGAGGCTTGGTGAGAAGATCCGAAGGCTGATCTATTGAAGAGATAAAGCAAACACGATGGCTTCAAGTGCAACCTTCTCACGAACAAAGTGATAATCAAGTCCAATATGTTTAGTGCGGGCATGGAATATTGGATTAGAGGCCATGTATGTAGCACTGAGGTTATCACAATGCAAGAGAATGGGAAATTGAATGCAAGCACCAAGTTCATAAAGCAAATAGGCTAACCAAGTAGACTCTGCACTAGCATGGGAAAGAGAGCAATACTCAGACTCAACACTGGAACGGCAAGAGTCTGAACAGCTAGCCCAGTTAGCATCCGCATAGTCAGCAAGATAAGTAGGATAGTGTCAAGAGCCAAAAAACAAGCCATGGTCAAGTGAGCCTTTGATGCAGCAAAGGATGTGCTTAGCAACAATTAAGTGAGGGATGCGTGGCTGACTCATGAACTGAGCGATAGAATTAATAACGAAGGTAATGTCAGGGCGAATGATCGTGAAGTACTATAAGGATCCAACAATTTCCTGAAAAATCGTTGGATTGGAACAAGAGCATCATCATTAGAAGTGAGAATAGCCTTTGCTGAAATTGGAGTACTAACAGGTTTACTAAGCAGCATATCATGCTTCATGAGAAGATCATACGCATATTTGAGTTGACTGAAATGAACATCTTTATTTTGAGATGTAACCTGCAGACCAAGAAAGTAGTGTAGATTGCCAAGATCTTTGATGTCAAAGCCTCGACTTAAAACATCAATAAAACTTTGTAAGAGTCTATCACTATCTGTTACCACAATGTCATCAACATAGAGGAGAAAATAAATTGTATAACACCCGAGTTAGAAAACGAATAGAGATTTATCAACCAAGCTCTGAACAAAACCAACTGATAGTAAGAAGCATATCATCTGTTGAAACCATGCACATGAAGCTTGCTTAAGGTCGTAAATGGCCTTGTTGAGCTTGCAAACATAAAATGGTCGTGACAGATCAATGAATCCCAGTGGTTAAGTCATATAGATGTCTTCTTTAAGAAAGCTATAAAGGAATGCATTCTTAACATCCATTTGACGAAGTGACCAACCTCTAACTACGACAAGAGAAAGCATAACACAAATAGTTGCAAGTTTAATAACAATGCTAAAGGTATCTGTATAGTCTATACCTCATTGTTGATGAAATACTTTAGCAACAAGTCGCGCTTTGTGATGTTCAATTGTGCCATCTAGTCTGTGCTTCACTCGGATTTTGAGATGAAGATGGAGGAACTAATGTCCAAGTTTTTTTTTTCAATAAAGCAATGATTTCATCAACGATTATAGCAGGCTATATTGCATGTTTAGCAGCTTGAGTTTAGCAAGTCGTCTCTTCAATTTCAATGACAGTGAGGAGAGTTTTTGTTGATCAGCCTCTGGGTTATGAATAGAAAGGGCATGAATCCAAGGTCTATCGACTCAAAAAGGCTTTGTATGGACTTAAACAGACTCCTCGAGCCTGGTATAGTTGAATTAAGACATTTCATCAAAAAAGGCTTCACCAAATGTCCCTACAAGCACACTTTATTCATTAAGATTGTTAATGAAGGTAAAATTTTAATTATGTGTCTTTATATTAATGATCTCATCTTTATTGGCAATGATTAATTGATGTTCGAACAACTTAAGAAATATATGATGATTGAATTTGACATGACTAATGTTGGAAGAATGAGTTATTTTCTTGGAATTGAAGTATTATAAAGAACATATCGTATTTTTATTAGTCAACAAAAGTATGCTCAAGAGGTTCTGGAGAGATTCAATATGAATCAATGCAACTCAATACATAATCTGGCGGTCCCTGGTTTTAAACTCACAAAAGATGAAGAGGGCATTGAAGTTGATAGTACTTTCTACAAGTAGATGATAGGAAGTCTCATGTATTTAACTGCCACACATCTCGATTTGATGTTTATTGTCAACTTGATTAGTAGATACATGGAATGTCCTACTAAGTCTCACTTGCTAGCAGTAAAAAGGGTTCTAAGATATGTAAAAGGCACAGTTAGTTTTGAGATATTTTATAAGAAAGGAGGAAGTGAAGAGCTCTTTGAATACATGGATAACAATTATGCTGGTGATCAGGATGATAGAAAAGGCACCTAAAGTTATGTTTTTCTAATGAGCTCAGGGGTTATTTCTGGGTCCTAAAAAAAACAATCAATTGTTTCTCTTTTCACTACCAAAGCTGAGTTCATAGCAGCAACATTAAGTTCATACGAAGTCGTGTGGATAAGAAGAATTCTGAAGAGTCTCAATCAAGTACAAAGCACTCCAATAAAGGTGTACTGTGACAATATCCCAACGATCAAACTCTCAAAGAACCCTATAATGCATGGTCATAGCAAACACATAGACATCAGGTTTCATTTTCTTTAAGAACTTGCCAAGGATGGATTAGTATAACTAATTCAATGTTCTATATAGAAGCAAGTTGTGGATGTTCTAACAAAACCATTAAAGCTTGATGTATTCTTGAAGATGCAAAGGTTACTGGGTTTGTGTGAATATTCAAGTATAAACTGATTATCAATGGAATTCAGTTTAAAGGAGGATAACAAATTGTTGAAGTATTCCAAGTTGTTAAGACTCCTTATTTTTAGGGTCACTTCTAACTATGTTGAATAATTCCTTATGTACTTGAGGAATAATTTTTTGCTTTTCTGTTTAAAGTAATCAATCACCATTATATCCTATAAAATTGTGGGTTTGTTATTTCCTTTTTCATCTCAATGTAAGGCTATTTATTAGCCACGGTAGTTATTCAGTTAATAAGAATCATTCGATTTTTCTTTTGATTCTAAAAGTTTTTTTAAATAAAAATCCAAGATAACTCCAAAAAAAATTCACAAGAATCTCAATAATTTAAGTAAAGAAGTGGAAAAAATTATTTCTAAAGGCAAAACTCTCCTTTTTATTAATTTATTTTTTATGAAAACATTTTTTAAAATTTGTAGCATGTTTTTTTCAAAACAAAAATAATTAAAAAAAATACCTTGATAAATTTGACATGGCTATATGAAACCATATAAAAATTAAGATTCAAAAGATTTAACTCCCATTGAATATTCATATCCGTTTTTGTTTACAATTTATTGCATATTAGACTTATATATAATTGTTAAAAAAGTTATTTAAAACATAAGCCTAAAAGGTATAATCTCATTTTAAAAAATATGAAATAATTGGATGATTTTTTAAATATTATTATAATCGGATGATTTTTTAAATAGTATTATAAATATTAATTTTAAAATATATTTATTCTAAATTTGAAAAAGAAACATGGACTTGGTCCACATACTTGGGCTCCGAAGAGGAAAAGGCATGTACAAATAGGCTAAGACCCAATGTATTTAGGTTTGGACAAGGCTTATGGTCATATATCCCAAACATTGAGTTAGCGACGTGCCTATCACTCAATGTACAAAACTAGCAATGAAGCACATGTCATCTATAAAATATCTAAAAAAATTGCAAAAAACAAAACATCATCTATTGGAATAATAATCTAACCATAAAAAAGTGAGCTTGATGTTTTTTTTACCCCAATGTCTCATGTTTTGGCCTATTTTAAACAAAAATAATAATTTTAAAATATCCTAAAAATCTAAATGATCTTATTAAGAACCTTAAAACATCCGAAAATTACTTCAAAAAACAAGAATCAAACCGCATATCAACAAACATAAAAATTATATTAGTGATGTCATTGGTAGTATAAGTTTATTTTTCTCAGATAATCACAACGAATTGTGAATTATTTTGATATATACTAGTTGAATAATTGACTGAATTTTTATGTTGGGGAATTCATTGGTGAGACATGATCAATTACCAAAGGATATTTCTTTGTTGATCTATGGTAATATTTTTTTGATGTGTATCAATTATGAATATATTGATCAATAATTTGGAAGTGTTTTAAAAGAGATCAGATTGTATAAGTTGTTTCGGTCCATTTATTGCCTCTTCAAACTATTGTATGGAAAAATATACTTAACCTATTCCCACCTTCTTTTTCTTTACTTTTACCATATAGGGACTCGTTTGTGGTCGTTCTTATCACGTTATTAGAGCATAAAAGGACGTAATTGGATCTTTACAAGAAGTCTGAGGATTTCATTGGTCTATGAGGACAAGACTGTTGCTTCCCCTAGACATGAGGGATCAGAATATACTTTAATTCCAAAAGGCATGATTGTCAAGACTCAAGAGTCACAACAACTGCCCACCGAACCGCGACAATTGCATCGTAGTGCTTGTACACATTAAAATGATGTAAATACTGGATGGAGTTGCTAATATTTGGAGGGTTGATTCGTGATCATTTTGCCAAGTGAAGTTGACGAGCTTCTGTTGTTTACAAGAAACAAGAAATTGATAATAAAGATAGGCGAAGGTTGGCAAATTAATGAAGATAATGAGCCCGCAAGGCTCAAACAGTCTCACCAAAACCCTAGTCGGGTCAAGTCCTGAATCTTTAAAAAACTTTCAGATTAACAAAACTTGTAGACAACAGTAAGCCTCAGAATTAACAATCTTTGAGCCACTTGCTTAAGCAAAACCTTAGCTTGCCAGGATAAATATTGTCACACAGTATGCTTGGCCTATGTTAATTTGTGGTATATTTAACGTATTCTATAATCAATCATCTTTCTCCTAGCTAGTTGCTAGCTCTATGGTATTAGCCATGGAGAAACTAAGGTTTTGTGTGCTTGCTTTTTCCCTCCTTGGATTTTATGTCATAGCTAGGGAAGAATACATGTCTGCAATTGGAGATCCTGGAATGAGAAGAGACAGCCTTAGGGTGGCAATCGAGGCATGGAATCAGTGCAATGAGGTTGGCGAGGAAGTTTTTGGCATGGGAAGTCCTAGGATGGCAGATTGTTTCGATGTAGATAATTCAACATCACAAGGTGCTGTTTATATATGTTCTGCTTTACTTTACCAGATAAAATTCATAAATTCTTACTTTGGACTTCAAGTCTGTTTCTTTTTATTCCTCGCTGAGGTTATGTTTATGATCATGACTGTGAAATGCAGTAAAGCTTGTTCACATGGTAGACGAAAGAGACAACAAGCTTGGCATTTCAGATGGTTCGTATGGAGGCATTAATGCCTCAAATGTAGATGTGTACGCAGCAAATAAGGAGATATACTTGGGTGATAAATGCCAAGTACAGGACAATCCTAGACCATGGCAGTTTTGGATGATCATGGTCAAAAGCGGAAACATGGACACGCTAGCAGCTACATGTCCCCAAAATGGCAAGAAATCGACGCCGTTCCCACCGGAACCTGGATTTCCATGCTTCGGCCTTGGCTGTATGAACATGCCCTTGATCTTCCATAACTATACCAGTCTGCAAGGGGATAATGACAGTAACTTGAAGGGAAGTTTCTACGGGACGTGGGACTTAAATGATGATCATGTTTCAAAGGCAGCAGTGAGTAATGGCACTTCTTACTTCAACATCACTTGGGAAAAGGAGATTGGTAAAGGGAGCTGGGTTTTCCATCATTTCTTGAAGACATCATCAAACTATCCATGGTTGATGTTATACTTGAGGTCGGACGCCACAGAAGGATACTCCGGCGGATATCATTACGAGACTAGGGGGATGTCCAAAATAGTAAGCATCTTTCCCTTCCAATTTAATCTCTAGAATCGTGGCAATCAACATCCAACATCTTACAAGTACCTAAAATTAGCATGGCTTGCTAGTTTGGAGTTGTGAGTTGTGGAAAAAAACACCGTGGAACTAACGGAAAATGATGCTGACGACATAAAATTATAAAATGGCTAGAGAACATTATGCTTATGAAGGATACCAGCTTATTTTCATGCACATCATAAATATCCTTCAGGTTCCAAAATCACCAGATTTCAAAGTGAAGTTCAGACTGGAAGTAAAGCAAGGAGGTGGTCCAAATAGCCAGTTCTACCTAATGGACATAGGAGGGTGCTGGAAGAACAATGGAAGACCTTGCGACAGGGACGTGACCACAGACGTTACACGATACAGTGAGATGATCATAAACCCTGAAACAAAATCTTGGTGCAAACCAGAAAGTCTCAAGTTGTGCCCACCTTATCACTTCTTTTCAAATGGAACCAAGATCCACAGAACCGACAAGGAGAACTACCCTTATGAAGCTTACCACCTCTGGTGTGCTCCAGGCAATGCTGAGCACGTTGAAGAACCATATATTCTATGCGATCCATATAGCAATCCTCAAGCACAAGAGATACTGCAAATTCTACCCCATCCTGTCTGGGGGGAATATGGGTACCCTACAAACAAGGGGGATGGTTGGATAGGGGATCCAAGAACCTGGGAACTCGACGTGGGCAGGCTGTCTCAGGCACTGTACTTTTACCAGGTACATTCTCTCGTCTTTCTTCGAAGTTGGCCTCTGGTCTGGGATGCCGCCAAGCTAGGAATTGCTTACTATTTTATAGGCGTCTTTGATGTAATGCAGGATCCAGACACTAAGCCTGTGGAGAGACACTGGACATCGATTGACTTGGGAACTGAAATATACATCAGCAGCGATCAAGTGGCAGAATGGATCGTCAGTGACTTTGACATCGTTGTTCCAAAATTAAGAATGATACATGAGTAAGAACGAAAAATGCCCGAGCAAGAATATTATAGTCCAGCTTCTTGAATTTCCTCAATTGTACAGAGAGAAAAAAGGCCTGAATGCCTAAATTCAACCTTGTTGATAAGTACAGCTCTCTTCTAACCGCCCAGGCATCACTTCCCATTTTGTTGCTTAAACTATATTAGTGATTTCCGACTAGAGTATCATCTAAACCACGAAATTCCTAGGAATGCTATTTTTATTCTGATCAACGAATTGAATTACACAAGATGTCTAAATTACACAGCATGACTAGATACAGGACGTGGACTAAACCCTTGAAACCTACCATTCTAGAAAGATAAAACAACTACTCCATCTTGAATTCTAGACCTAAATGCATTTGCATAATTCATCGTGATACCAACTCCAATAAAATAGACTAAGTTAATCCATACTGAACAGTACCAACATTCCTATGAGCAGCTACAGCTACAGCAGCAGCGCCAACTGGACCAAACTGAGATTGTGCCTGCAGCAGTTTTGCATCAATAGCAATTCTCTCATTTAACTGTTCCACCCTAGCTTGTGGTTGGCAATATGGGTTGGTGTTCACATCCATGGCCATCCCAGAGGATGGCTTGGCAGCCATATTACACAGAGGAGGTTGCTGTTTGGTTTGTGAGTCTTTTTCAGGCTCGGAGATAGACTTCTCCTGCACCATTGTGTTTGCCCTGAAGAAGCAGTGTGGAGAGACAGTCTGGGGAGGCAGAACTGAGTTTCTATAAAATATCCTGGAATCATGGGCATCTTTGACATTTCTGCCATTGTCATAGGGTACAACCGATCCCACAACTCTCCCTGGCTTTGCTGTGCAACCAAAAAAAATAAAGAAAATAAGATGTTTAGTTGCCTTAATGATTCACAAAGCAAGCTGGAATCCAGCCTGGGAAAACTAAAAATTCCAGGAAGCAGGATAACAGGTCTACATCTGGTGAAACAGTTCACAAGATGAATTACGAAACTAGTCCTTGCTTCTAGGCTTCAAATGAAAACTGCTTTTTGCAGCAAGAAAATGGCATATATCTGCCAGGATAGGAACTAAATTAAACATGCATGGAAAAGAAAAGGAAAAAAAGATGAAAAACAAGAAACCCTCCAACATCCTTGAACATTCAGGCGAACCATATATTGCTGTAGTTATCAAGTAAGTCTATGCTTAACAACAGTAACTGCTGAAAGATGAAGCCCTCCAACATCCAATTGACAAAGAGAAACAACTTGCAGAGGCTTTAAGAGTCGAATACAAAAGTTTTTCACACATTTAGCCACTTGGCTTGATTCATGAAAAAAATTGCCTCTTTACAGAAAACAAGCAAAATAAGCAAACTCATACCTGATGGTACTCGCGGAGGGGGCCTTGCAACCTTTGCTGGATTTCCAAAACTTGCATCTGGTACTCTAAAATTTTTAGAAGTGTCTTCTGTAACTTGCCTGTTGTCAAATGAGGTTGAAGTTGATTGTATATTAGGAGGGATTGTGTTTGAGTGAACTGTAGACCTGCGAGCAAAAGAAAAGATTAAAAAAAAAGAAATGCAAACATTTATGGTGGAAGATCACAAGCATTCCAGATAAAACAATACTCTATAGCCTCAAAACAAATAAATCAGAAACCATTTTATCATATCAATGACTCAGAGAGCAAAGGAAAAAATAATTGCAAGTCATACCGTGGAAGTGAGACATGCTTCCTCTCTGGAGGTATCACTGGTCCACTTCTACCACTGTTTTCCTCAAGATATGCAAACTGCTTTCTAAATTGACCTATGGCACTGCATTTCAAAGTATAGACAAAGTAAACATAAAAGAAAATGGAAAAGGTAATTCCTACTACTCAGAAAAGGGAACGATAAGCTATACATAGGAAGAATTTAGTACCTAGGATAGAGAAAATTAGTGCTTTCATTTCCATTCATGTAGTCTTTGAGTAGCTGTGGATGGTATTCCAGTATTTCACGGTATAGCAGTTCCCTAACATCTTCCTTTGTTACCCTTCTCCTTTCAAACTCAAACTCCAACTTTGAGATTGGTTGACAGGATGGTTCTCTCTCAACTTTAGCTAGGCCCTTAAAGTAAGGGTCGGCTAATGCCTATTATATAAAACTAACATCAATCAGTAAAGCAGAAAATAAAGGTAGGGAGTGACAGAAGAAGCTCCATTCATCTATCAACAAGAATTGAATGCCAGAACACCATTCTTATATAAGTAAATAAGACAAAGAACAGACCTCTTCAGCAGTCAGTCTATCTTTTGGATCAAATGCTAGTAGCCTTTGCAGTAGCCTGAGTGCCAACGGATCTACATTTGGAAATTTCTGTGCAAATGGCACAGGCTGTTTTTTCCTCATTTCAGTCAGGTATTTCCTTGCCTTGTCGTTCCGTACCTGCATTTTAATCCAGTACAAATTACCACCAACAACATGAAAGAGAAATGTTACAACTGACTGGGATAGAAGGGAGGGGAAGAGAAAAGAATCATACACCAGAAATGGTTTCTGATGAGGGCGTCCCAAGAAGGTCGGTAATCAAATCCAATTGATGAACAACACTTTTACCCGGAAACAATGGCTTCCCTGTCAATACTTCAGCAAAGATGCAGCCAATGCTCCAAATATCAATTGCTGGAGTATACTGCACACAAGTACAAGCACAAAAAAATTAACAAGCAGCATGATAGAGCTTCATAATGCAATTAAACCACTACAGAGAAACAGACATAACCTGACACAGTTACCTGAAAGACAGATATTTCAACTTCCAGGAGAGTTCATAGTCCTCCCTGAACAACAATTATTTTAATCTAGGCATTACTGCTTACTATAAAGTACTCAATCATTTTATAGAGAAGTAAATATTTTGCTTCAATATTATGCTGTAGCTCATAACAGGGACAACCCATTGTTATATATTTTCCTTTAGCTTAATACCCCAAAAGCTTGTTGTGAAAACAAAGATATACCAAAAAGCTATTTTTCATGCTGGACAATAACATAATAAACAGAGTTTTATTCAACAAAATAAATAACCTTAGCATTAACTGAAACAAACTACCATTGTAAAGCAATACTTATTATAAAAGTATCTAAGAACCAAGCACCAGTAAATTACATGTGAACCTATTGTTGGTCCACTATAGCACATACCACGTTCCAACCAAGTTGGCTCTGGAAAAGAAAGGCCACACATGGCACATATAAGACATACCTTTGAAAAGAAAGACCCGCACAGCTCCGGCGCTCTATACCATCTTGTAGCAACATAGTCCTGCAATATGCATTTATTAATGCAAACTTATAAACTGAGAGATACTGGAAAAACTGATATTTGATATAAAAAATGCTGAAATACATACCGTCCAAAAAACAGTTGTTGGTGTATCACTAAACGCTACTCGTGCCAGCCCAAAGTCACATACTTTAAGTTTGCAATTTGCATTTGCCAATATATTCTTGGGTTTAAGATCTCTATGATACACATTTGCTGCAGCCAAAAAAACTTAGTTCAGAACAGAGGTGGACCAAATTTACTTCAATTTAAAATTTTAAAAATAAGGGCAGCATTCACATAAGAGGCTGACTAGGTAGATAGGGACCCTCAGCTACTTGAAAGGATTAGAGATGGCAAATTTTGACACAAAAGTTGAATGAAAGACAGAATAGATAAGAAAAAAAGAGTCACCTGTATGCATATATTTCAGTGCACGTAACATCTGATAAAGAAAGAACTGATGGTGTTCCCGTGTCAAGTCATCATTAGCTTTGATGACTTGGTGAAGATCAGATTCCATGAGCTCAAAAACAACAAATATGTCTTTGAATTCTCTCTTTGAGGGTGGCAACATGATTCGCTTGATCTCAACGATATCAGGATGCCGTAAAAGCCTAAGTAACTTGACTTCTCTCAAGATTCGAATAGCATCAGAAATATGCTCAAAAACATCATTGATTTTCTTTATTGCCACCTTGTCTCCGGTATGAGTGTCAATTGCAGCACAGACAACTCCATAGCTTCCCTTTCCAATAACTTCTAGAATCTTGTATCTATTGGCATCCCCATACTCGGTGAAAAAGTCAATATCTTTTAAGTCCTGAAACAACGCAAAAATTTTCAAATCTAAGCATGCAATGATCTAGCTGAAGGGATTGAGTAGGTAAAGAGCATCTAGAAACAAATTAACAAAAGAATAGAAAGCATGTACACCGATGAATGTACCCAAGGGCCTCTGGTAAAAAGAGGAGGAGAGGGAGAGGGGGCCTCCGGTAAAATGATGGTATAGATAAAGCATTTATTATGAATTATACATCAGATTACAATTTAATACAAGGCTCGCAAAGCACTGAAAATTTTCTTTAAGAAAGAGCTGCGAGAAGATTTCACTAATCAATACACGGGAAAAACAGTAGGAAAAAAAAGTGAGGGATGAATGGCAGAGAAACTGCGCAGCATCAACTTTAGGGAACAGAATCAGGTTCCAGAGTAAAAATATCAAGAAAAACTCCTTTATTTTCTGAAGAGAAGCCACATCAGAGAAAATCAGAACCATCAACCTAAAATCAATCAATTAGGTTTTTCAAAGTTGGGAAATGGAAAATTTCAGCTTGGATTTGTTTCAATAAGTATTAAGACAGAACTGAAAACACGTTATAATCCCAAAGCAGAAAGGTTAAAAACAGATCGTACTTCTGCATAAAAATAACATAAGCAGGTAAAATCCTAGCTAAAATTTATCTAGAACATCAAAAACCTAATCTCACCAGGTGCATATAAGTGGCTTTAGTTTTCAAAATTTAAAACAAATCATCAACAAATCCAAAGAATTAAATTAATAAACTAGAATTAGTATCTAACCGCATTTTAAAACCAAACCAATGGACCATGAACTTAATTCAAATTGAGTACAATAACCCAATCTAACATATTAAGCCCAATTTTCTCAACTTTCAAAAAAAAATCATTTTCCTACAGCTTCTCACCAACCGAACAGAGATTATCTATAACCTAGATTGTTATTCGAAAGGATAATTTCCCACTTTCCTAGAAACCGAACAGATCACCATTAGAAAATCGGATCTTTCATCTTCAATGAAATTAAAAATTCTTGCAAAAGTCCTAAAACTCTTTTTTAATCAATAGGGTGGTTGAATTTGAAAAAAAAAAATCATTCAACTCCTTTCCCTTTAGTTTCTATGCCCCCTCCCCCGAAAAAAACAAGAACTCACAAATTTAAGTGAAAAAAATTGGCCAAAATTCAAATTTGCCAAATTTAAACAAATAACCCAGATCCCAAATTCTTTAAAACAACAGAACTCAAAGTGAGAAGAAGAGAAACTAACCTTCTTTGGATGATCTTGTTGCATCTTTTAGATTTTCAAAAATCCACCACAAAACAATAAGAACAAACAACAAAAGAACTGTTCTCTTTTATCTCTTGTTTTAAACAAAAAACAAAGGCTTTATATTTATCTCCTTCACTTTTACGGTTTTACCAACTGCATTTGCCTAACAAGCACCACAAAATCTATTGCCTTGTCACTCTTTGCTTCGAAGTTATCTTCTTGTCAACAACCATCAAACCCCCACTTCAAATTCTTCACTCTCTCTCAAAACCCAGCACCAAAAACTCAAAAAGACTTGAACTTTGAAACAAAAACCTCCTGAATTAGTGAGAATTTAAGAGTTTTAGAAGAGATCTGTGAGAAAGAGAGCGAGGGTTGTGGGATGGATCTGACTTCTGAAGGGAAGAGAATAATAAGAGAGAGAAACAAAGAGAGATTCAAAGGGGTGCTGCAGTGATTGTTTAAATAATAAGGAGAAAATTATTTTGTCTTGTTATTGTTTATTTACCAAATAGTAAATATTCCTTTATTTATTTACCTTTTTTTTTCATTTTCCATTTTTGCATACGGAAGGGAAAAGAAAACCCTTTTGGTACTTTATGTCTGCACGGATTCTCGATACGGTAAATGACCGTATATTTTTAAATAAATATTTAATTTGTTTCTAAACAGAAAATTTATAAATAAATATTACAAACATACATTATAAGTAATATCTAATCTCATTGCATCAAATTTTATAGATTTTTTGAGTGAAGGTTATTGTTTACAAATTTTAATTAATATAATTTAATTATAGTTTTCACTAAATTGTTATTTTTTTAAAATTTTAATCAATTAATTTTGATACTCTCTTTTCAATTTCTTTCTTTGAGATAAAGATATTCTTTTTTTTTATCAAAATTCTTTTTTATTATTATTATTAAAGAATTATTTGAAAACATAGTACAAACCATGTTCTTTTAAATTTTTAAAATATTATTTTTGATAAAAATTATTTTTTTGAGTTTTTATATATTTTTAATGTGTTGGTATCAAAAATAATTTTTTAAACATAAAAAAAATATATTTTGAATCACAATCCTAAATATACCATAAATTGAATATGGATTTGATAAAGTTAATGGCCGGAAAAAAAAAGTAAAAATACAATAATAAGCATGTATTATTTTTTTAGTGATAGCACTCTTCTTTTTCTTCTAATTAATTATTAGATTATTGAACTTTTATATTGAAAAAAGAAATAAAAATGGATGAAACTAATTTAAATTTAGATTTCCTACAATAAAACTGGGTTTATTTTTTTATAAGATTAGTTGAAATTAAAATTAACTAAAAAAAAAAAATCAAATATATTTCTTATAATCTTAATTCATGTTGAAATTAATTGAGATGATAAAAATACATGAAGGTAATATTTTTTATAGATGAAGTTGATTTTATTGATTATATAAATCAAACAAATACATCATCTTCTTTGTGGCACGATAATGCCAAAAATCAAGAAAGAAATTGCAACTTAATACCTTGAGAAAGTTGAGCAAAAACCTTTTATGATAATAGTAAATGATAACCTTTTAGAAGCAAATAGTTTTTTCATAGAAATTACCAAACACTTGCTAAAACTATTTGACGAGGACGGTTTAAGCGAAGACTTTTTTAAAATATTATAATAAAAAAAAAGTCAGCTATGCTAAAAAAAAAATTTAGAAATAATAATGTAAATTTTGTTTCATAAAAATTTAATTATATTTTTATTAAAAATTAATTTTTTATATATTTTAGATCGTTTTGATTATTTGATCTCAATAATAATTTTTAAAAAATAAAAAAAACATCATTTTAATGTATTTTAGTATAAAAATATTTTAAAAAACAATCGCAATCATATTTTCAAATAAATTCTAACCTAATATATATTATTGACAAAGAGGTTTCTTATCGTTATAAATATTGGTTTTTAAATATATTAAAATATTAAAAAATTAAAAAATTAAATCTTTTTTAAAAAACACGGTTCAAGTACAGCAAAGTGTGCAAATTAGAGATGTCTTAACCATTCAAAACCATCTAAGAGTGCCTATCTTATTAAACTAATAAGTGACCCCGCCATATATATAATCATTAACTGTGTGTTTGAGAGAGATCATTAAAGATTTGTTTGGAATTTTAATAATGATAGTGGTTAAAAATATATTTTTTAAAAAAATATATTAAAATTTTAAAAAATATATTTTTAATATCAGTATATTAAAATAATTTAAAAATATTTTAAAAAAAATTAATAAAAAATAATTTAAATTTTAAAAAAATATAATTTATACTACGCTTTGTTAAACACTCTTGAAAACTTCATATTTTTAATATCATATCACATCTTCGGTACTAACATGTAAATTAACCTCATCCCTGTAACTATGGGGGAAAAAAAACTTTGAAAAAAATATTATTAAAATCTAAAAAATAAGATAATACTGATAATGATCAATTATAATAGAAAAATAATAACAATTTCATGATATAAAGCTTGAATATTAATATCATGCATTTAATTATTTATAAAGCTTTATTTCTCAATTTGTTTTGCAAGATTTTTTTAACTATTGGTATTTGCTAAATATATTTTATCAAAATAAAAGTTTAAAAGAAATATTAAGTCATTTATTATCATAATTCTATTTTTAATGTATCTATATTTACTGTGTATGCAAGATCCTAAAATATCATATTTATATTTTGATAGTTCAATAATTTTTATTTTCATCGTATGATTTAAACTGACTTAAATTTTAAGATGAAATGTCAAAATATTGTTTTTTTAATAAAATTAAATAAACAATGAAACCCTTTTTATCTCTTTTATTATTTCAAGACAGGCGTGGGATTTTATCATGACGTGGGATACAAAAAAAATCATTTTCAATAAAAACCAAATATTTCTATTTTATAAATTCTAAAAATAGTTATTTATAGATAATTTAAAATAATCTAGTAAGAAAAACTATAAAATAGTTGAATAATACTCGTGTAGAGCACATTAATGTCTTTTCTTATCAATCCATAACTGAACTATATGTTGAAACAGTTATTTTGATAAAAAAAATCTTAAATTTTAAAAAAATAATCACATGTATTAAGAGAACTTTGTTGTAAACACTAAATATATTTTCTTATCTTAAAACAATTCTACATGCAAAAACTAAAAAGACTTTTATGAAATATTTATTATTATTTGTATATCACGATACAAAATATATGTGAATACTAATATATATAAATTCAAATCTATCTTTAATTAAGAAATAGATTGAAATATTAATATAATTATAAAAAATTGGTCAATCTTGTTTTTATATTATATGCCTATTTATACATCACGTAAACTTTAAATAACATAAAATAAATTTTTTAAATCACCTCTAGCATATATAGCGACTTATTGTAGTTTTTTAAATACATAAGAATAGGTCAATAAAAGTTAAAATTAAAATATTAAAAATCATCAAAATATATCAAATCATTAAATTATATCCTTATAGATGATTTTATTCAAAGTTTATTCCTATATAGTATTTTATTTATTTTATTATTTTTTAAAAAAATCAATTTTAATTTTTTTTTATTAATACACATGCCAGCCTTGTGCTAAGAATACTAATAATAAATAAATAAATAAATAATGTTCGTAGTTATGAGATTCTTTTGGAATGATGAAGAGTTGAGTTGAAAGCATGGAATAAAATAATTTCGAGATATTATTTTGTTTTATAAAGAGACACAAAATTTTTAAAAATAAAATAAAAAAGTTGAGGGGTTGATTTGAGGGTATAAGGCGACCGTCTGGGCATCAAAATTCAAGCCTCCAAAGTGGTAATTACTCATAAGAAATTATATTTTCCTAAACTCCTTAATTTAGTGGTAAATAATTATTTTTTTTCTTCTTTCTTAGATGCTTGCATTGTTCATATATAACAGAGCAATTTTTTTTTTTAATTTCAGTCATTAATTTTATCCTTCTCAGTTACATTACCATAATTACAATTATAATTATATATGTTGAATTTTGTTTCAATTTGCAATCTCTAGTGTCAAATAAAATTTCAATGATAAATTAAGATCAATTTTATAAAGAAAAATCTTATTTATATTTGGAAAAAAAATAAAAGAATAAAAATTAAATTTAACAAAAAAAACAAATAAAAAAAATCAAAGATATTGTAGCGGAAAACTTCAATTTGTTTTATAAAGTTTATGTCCTTGTTGTTTTATTATTTCACATTTTCATATCAAACTTTATTTTTAACGTTTTAGTTTAATTTTTAGATATGAAGAGATGAAAAAAGGTCACAAAAAATATTAAAAGAAAAAAGAAAAAATATGCTCAAATGACGACATTGCAACCATCAAAAAGCTTAATCTTTGTATTAATAAGTTTGTTTTTTCAATGAAAGTTTAATGGAAATGATGTGATCCTCTAACCACACTAAAAAAAATAGATCATGGTCCTTTTAAGTTTTTTTGGGCTTGTTTAATTTTTGTATTTTAGAGAGATTAAAGGCTATTTTGAAATTGAAAATGGATTTGTTACGATTTATAAGGTAATTTTAGGTATTTTTATATGAAAACAAGTTGGAAAAATAGTTTTCTTTTCTTCAATTTGAATAGTAGAACCCTTATTTTCAATTACTGAAAAACGGTACAAAGGATGATAGGTTGTCTACCGCAACAGATGATTTGTCTTTCATTAAAAAAAAAAAAAAAAAAACTACAATAAACATCATGACATCCACTCTTTAAAAATACAAATATAAAAAATTCAGCTAGACACACCTAGGCTTTTGGATCCCTAACTAAGTGAATGGCGTTAGCTTGTTTGGTCTAATATTTGCATGACCTTTTTTAAAAAAAAAACTTTTTTTTTTAATTTTAATTAATATCATCTTTTTAATTTTTAAATTATTTAGTTCACCTTTTAAAAATAATAATTAATTTTTATAATTTTATAATGCTTAAATAGATTATTATAATTCTTTATATTTTACATAAATTGTATTTATATGACTTGTTTATAAGAATAAAAACCATTTATTCTTAACAACCAAAACTAACATTTATTCTTAACAACCAAAACTAACTTATAAGATAAAATAAATAAAAAATATATAAAACAAAAAGAATAGTCAAAGTTAAATATAGAGTTAACAACTTTTTTATTATTAATTTATGTGTTTTTAAAATTTATTTTATTAATCTTAAATAAAAAGTAATAGTCACCAACAAGAGACTGGTGGCAACAAAATTTCACCTTGGCTTACGTCACAACAGTTTCTGCATTAGCTCCACGGGACGACACACTTCTGCACGCCAACCACAACCTGGTCAACTGGCATGGACGCAGAAATTTGTCTGTTTGTTTGTTTTTTGAGTTATTTTTTATGATTATAATTTTAAAAAATAAATTTTTAAAAAATTATAGTGAGATATTATTAGTTGAATTTAGATATGTGTTTGATAAAAATTATGGTTGTGTTTATATACAGTAAAAAAATATGTATAAAATATTTTGATTGTGATTATTTTTTTAAAAATGTTTTTTACTTGAAAATGTATCAAAATATATTTTTTTTAAAATTATTTTTCATATTAAAACATCAAAATGATCTGAAAACACAAAAAAAATTAATTTGAAGTAAAAAGAAAAATAAAAAAATATATAAATTTAAAAAAAAATACTTTAAAAACACAAGAACAAATAAAGTCTTACAAAACTCAGTTAAAAAAACATATATTCACAAAAATTATGTTTTAAATTTAATTTTTTAGTGGATCCCATAATATAAAACACGGTTTGGTATATAACCAAATACCTAACTATGTTTTTTACACCGTAAAAGCTAAACCTAAACAAACCCTCATAAAGGCCTTAATTCATATAGGAATTAGAAAATAAAAAAGTTTTTTTAAAATATTGTTTATTTAAAAATATATTAAAAAATTATTTATTATTTCTTAAAAAATTATTTTTATTATTAATATATAAAAAATTCAAGCTATTTAAAAGACAAACGGCTCACGCTGAAGTACCAAACAAGCACGTTCATTGTCTTTTTGGTTTATCCAAATTCTGCCTCAACCGTCCAGTGCAGAGCATTCCAAACAAAGGAGTTCACGTGAGCAATGATTTCCTCGAAATTTAATGACTCTCAGGCCATTTTGAAGAGATATTTGATCTTTCTACAGTCTCAGTTCTTCATGTCTTCACCTGGCGCCAAGCAAAATGATATTTAATAATGTTATTGACCTCTGCTTTGGTTGTTTTGAAAATAATCAAGTGGACGACAACGCACGCGTGAGGTGAGTGGAGACCCTTTCCATGGCCGGCAAGACAATGTCACTGTTTTTGTTTGTCGTTCCCTTGACTGAGCGGTGTGTGTTAGGCCTGAATACGGTCATTTGACGGGCAACAATATTCAATACTCTGCTTTGTTGGACCACCGCAAGTGGACATTAATTCCGTTCATCTTATTATAGTATTTCTCAAGCTTACATTTATTTTTAGTTCTGATGATGATAATAATAATTTTATGGAATGTGTTTTCTAAAGTATATATATATATATATATATATATAAAATTCCGTGCATTAAATGATTGTTTTGGAGGAAGTTCTTCTTTCATGAGAATGGGATTCAGAAAACCAAAAACTTCCTAATATAATATTAAATAAGAAAAAAAAACAATAAATAAAAGAGTTTTAATTCAATTATAAAAGTATCAAACTCCCAGGCCTCTGATTGTATTATTGAGTTTACTCTAAAAATAATTTCCAAAACACTTTACAATGAAATATATGTATCTTTGGGGACGGAATCGTTTTCAAGAAACGAAGTTTGGAAGTGTGGTTGCGGTTGTTTTTGAAAGTGTTTTTCATTTAAAAATATATTAAAATAATATTTTTTTTTATTTTTTTAAAAATTATTTTTGATATTAGGGCATTAAAATATCTAAAAACATTAAAAAAATTAATTTAAAACAAAGAAAAAAGTAAAAAAAGATTAATTTTTTTAAAAAATATTTTTAAAACACAAAAACAAACATAATTAATTCACTCTAGAAATATTAAAATTCGCCATGAGAATGAGAATAGACGAGATCGGATTTCTCATCATTTATCCAAACAATTCTCAAAACATCCATGCATTTTGGTCATAATTGTATCTGTCGGAGCTTCTTAAAAAATGTTTAAGCAATAATTAGCTAAAATGATATAAATAGAAGAAGGGACAAATTGGGGATACGAGGCAGTAGATGGAATGTCATGATCCCAGCAGCAGGGAAGTGATTTTCACTGTATTTGGTCAACTTATTCCATGGCTTTCTACCAAGAAAACAAAATGATGAAAATCACCTAATAGTGTTTTGAAATTGAGTTTCTAGTCTGTTTTTTTTTTAAATATAATTTTTTTTAGTATTTTTAAATTATTTAAATATAATGATGTCAAAAATAAAATTTTAAAAATAAAAAAATATTATTTTAATATATTTTCAAACAAAAAATAATTTTAAAAAATAACTATTATTATACTTATAAACAGCATCTCAAAAGTAAACATCAATCATTAGGAAAAGAACAAAAAGAAAAATATATAATGAATTTAAAATAAAAGGAGGACAGCACAAGTAAACATGTGGGTTAGGTGCAAAGACAGACCTTTTTGAAAACATTAAAGTTATGCCACTTATCGCATCTTTAAGGGAGATAATGAACTACAACCTGCTTCCAAGATACCACATGCTTCTGAACTACACGATGTCATTAATTTATTTGTTTTTTTTTTATTATTATTATTTAATCACACAATAGTTTAATACATAAAAGAAGATTATATATATTTTTTTTAAAACTAAGCACATTAATTTTTTTTTTCTTTGCAAACTAACTCACCTAAAAATTAATTTTTTTAAATTATTTATATATATATATATATTTTAGATCATTTTGATGTGCTGATTTTCAAAAATAATTTTTTTTAAAATTTTTTTTAATGTATTTTAATATAAAAAATATTAAAAAAAAACCACAACCACAACCATATTTTTAAATATTAATAAAAAAATAATTTTTATATTATTTTCTTGAGCTTGTTTTTTACTTTTTCATGGAGTCAGATAATCGAAATATTAATTTTGTGGTCCGTAATCGAACTCCATATCACATCTCATTTCAGAACACAAAATACTGTCTTTTTTATTACCTCCTCCTTAATTATTTTATCTTCTCTCCTTTTTAAGCCAAGAAAAGAGAGAGAAAATATGGAAGGAAATCGTCAAACTTCCAAATCCCGTCATTTGTCTTCTCTTTCAACAGTGATTCATCAAGAGCTTCTAGTCAAGTGTTGTAACTTGGACTTCTGTCCCTTTCATCCACGCTTATACCAGAGTCTAAATCGGGGTGTGTTTGGCCTTAATATGTATATTTTGGAGTGTAGTTCTGGTTATTTTTTAAAGTATTTTTTATATTAAAATAATATTTTTTTTTATTTTTTAAAAATTATTTTTAAGATCAGCACATCAAAACGATCCAAAACATCTAAAAAAATAATTTCTAATATAAAAACTGAATTTTTGGAGAATGCGGTTCGCACTGTGTTTCCAAACAGTGTTTAAATTTTGATTTTTTTAAAAAATTATTTTTTATATATATTTTTAGATTATTTTGATGCACTAATATTAAATATAATTTTTTTAAAAATAAAAAAATTTATTTTAATATATTTTTAAATAAAAAAAACTTCAAATATTATTATAATTTTAAACACAGTAAAAAAATATTCTCCCATAGATCAAACGAATAGAGCGCTAACATGCATGGTCCTACGTCTTCCACCACTTGCTCACACAGTCAACGGCCTCTCTTTATTTGACATAGCCGTCAGTTCAGTCGATCGCCGCTAAACAAATGAGAACCATGCACTGTTGCGAAACGCCGACAGCGAATGCCGTCAACGTACTTATCAAGAAGATTTCTTGGACCGCGTAGAAATATGTGTTGAATTCCCAACTACAGTGACGACTGACGAGACGATAATGAAATTACGATGCAAACTTATCATAGAGCCATTGCCACCACCAATAAGGCAATAATGCCATATAGGTGGTCACTAATACATGCTAGTGCCCCACTCCATCGTCCTTCTTCTCAGGCCACAGTCCTCACCACCATCTCCTCTTGTCGGGACTCGTTCTGGACAAGCTGCTCCGACCTCCATTCTCCTGGTGCTACTCCGGCTTCTCTCGGCCTGGACTTGGTGATGGATTTTAGTGGTTGTTAACTATGGGACTCAAGTTATGTTATAGGTTTTTTTTTTTTTTTTCATAAAAAAATTATATGTTTAAGTTTTTTAATGTATTTTTGTAGTTTAAAAAATATAACAAATCAAAAAAATTATGTGCACATTTAATCAAATAAACTAAGAGTTATTTATTCTAATACATAAATAAATAATCATTAATGACACCTAAAAATAAAACTTGAAAAATTGAGAGACATGTGTAGATTAAGATATTTAATCTTGAAAAATAGGATATTAAATTGATTGAATAAAATAAAAAGAAAAAATAAATAACATTTAAGGCTACACATGTTAAAAATATAACAAGAAAATATATATTTTTAAATTTTCAAAGACATGGTTTATCTATATAAAAGATAAAAAAATAAAATTATAAATAAACCAGAAAAACCTCTTCGAAAATTAAACGCATAAAAAATCAATATTATTGAAAAGAGGCCATCTGAACAAAATAAAAAAAAAGAAGGTTTTGTTAATTTTTTTTTTTAGTTTTTTAACCAGTCACATCACTTTATCTCTTTTCACTTGCATTTTTTAAAGTTATATTTTCATGGTAATCATGCCAAACCTAAACACATTGGGTCTGGTAGTCATGCCAGCAATAGGCGACATGTTGCTTGTTTTGCCTAGATTCCGGCCATTATGGTGACAAAAAAATTAGGATCTATGCTCTTTTGACCCAAAAATCTATTTTGCATCTTTTATTTTTTTAATATGCCGAAACTACCTATAAAACACCATAAAAACCATGACAAACCTATTTATGTCCTAAAAAACCCAAAACACTGCCCCAAAAATCGAACTCAACCTGAAACCAAAAATCAACTTGAGCTTAAATTTGTTTTTTCATGAACTTTTAAGGTACAAAAACACCTTATATGAACTCCCCACCTCAAATGGAATAATTTAACATAAAAATCCCTTATTTTGGTGGCCTAAATCGATGCCAACAACAAGTTTCTCTCTCCACCACCGGAATCTGGCAACCCCTTTCTCTCTCCTCTCTCAACCAGAGATAAAAAATAATAAAAGTAAACCTTTGTACCAAAATAGAATTGGAACAATTATGAGGGACTGCAATTGTATAATTTGCGTGATTGTTTAAGTTAGAGAACCAAAGTGAATATTTTCAAAACTTATGGTACATCACCTATGTTTGCTGTATTTTTTTTTTCCGGTACCCCATCTTCCAATCCCACCCTTTCATAATAATTTGGAATCAATTGCTCCTTGAATAGGACTTGATCGTCCAAAAACAAAGTTTGAGGATTAAACTAGAAAAAAAAAAAATTTGCACAGTGATAAATGTATAGTGAATCCCATGCGTTTTAGTATATAAGTAATGATTTTTCTCTTTTTCCTATCAATTTTATTGCACCTTTACTTGCAGCTCCTACCTCTTGGTCCTAAGATCATAAAACAAAGGCAAATGCCCCTCTTGCTCAACATTCTAGATGCCATTCAAGTGCAATCCTTGTTTCTTTTACTACATAGGACTCTCGACTACAAGCTTATCTTATTTTTGAACAAAAAACTTTCAAGAAGGTCGACAGATTTCATTGTTAGAGATCAATCTAGATGGATACAAGAGATTCTTGTTGTAAATCAACAATAACACAAAATTACACCAGCAACCTTGGCCTTAACTTTGTCACACAAACTTTATCTTCATGTCCTAGTTTAATTGTATTTAACGTTGACTATTTAATTTCAACTAATATGGTCTTGATATGTTACTTCATGATTTAGCAAGCTTTTAGACACTTGAAGTATGTATATACTATGAAAGTAATATTGGAGGTTCAATGGAGATCTACCATTATGGATGTATAAAGATGCAATGGGAATTATGATATAATTACTGATGATATAGAGGACGAGACGAACAATTGTCTTATAAAGTTGGATGCTTCATACAACATAAAAGGATACATAGGCAGGACTTATGTATTTTTTAGAAGTTGCTAGCTACTACTACGATCCTCAATAATACTACCATAGGGGAGTTTTCTTGCATTGCAAAAAACAATGGCATGATTTGGATTTTGGTTTTTTTCAGCGTTCTTGTGTTTTTTGGTTATAAATCAGCTGGTTCTTTATCTTCTACACATCCTTAGTCTTTGTAAATTTATTTCGATTCTCTTGTATGCTTATTATTAGGTGTTTTTATACATCTTATTGCCTATATAAAAAAATACATGCTAATACCTTTTTTTTATTAAGTAATGTTTAATAAGATATTGTTATATTTTCTTTTCCATGTCTTACTCTTCTCCCTAGATTAGTTTTTTTAATCTTACTGGAAATTTATGCATGACTAAACTAGTAGCAAAAATATAATATTTAGCTAGAGCATGTGTAATCCAACTTGTTTTTGAAACCATGTGTAAAGGAAATTATAAATCATTATGTTTTATATCAAACCATGTAATCAAACCTAAACCAAATATGATCTAACCGAAATTCAATGACTTGGCCAACCAATTGATTGAAATTGATGCATAAAATTTGATATGTAAAGATTCAGTTAAATTGGATTAACTGGTAAAACTCGAGTTAGTTTTTACAATAAATGAGAAAATTAGTATCTTATAGGGTTTGAACTTTATATCTCTACGTAGAAATGAGAGAAAAAATAATCATAATATTCAAAATATTTATGAAAACTAACTCAAAATTAACTGAGCCAAATGGCTTTGCAAAAGAGGTGGATATTCTCGGTTTGAAAACTAAAAAAATGATCTGTTTTCGGTTTGGAATTCTAGAAATAAAAAATTTGACTATACATAACATTATAACACACTCATTAGACATATCCCTAAACCTAAATTTACTTTCTCCTCTTATTTTTTCTATTATGCCTCTCAAAAGGTTCATTCTAAAGGTTCATCGGTTGGAATCAACCTAGATAATAAATATATGGAAAGAATGACAAATGCAATATATTACAAATGGGACTCACTCCTAATTCGATACTTAGGACTTCCCTTAGAGCAAATCCAAAATAGCTCTCCACTTGGAAACATATAATAAATAGAATCCAAATAAAACTAGGCCTATCAAAAGGATGCTTATTAATCATGGCAGAAAGAATGTGTTTTATTAAAATGGTGTTGTCCTCCCTCTTTCTATATTACATGTCCGTGTTTTTTTATGCCAAAAAGAGTTGCTAGGGTTATTACCTCAATTAGAAAAAGATTCTTATTATGTGGGGATTTTAAAGATAAAAAAAATTACAAATTTGCATGGTAGATGGTGGTCAGGGAAAGAATCAAGAAGGTCTAAGCATTGATTCACTGAAAAGCAAGAACAAGACATTGCTATTTAAATGGCTATGATGGCCACGAGACAATAATTTAAGAGGTTGACAAGAATTTGTAAGTAAAAAGTATCAGGTTTCCTTCACTAATGACCTATCAATACTTCATCCACCTCTTTCATAAACATGACAATCCATAAATTCTCTCATCAACATAGACTCTACAACTAAAGGGGCTTTAAAGAATCATTGTTGGTATTGGGTTAGTAATGGTGGACATGTCTATTTTTAGACAGATAAATATTTATCTAGTGGGATGTTAAAAGATCTTTATCCACATTTATTTTTCTTGTTCATAACACCTTCATCATGTTTGCTGGATAAAAGGGGGTATATCTTAACTTAGTGATAATGGAGGCCATATTGAAAAAGATGCCTACAACTATCAAAAGAGGAGTAATCACAGAGTATGACTCAACTACTAGTAGGTATAACTCTGCATGAAAACAAATCTGTTACAAGAATATGGGGAGGAGAAGCAACTGGTGCTTATATTAACAAGTCTGGAACTGAATTAATTGATAACATTGTTTATCTAGGAAACTTCCTTTACTCTTCCTTTTCATGGAAAGGATTTTCCATACTAAAGATTAAAATGTTCATATGGTTGCTACTGCATGGCAGTGTATGTACTAGAGCCTTCCTAGTCACCATTTAATACATTCTAGCCAAGCAATATGTCCCTTCTGTGAACATAAAACATAATATGATAATCATCTTTTCCTCAATTTCCATCACACGTGGAGACCATGGCAACAATTTCAGAACTAGTTTGGCATCTCTAGGTGCATACCGAATAGAATAGATCAAATTATCATCCAATGTAGGACATGATAAAAGGCAAGTTCCAGCGAAGTGCTTTAATGATGATATCATATGGCATTTTATGGGGGTATTTGGACTGCAAGGAACAAGCTAATCTTTAAGGATAAGATGTCGGATTGGAATCTCTTTCTCCACCGTCTTACACTTTGGTTAAAATGCTTTTTTATATATACATTCATTAATGTTTTGAATTCTAGTTTACCATAGCTTTAATTGTAAACTGGTTCTATAAATAATATCTCAAATATTATAAAAATGGTAAAACAATTCATTCGTTTCTTGAAAGGTAATGCCTTTGGCTGGTAAACTAACTTGAAGTCCAGCTCAATTGATAGTTGGGAGCACTTAAAACATGAGTTTCTTAACCACTTCTATAGCACTCATCGTGTGGTTAACATGACTGAACTCACCAATACACATCAGTGGAAGGAGGAGCCTGTTATCGATTATATTTATTGGTGGAGAAACCTTAGACTCAACTGTAGAGATCGACTCACTAAAACTTTTACATTAGACATATATATTCAAAGGATGCATTGAGGACTATGTTATATTTTTTAAGGCATCAAACCAAAGTCTTGTGAAGAATTGGCTATTTGAGCACACAACTTAAAACTTAGTATTGCAGTAATTGAAAGCTTATTATACCTATGTAAGAGCCCAAGAGAAATAAACTTGAAGGTCATAAATTTTGAAAGAGTGCTTTAAAGGTTGAGGGAAAGTAGTCTTTAATTTCTAACTCTACTGCTGTAAAGGTATCAACTGGAGTTAAGAGGAATAATCATGCAACATCGGCTACTTTTTAAAATGGTGAAAGAAAGAAACCATCCCCGAAATGAGAGGTCTTGCCTTCCACCATTTCACTCACCAAATATTGTTCCAATAACATGGCCAAATATCAAGCCTTGATTTTTGGGTTGGAAATGACGGTGAATATAAAAATGCTTTATTTTAATTTTTTTTAGAGATTCTCAATTAGTCATCAGACAACTCTTCTCATTTTATGAAGTCAAGAAGCTGGAATTCATCACATATCACAAGTATGCACTACAATTGATGATATCACTTGATTGGGTCACTTAAGAACATGTATCTTGAAAAGAGAATAAGCAAACCAATACTTTAGGAAATCTGACATCAACATTAAAATCATATAACGAGGAAGTAAAAGTCCTTGTGTGTCAAAGATAGGTCGTTCCATCAATAACTCATTATATAGAAAAGAAATAACAAATGGATGTAGTTTCTATCTATAAGATTGAAAAAGAAGATTGACACTAACTACTTATTGACTATTTGATATATGGTAAGCTACTTAAAGACTTATGCCATAAGATGAAGGTTAGATGAAGATTTGCTCGCTTCATATAATTCCAAGGCACTCTTTATCGACACTCTTTTGATGAAGTCCTTTTGAGTTATCTTAGAGAAGAAAAAGCTATAAAAACACTAAAAGAAACACATTCGAGGATCTATAAAACACACAATCAAGTCCTAAACTTTACTTATAAATCAAAAGAATAGGGTACTATTGGCATACAATAGTGAAAGATTACATTGATTATGCTAAAAAAATGTCAAAGTTGTCAATTGCATGCTAATTTGATCCACCAACCACCCAAGCCTTTACACAAGACAATTGCTTCTTGGCCCTTTGATTCTTGAAGACTTGATGTTGTAGGACCATTATTGAAAAGCTCTAAGGGGAATCTTTTTATATTGGCTGCAACAAATTACTTCTTAAAATATGGGTCGAAAATACAACATTAAAAGAGATTAAGAAAGAGATAGTTATAAACTTCATTTGAACAAACATCATCTATCGTTATGGGATATTGAGATATATCATAACTAATAATGGAAAAGAGTTTTACAATATAATCATGAATAAGTTGTGTACACAATTAGGTTTCAAACAACATAACTCTTCTATGTATAATGTTCTAGCTAATTGCTTGGTAGAAGCTTTTAACAAGACCTTATACAATATTCTCAAGAAAGTGGTGAATCGCTCGAGGAAGGATTGACATGATAGAATTAGAGAAACGCTATGAGCTTATCGTACTACATTCTGAATGCTAACTTTAGCTACTCTATATTCTTTTATACACAGGATTGAAGTTATTCTTCCACTAAAATGTCAAATTCCGTCTTGAAAAATTACAATATAAAAAAGACTTTCTAAAGAAGACAATGTTTGTCTGTATTTTGAAGAGCTTAAAGCTTTAGAAGAAAAATGTCGTGAAGCTCAACAACAATTATAATGTTATCAAGCCTTACTTTATAGAGCTTTCAACAAAAAGATGTGACATCCTTTATTCCAAGTAGGAGATCTTGTCTTGGTAATGCGACGCCTGATAATCATGAATTGAAGAAGAAAGAAAGTGTCATGAAACAAAGAATATATATAAAAAGGAAGGTTAATATATGATAAGTAACATGAATTGAAGAAGAAAGAAAGTGTCAAACCAATTCAACAACATTATCTGGCATGATTGATGCACTATGGTCTTCATAAAAAAACTCAGTCCATAAGGATTGAACACCTTTGTGGTACGTTTTAAATATTTCCAATAATGATCACTGCCTTTTTGTTCACTATCCTCAACATTTAAAATTGCTTCAACAACATCTTATTTCTCCTCTTACACGCATATCATTGTGAGCATCTTAGTTTAAAAAAATTAACGAGGCACATGAAAAAAGGCAAGTGTTTATTTACCAATCATGGAGAAAAGGATTGTGCACTTCCTTCTTGTGCTAGAGTTAATGTGTCTTTTTTAAGAGGATCTTCTGAAGAACTCACTTCCTTTGTACTAGGAATCACAAGTGGTGTCTTCTTTATGTGGGCACATGTTTGGGCACTATCATCCTTTCCTAAATGAACATCAACTACTTGTTTGTCTTTTTTATGGGTATGAGAAATTCTTTTCTTCTTTGTTAAGTCAGGGTCATTCTTATTTTCTTTTTCCTTTCAAGATACTACAGAATCATTAATATGATATTTTATAATGATTTCATCTCTAAAGGATAAATTTTCGACCATTTTGGAGTCCACTAGTCCATGTAACGTTTAGTAAACAAAGGAAGTCCGACACTTGGGGCAACAAAAGCTTGCACTGAGAATTAGTTTTGAGTTTAGCAAAGCTATGCCAAAGTTGAAATGCATCTTCCAAGGTTGGAACCTAAAGTCCTCCCTCTAAGGTCATGGGGAATATATTAGCAAAATTCAAATTGTTAACTAAATTTATCAAAAAAATAATGCTTAATAATAAAAGTATCATCATAAGAAAGAGTCAAATAGCAGAATCAAATGCAAATTAAGTAGTCACTCTTGAGGACTGATAAGTTGCCATCATCACACAAGACAACAACTTTAGCCAGGGGAAGTAATGTAGGAGATATGATTCTCTTGGGATTTCTAAAAAGAGTATTAGCTTGAGATTTATTGAAATGTTTTGCTAACCCCTTGCGATATATTTTGTCATCCCAACTAACTTGACAGGGCTAATGGTTGTTTGATAGGTGCCAAAGTTTTCTGCAAGCCAACTACTAAAAGAATAAAAAGGAAAAATGATGCCTCATGAAGTCACATCTAATATAGATTGAATCTCTTTTAGACCTTTGAAAATACTTGCCAGAACTAGTATCACAAAAGAGAATTGCCTTTCAGCTGTCATCATAGATGCTATTTTAAAACTAATAGGACAAATAAAACCAAAATCTTTGCTAAGAAATACAAATTTGCATAGCTAATATGAAAGAAAAGCTTCTAAAAAAACATCATCCTAAATATAAAAAGGGACATTAAGCTCTTTTAAGAGGATGCCTGAATTTGCTAAAGCGAATACGAGATTTGTCAATTGAGCCAGATAGATAAGTAATCTTATTTGATTTGCTATATATACTCATAGAGAAAGGCACTTTGTATCTTAAGTCATCTCACTAGAAATCTACACAATCTTGAAGAGTTATTACATAAGCACCATTAACAATCTCATATTCTTTATGAAAGGAAATACTTATATATTTACAGCTTCTAGGAAGAAAAAAACGCCCTTTCTTATCAACTTCATTAAGTTCACTAGCAGAAGAGATAACTTCATCATAAAATGTGCCAAAAATAGGAAGGTTGCTACATGATTTCAATTCCCAAAGTGATACAAACTCATCGACATTCGAGGTAGATAGTGTGTTAGTAGAAGGATTCCAATGGTTGTAGAAAGAAATGATAACATTTATATGCCAGTCATATGTAAAAAGAGATGCAAAAAATATTTGCCCTCTCGAGGATAGGCTTGTAGTGTTTCAAAATATCTTCTATCCATTCCCAATACTTGGGAGCATACTTAAATGCATCAGATATTGGGAAGTAATCTTGCAAGTAGCATCTCTTGCATGTTTATAGCAGTCTAATGGTGGCAGATCAGCTGGAAAAGTTGTTGAATTTGAAAAGAGGGACTAAAATTGCAAAACTTCTTGAGGTAAACCACCATGGCCATAAAGTTCATAAGAAGTCTTCAATGGCCAAGAAGTCAAATGCTTAATGCTTTCGGAAGATCATTTTTAGCAAATGGACCAATGACAGGTTCATATACACAAATACTTATTTAACGATACTGGTCCTTAATTACTGAGAACCTTTTAGAGAAAAAAGAAGAATTACTGAAAATCACAATCTAAAAAATTTAAAGCAAATAAATAAATATTTTATTTGTGTTGTACATCAGATATTGCAATATTTTATTTTATAACTCAACTTTGAATAGCCAATATGGCATCTTTGGGGAAATATGAGATGGCATTGAAAAAGAGAAGGCAAATGAGTGTCTCGACAAAGTGTTTTGATAGAATTACTAGTGTGGCAGTAGGAACTCTTGGTCTTTGCGAATAACTGTTGCTTGAGTCACCAACGTGAGATAGAACACTGCCATAGAATTAGAAGAAGTTGTTGTGCACGATTGCTGCTTGAGTCACTGGTGTGAGATAGAAGACTACTATAGAATTCGAAGAAGCTGATGTGCATGAATAAATTCTTTGTGAAAGAAATTTACGAAAGAATAGCTCCTTATGGGACGTTGATCAATAGGAATAGGAGAATCTTCTACATTGAATGGCATCTTCTTCTATTGGCCTGGTAAGAGCAAAAGTGTGTATGACTTGCCTCAGTTCTCTTTGAGAAATCCTGTTTAAGAAGATGGTATTAGTGTTATTAACGAAAAGAAAGCTTGTTGAGGAACACTAAATCGTTAACAGAGGCACTGAATTCTAAATTTGTTAGTGAAAATAAGTTGTTTTTTAAAGTAATTCTAGGAGAAATTGAGAAAAATAATACACACTCAAAAAAAAAAAGTTGAAAAAGAGGCATGCATACTTATGAGGACTGGTGGAGGCTTTATTGACAATAATGCTCTTTTATAGCCACCTCAGGTATCATTTCCTAATCTAAAACAACAAATCTTTCTGGTTCTATGAGAGCAAAATCGGCAAAATATAAAAAATTTTGTTTCCTCTTCTAAACTAAAATGGGCATACGGGGAAGTCAAATATTATTTCCTATTGAAAGTATATCGCAGTAAAAGAAAAAGGGAATAGTTCCATATTGGTAAAGGTTAGTTGACCTATTCTGGAAATCAACAAAAAAAAAGAAGAAAAAATGCCTAATTTGTGAAAACAATTTCCTAATATATGCACATGAAAGTTACATGTTGTTTGCTATCGTTCCTTGTAAAATTCAAGAAGCACCATTTTCTTTTTTCTTTTTTAAGTAAAACGGGGGAAAGCAAAGAATTGTAAATGGAGGCACGCACTCCAAAGCAAGAGAGTAAAAGGGAGTCAAAATTTTCATCTGTCATAACTCACCCACCATTTTTTGGAATTACGCAATTGTATTCGAGACAACAAAATCTTTAAAACAAGATGTCACAACAACTATTTTCAATGAAATGAAAAAGTCCCGAATGCCCATTAAAATTATTTGTTATTATTTATACACGACAACAAATTTTATTTGGATACATATATTGTTGTTTCAAATTTTACATTTTATTGTTTAATATTTGATTTTATAATTGTGAAAATTTAGTATGATCAAATTAAATTTTATTTTAAAAAGTATGTTCAAATTATAAAATTTTCTCTACCATATTTTCAAGACATACCACTTATTTTTAAGTATAAGTGAAGTTGTCTTAAAAGGGTATTTGTAGAAACAAAAATTTTCTATCAATTAAATTTCACCATTATTATTTTTATTTTATTTTCACATGAATGGATGAAATAAAATTAAAATAAATGACATGAAAAATAAATGAATTTTCATATATTTTTTGGTCAATGAAAGGTTGAAATTTGGAATGAGATGTTTAAGATATTTTATCATAAAATAAGATTCTATTAATAAAGTTCAGCCAATAATCATGCCATGTAGTATTGAAAAATAACTTGGAAACCCCTACAAACTTCTATAAATAAAGAATCTCAACCTAGTAAGAGAGACAGAAAAAAATAAATTCTTGGAGATACAAATTTTCTTTAAGACAAGTTTTTCAAGTAAGGAAGCTTCCTCAAAAGTTCTTAAAGCTTCTTTATATGCACTTGAAGTTTACAAATAACAAAGTTCTGTTGGATCAAGTCTAAACACTCCTTAAAAGTTCTTGAACAACACTTTGAAGACAAATCAAAGGTACTCTTCAAAGCATCAAATCACTAAATCTCGCTTCGTGATACACACCTAAATTCAAGTTCTTACAAAGCAAAAATCTTGGCTTGATTTAACAAATAAATCAAATCACTATATATTAAATTTAAAAAAAGAATCATAGGATTGTCTTATTTTTTTTAAAATAATATTTTAGATAAAAAATTTATCCAATCATATTTTATGCATATATGCTTGTTTAATTTCAAGTCATCAAAATTATATATACACATGCATAATCAGATTCTATTTTATTTGTCTTTGGTTTGTACATTATATGCCTAACCAACGTGGTCGAATTTGTTGGCTTTAGAAAAGCCACTTGCATTTGTGTGCATGCAAGATGGTTGGTCTATAGCTACATGTAAAATTATTAATTTTGCAGAGTAATGTCAATGATGAATTTGAACATAAGAACAGGCCTCTTCTGTTCATCATTTAGGGCGTGTGTGTGGAGAGTCTGAATTCGAAAACCCAATCTTAAAGACCTTTCCGGATTGTCCCCTGCTAATGTTGCTTTGTCTCTTGGGATTTGTATACAGATTTTATGCTTTTTGAATGTCCCCCCTCGGTTTTTTATTTTCACCGCATTTGTGATGAAATTGAACTGGCATTCACCTTCCCTTTTGATCTGCTTAGTTTGATGCTTGCTTTCACTTTCCCCCATTTAATACCACTATGCTACCCAACATGAAATAATACCCAGTGGGCAAAGTGACTGGTTATCAGAAGAACAGATACTTGGTCTTATTTGACCACAATTCTCATCAACATAGGTTTTAAACACCCTTTTTGGATTGCTTTTTAGACTTATTTTCCAAAAGCAAACAACAAACAAAGGGAATAATATGCTTTGTTTTCTCATAATTGTACAATAATGACACCCATAATGCTTATATTCCCTCTCTTTTAGTTGTTTGAAAGATTAGAGGGCCAACAAAAATCTGTACGAAAAAGCTATCGGAGGACATTTTGAAAGACTTAGGAAACAAATGATAAACACATCGCCTCATGCTTTTCTACAAATTAATGTGATCTCTTGTAAACGTCTTATTTTATTTTCCAAAAACAAGAATCCATTTAATTTTTTTTAGTTAAATCAAAACACTTTCTTGCGTCGTAACATGTTATTTATCAATGGAAATTTGAATGTCTAGGCTTTTCCACTGCTAAATAAGGGTGTTTAGTTCCAAACCTTTTCTCTTTTTCTAGGAAACACACTCCACACACACAGAGATATTCAACTCCAAAAACTACTCCACCTGTTTTTACTTGTGTCTTCTAATCATTAATTAATACAATGCTATTCTCTTTATCATATTTTTCCCATTTATATATATAGTCAAGCTTTTATAACCCAATGTAAATGCAAATCCCTCTGTGTTTAGATCCTATACCTAGCAAAATGGTTATCCAATTAAAAAGAGAGAGAGAGAGAAGAAAAAGCCCCATAGAGCAAATCTACAAAGGACGCATGAAATCAGGTCTTACTCTTAAATTAATTAGAAAAAGTCTTGAAAATAATTATTTTTCCTCCAAGTTATTAGATTAATTGAGGATTAGTAATTTCTACAGTGAATCGATACCAATTATTTCTGGATTGAAACTAAGTTGCATTCATGCACATATACAAACAAGTTTCACCTTAATTAAATCAAGCTATAGTGGAAGAATATGCTTTTAATAAAGCTAGAGAAAAAGGTAACCCTTTTACTTTCAACGTTTCATACATTAACTCAAACATCAGAGAACATGAAGCAAACTTTATGAACGTTGATTGAGCTACATAGTTTTTGGTCAACATTGTGCATGGGGAAGTGCCATTGCAATGCGTTATTGGTGTACCTTAAACATGCCATCCTCAATTTCGTAAGGACTGTGCATGGTATTCTTAGCTTTTCTTTTTGGAGATTAATTTGTGTCTGTAGGCCACCTCATGAGTACTTGTATTGCTTTGCTATACCTCGTTTTGTCTTTTCATGTTAGTAACAATACTACGCGATATAGTGGATTAAGTAAAATTAGTGTTGGCCCTTTCTCAGTAGCTACATCAACCCTATAAGATGCACAACAATGCATTATTTTGGCATCATTGCTTCAAAATTAATACAGAACAACACAGCTATATATGTTGCTGGGATATTAAATAACGTTTGAATTACTATTGTTTATCAGCTCAATTTAAAAGATAGAACAAATGATGATGATGATGATTGTCTATAATGATAGCAAGTTAAAAAGGCATAAAAAAAAACAATCTGCTAATGTTTTTTTTCATAATGTTACAAATCTAGTTGACAGAAATGATGAAACGAAAGAATTTATGGACTTGCTCGAATCCTTGTTTTCCACTTTTGTGGAGGAATGAAATTACTGATAAGATTAGGCCCTGAATATACTTCATGCAAGTATTTCCTTTGAACACGATCGCCTTGATCTGCAAATGCCTGAAATTCACCAGAAAAAGTATAAGAAAAACAACGAGTATTTAAAGCTTTGATGATTTCACTTGGACAAATGAGAGTAGGATATTATATATGTTACTTACTGTACTGACCTTGACTTTAAGATTTGATGATTTCATTTTGGTATTTTTGATATCTGAGAAAAAGAAAAAGAAAAAGAAACCAACAATTTCAGACAACAATCATCATCACACTCATAGAGAGAGAGAGTAAAAAAAACCTTCAAGCTTTTCCATGGCCAAACTTGAATGAAGATTTAGGTGGGAGAAAGAGACAACTAGTAAAGTGAAGAGAAGAGTACTCAAGGGAAAACTCATGGTGTTTCATAAGGAAGGTGAACATGTATATGGGATAGAGGTTAAATTCTAAACGAGAGACCAACCATTTAATGGAGATCGAGTCTAGGCGAGACAAATAGGCTTTGCAAACACAACATAGACAGATAAAAAGGATTGACTCATTAATGAAATAAGATGAAGATGATGGATCTAGTCAAGTAAGAGATGCTTTCTTGTTAGCACAGTTCTAGTCCTTACCCATGGCCAAGTAAAGGAAATCAAAGGACTGCTGAGGACCAACGTCTATATATGTACTCTTCACTTCAAACCAACATATGTGGGCTAATGGCTAGGAACTATTCCTTTTTGGAAATAAACAAGGGTGGTCGGAATATGTTATCGGAAGGAGGAGGACCATAGATCATTATATTATTATAATTATATTACAACAAACACTAAAATACAAGGAGGATTTACTATTCAAAATTGTATTATGGATCCTATTCACACTTAATATTTTTTTTTTTTGCCCTTTATATAACCATGTTAAAGGCAAATTTAACTTAATTTATTAGAAAATGGTAAGATTAAAAGATAGAGGATTATCGTAAAAAACAACGAAGAAAATCAATGATTTTTTTTTTAACTTTAGGCAAAATATTCATTATAGACCTCATACTTTTCAAATTATAAATACCGGGTGCCTTTAATTTTCAAGATTTTTTTAAAAATCAATTTTAGTCCAAAATTTTTATTTTTTAAATTCATAGTTTGAGAGAGAAATGAGAAAGTCACCAGATTTCAGCGATAGAGAGAATATCGACCTTGACTTTGATCCTAGCTACCAAAATGATTGATTTTGGTGTCAAATAGTTTCATTCGATGAGGGGAGTTACACTTAGGTGTTTTTTCATCTTAAAATGCCTAAAAATTAGATCTAAGCTCGAGAATATTTTTTGTTTCAGATTGATTTTGGGTTTTTGTATGATTTTTTTAAGGTCATTAAAGGGTTTATCAAGGTTTTTAGAGTGTTTTCTAAATATTTTGGATTAAAAATAGCTTGAAAATTAAAATTTATGAAAACAATACATAGGGCTGGATTTTCTAGTGATACTTAGTCACTGGAAACTAGGCCAACAGACGACACATTAGTTGTTGCTTTTTTTCTTTTTTTTAAATAAAAGGATAGAAGACGTGTTGTCTGCTATTAAAAAAAGAGGTAAAAGTCATGTCATTTGCCTATAAAAAAAGGGGTGGATGACGCGTTGTTAGTAAAAGTAAAGGGCAAGCCAGGCCTCTTTCATTGGTCTTGTGCACGAGCCATGCTTTTTATGAGCTAAGCACATAGGTAGGCCCATGCACTTGGCCTGTTTGTTTTTATTTTATTTTATTTTATATGTTTTTAACACTTTGAATTAAAAAAAAAATACATTGTTTCATCATTTGTTTAGTTTTTAAAGATTTTTTTATTTGACTTGAAAAAAAAACCTCATTTTGTTATAAATCTTTAAAAAAATGAAGGCCATTTTTTAATTTTAGTTTCATTCGCAAACCCTATTTTTATTTTTTTGAAAACAATTATTGTTTGATATAAAAAAATCTTATGCACCTAGTCAGTGTATAATTAAATAAGATGCATGATCCAAATCACGATGGCAGATTAATTCCGGTTAGCTTTATTTTTTTTCATTTTTTAAATTGAGTGTTTTTATTATTAAATTCATGCTTCAACTTTTTTTTTTTGAATGTTGAAAGAGCTTGCATATTTATTTTTTTCTAGAAAAACAAATATTAGGCATGTAACGAAGCACGAGTCAAATGGCTAGTGAACACTATATACTCAATGCTTCAAAAGACATTTAAATGAGACTAAAAGAAGGATGTTGGGTCTGGTAGCTTGTCATACTCACATCCGATTGGGCCCAGCATGTGGTTGACCCCAAGAATTTTGGGTCTGGTAGCTCGTCAGATCCATGTTTGCTTAAGCTCAGCATGTAGTTAAACCTAATGATGTTGGGTCTGGAAGCTCTTTAGACCTATGTTCGTTTAGACTCGGTATATAGCTGACCTCAAGGACGTTGGGTTTGACAGTTCATTAGACCCTCATCCATTAGGCTCGGCTCACAGTTGGGCCTAAAGGCATTAGGCTTCGAAGCGAGCTAGACCCAAGTCATCTCGGTTTAATACTTTACTAAGCTTAGGGATATTGGGTATGGATGTTAGTTTCACTCACATATCATTGTATTATCCACTTAGTTCATCGGTTGTCTCCTGAGTCTTTATATGTTCTATGTGAAAAGACTTAACTAACCTTAGGAGAATCAACCGGTTAAATCTGTCTTGTCTTCCCTATAAATATGACGCCTTGTCATATTGATTACACACTGTCGAATGGTCTTTTCAAAAAGATTTATAACTTCCTTCTAGTAGTAGTTGCAATCAAAACATAAGGCACTTAGCCTACCTGGGGTTTTAGGGTAGAGCTACATGTCCTTTATTTATTAGTGGAAGTGAGAAACAATGGCCTACCTCTTCTCTTTCAATCCTATTTTTCATTTTTGCCAAAATCTCTCTAAGATTTCTACAACAGGAGACCTAAATGGGAAGAGTTTTCTTCTAGGTAAAAACATAAACACTTTATTTTGTTCTTTCTTTGTCGTACTCTATCTTATTAAAAAATGAGTTCTAAAAAAGGTAGGAAGATTATATCATTTGAGGGGGATTTCATTTTCAAACATCAAACTGAAATCGCTCCAGGGGTCAACTGTCATTAGAATAGGCCCTAGATTAGAGCGTGATTTGACTATACCCTTTTCTACTAGATGAGGAGACAAGATTATTCATAGAGAGGTTGCATACCTTAGGGGACAAATAAAGCTACCTAAATAGGGATGAAAATTTCACCTGAACTTGATGGATACCGATTTAAATTTACTTGAATGAATTTGAGTTTTTTTCACGTTCAAATTCGGGCAATAACTTAAGTCAAAAGGTCAAGTTTGGGTAGGTATATATATTGCCCTACCCAACCTAAAACTCCGTCCCAACCCAACCCGAATCACATAAATAATCTTAAAGTTTGAAAAAGTTATATTTATACCAAACATATATAAATATAAAATTTAGGGTTTTTTCTTCAATACAGTCTCACTCCTTTCAAGCTTTACAACTACGTCTTCTTCTTTTCTTTAAGCTTTTTTTATTTTTATTTTTTTAAAGCAACCACACGACCCACACTTCCTTATGAATCATATACTATTTTTCCAAGTTGTATTTGTGCTAATAAATAGTATCACTCTCAAATAAGTTGTTTTCATTTCCTTTGTCAACTCTAAGTAACCACAAGACACGACGATACTGATGTTTGAGTTGGATGATTGAGTCACTTAGGTTACCAGTAAATATGTTGAGGAAAACTTTATCATTGTTGCCCCTATATATATGTACAAGTTTGGGTAATCGTTTTCTTTGCAAGAGTTTATAAGGGGTGTATTTTGTTATTATAATCTAAGTCCATCTCAATTCCATTATTGAGAGTGGACTCCCTTGTTTGTTTTTGAGAAGTTATTGAGAATCCTTAAAAAGCCAATGATTTTTATATTCAGACACTACTACATGCCAATCAGCAGTGTTGATTCCATCCCCTTGTTTACCTTTTTCATTAGGCCAAATAGGCATATGAAGGATACTTTCCAAGGCAAGGTCTCTCATGTGAAGGAATGGAGGGGGAAATGAGTATTGGTTAAGTTTAATGATGTAGCAAAACCTCAATTAGGCTATGCTAGTAATCTAGGTTTGCTCTCTTTAGCTATCTGATCCATAACGAAGCACGAGTCATATAAATTATCTTTTTAACATAAAAACAAATGAATATGTTGACATTTCCTTCACATTTTTTAACATAAAAAAATCTCAATTGTAAATTAAAAATTTTATGCATGCATTTAATTAAATAAATCAATAAATATTTATGCAATTGAACCAAATTATAAAACCTAATTCATAACCAACCAAAGTTAACCATCCAAATTTATGACCCAACTCATGGACTTAATCGGGTTTAATAATTTTTTTTTATAATTTTTTATTTAATTATAATATAAGAAAAATAAACGCTCACAAAATCAGGAATCAACTAAATATTAGAGCATTTAATATCAAACTAAAAAAATTACATTGCTCGATAAAAAATCAACAAAATATTAAAGAATGAAATTGAAAACAATTAAACAAGAAAAATCAATTATGTAGGATTAAATTGGAGAAAAAAACAAAAAATATATAGCATACGGGCTTTGTTGGCCAACATGGCCTCCAAACAAAAGCCCGTGTGCACGGGCATGGGACAACCCATGTGTCTGGGCTTGCTAAAATTCTCCTTTTTTATAAGGCAAATAACTTATTGTCCACCCTGATTGTTTTGAAAAAAAATACAACAATTGATGTGTTGCTTACTTTGCCTAGTTTTCCTTGATCAATGGTCGTCGAAAAGTCAAACTTGAGGTGCTCAACACTAGAAAAATCTATTTAAAGCCATTTTTAAAACAAAAAACATCTAAAAACCACTATAAAGACCTAAATAAACCCGTTTATACCTTTAAATAACACAAAAAGGTCCATAAATTAAGAAAAATCAACTTGAAACAAAAAAAGCTTCCCGAGATTAAATCTATTTTTTTCTATGCAATTTAAAGATGAAAGAACATCTTATTGAATTTTTTATCATAAAATGAAACTCGTAAATATTAAGATATAATAACTTTTTTTTCTACCATCAAAATATGGTGATTTTTTTTCTACCTCAAATTAGAGATGAAATAAAATACTTAAAAATAAGTCAAATGAATAAAAAAAAAATACAAAAGTAATGTAATGACATTTTAATATATGGAATCCTTGATTTTTGTATAAGAAATTTTTTGTCGTAATCTTACATTATTTGAACATTTTAGACGAAAAGATTCATAAAATTTATGTTATTTAGTTTGACAAAATTTGCCGACATTCAAAAAGAATATTTAACAGAAAATGATTAATAACATTTTTTTTTATTCCTATTATTGATTTATATTAACATGATATACAATTAAAAGAATGCTTTGAAATAACCGAATCTAAGATTGTCGCACTCTATATTTATTAATAGGTTCTTGGATAAAGTTTGTGTTCATATCATGCATCTTTATCTATTTATATAATATAAATAGATTTTTATTTGGATTTAAAGTGATGACTTTGTTGATAAAAAAATTTAAAAATATTTTAATAATAATGATAGTCATTGTGAGAAAAATATGAAAATTTCATATGAAATATTAGTGTCTAACATTCAATAAATTATAAAGTTTTTTTCTTTCAAAACATAAAAATTTCATGATATTAAGTATGATACAATTATCTAAGTCATATGATGATATCAACAGCAAATAGTATAAGTATATAATATAATTCTTCCTTTTATGAATATACCTTTTTGAATGCCTCATGATAAACAAATATAATTAGATATTAAAATAAATGTAAGATAATAAATATTCTAAGACTTTGTGTTTGATTTTCAATTTAACTAGATATTCTAATTCCTTATGACAAAAAAAATCATAAATCTCATTCCAATTTTATTTTTACTTTTTTAGGATTTGAATATAAAAACTCTAAGAGAACATTCAGAAATGTGATTATATCCATGTTTTTTAAAAAAATTAAAATTTTTTTGTATGTTTTGGATCGTTTTGATGCATTGATCTCAATAATAATTTTAAAAAGTAAAAAAAAAAAATCATTTTGATACATTTCGGTGTGAAAAAAACTTTAAAAAATAACCGCAACCACACTTTCCAAACAGATCTTAAATCTACCATTTTGAGAAATAATAAGATAATTTATTGTTATATAAAAAAATCACCTAACTTAATGCATTGGACAATGATTTTTTTTTTTCTAAAAAAAAAAAACTTAAGAAGTCTCAATAATATAGTTTTGTTGATGAACATTATTTTTTTAACCAATTTTTTTTAATCTTAAATTCACTTGCAATTTAAAACTAAACTTTATATATATATATATATATAGTTAATAGAGCACGTGTATCACACTTGTGCGACCATTTTGGACTTCGCTTGAGTATAGAACTGGGCTTCATAGAAAGTTCCCTGGTCCTCTTAAGACCTAAGGAAAATTTGAAGGATGGCGTCGATTTCTCCGACCTCGGCAAGGAAAGGAAAGTTCCGATCCTCCTCGCCTCGCCACTTTACACTATATATACATGTATTGCTACTCCTGACTGAAATAACGCGTAATCAGTTTTTCTTTCCAAACAAACCCTAACGCTGCTGCTTAGATTGTTTTCCTCTCAAATCCCTCTGTTCATTGCTTCCGAATTCAGTAAGGAATTAGTAACTTTCTTTTTATAAATTGATAAACCCTGAGATCGAACTCCATCAAAGTTATATTTCTTTAGGCAACAAACGACATGATTATCAAAAAGAGAAGAATAGCTGTGCGAAGCCAGCCAAATTTTCAAGCCACGGTTTCGGTTTCTGATGATGATGAAAGCGGTGAGAAGTTGAGGATGAACATGGGAACCTGTTACTTCCCAAAAGATATCGAGTCGAACCCAGAAAGTCTAGGCCAAGACGCCCATTTTACCAAGAAAGACAAACCTTTGGAGTGGCTGATGGTGTTGGTGGTTGGGCTAAAAAGGGTATTGATTCTGGGATTTTTGCCAGAGAACTCATGTCCAATTGTCTTACTTCTCTTCGATCCTTAAAGCCTGGTCGGGCTGTTAATCTAAAGAAGATATTGTTAAAAGCGCATTCCAAGACCGCTGCTATAGGATCATCCACTGCCTGTGTTGTTAGCCTTAAAGGAGACCGTTTGTGTTATGCCAATGTAGGTGACAGCGGTTTCATGGTTTTTAGAGGGAAAAGGCTTGTTTACAGGTCACCAACGCAGCAGAATTATTTCAACTGTCCTTTTTCCTTGGGGAATTGGGTTGGGGAGGGTAAGCGCCCGGTTTCGGTTTTCCTCGGTGAATTTGATGTAGAGCAGGGGGACATTGTGGTTGCTGGTTCTGATGGAGTGTTTGATAATCTTTTTGGCTCTGAGATTGAGGAAATTCTTCAAGAATCTGAAGGAAGACCTTGGCCTCAGGACCTTGCATGGACCATCGCAACTGTTGCGTCCATGAATTCAACCAGCGAAGAATATGACTCTCCCTTTGCAATTGCTGCTGAGTCTGAAGGAATCGAGCACGTTGGAGGCAAAATTGATGACATTACTGTCATTGTTGCTGTGATTGAGTTGGACCAGCCTCGAGTTAGCCAGGAGGAGAGGAGGAGGAGGAGGAGGAGGAGGAGGAGTAACACGCATTCATTCATGACACGAGACAAATTAGTTTTGTAGTCCCTGATCTGCAACTGTAAAAATCAAAGCTAGGATCTTTGTTTTTTCCTTTTCTTCTTTAGACTTGACTAAATTCACTGATTCTTTGCTACATCAAAGATTTTAAGTAAACATCAATCAGTGATGCAGTCAGGTACAGGATCATCACCATTGTTTAATGTATTTACCCTCCTTTGAAGGCCCTTTGAGAAGTCATCTATGTGGTCTCACTGATCAATTCTTTGAAGGGCATGATCAAATTCTTTCCATTTTAATTTGCCAATTGAGAATGAATATACACAGTTAAAACCTGAGAGAGTGGAAAAACTTTCTAGTTTGAAATGCTTTGTGTCATAATAGAATTCTGTGCACCTAGATAACACACACACATGCTTGTTCTTGAAGCACCATTACGAACGCAGGTTCACCTTTCTTCCTCTTGGACAAATTGATTGTTTAATTATATTTCTGCTAACCAGAGCATATTCCAGAATTGGACTCGGAGTATTTAGTTCTTATTTTTCACTACTACTTTCTTAGACTCGATCATTCTTTCTTCAATCTGTGTTGCCCTATACATATATAAAAGCCTGTTCTTGTTCGTTCTTCGAGCTAGTGGAGTCCCTCCTGCTAATGAAGATACTGCTCCAGTCTTCCCATTGTTTCACAGTGGATCTTTCCTTTTCCCTAAGAATTGAACGAACCAAGTTCACCTATACGAGAGAGTGAGGAATAAAAACCTACAATCAACTTCCCACTTTTGATGTCCCACGATTCTGCTAGTTTAGAAACTAAAGAGAAAAACAGGGGTTATATGTTATAACCCCTGTTTTTCTCTATATATATATATATATATATATTGTGCTGTGATCTTTAAGAGACACGCTGTCAAATAAAAAATATCATTTTTTTTTCTTCTGATTTATGTGGGTGTCCGGGCTAGCTTGCGCGTACCATGACTTACTGAACATCCTGCAAACCCAGTAAGCATGTAAAGCACCGCGGGGATGATAGACGTGCACAGTAAGGTTTGAACCCAGGATGCAGAGGAAGGGAACAAGTCCCTTTAACCGCTGGGCCAATACCTCAAGTGCCAAATAAAAAATATCATTAAGAAGCCAAGTAATGGGCAATCAATTTTTTCTAAGAAAAACAAAATCATTAAACTTTCAATTTCAAGTTAATGAGCCTTAAGTTTACTAGTATCAATGTCAAGAAGAAAAGAAAGTGTTTTTATTTATTTTCTCCATAAAAAACCCCTCTTTCCAAAACTTTCAAAAAACAAAAAACAAAAAAAATCCAAGGTGAAATGATTAAATATTTTTTTTATTTGATTTTTTTTTATTTTTTTATTTAAAATTAATTTTTTTTTAATTTCATTCCTTTTAATTTTTTTTATATATTTTATTCTTTTAATTGTTATTTATTTTATTTGATTAAAATAATTTACTATGTATAAATTTATTTTTTATAAAAACTATTCTTGAAAATCACTTTTAAAAAAATAAAAATTATTTTCCAATCATTTCTGCCGAGTCATAGCATTTAACTTCTACATTTCCTAGTATAACCCTCAAGTGGTTGTGTTGGGATTGACGCAAAGTACCAGATTATTACCCACCTACTTTCCTTTTCATTAAAACAAAAAACAAAGAAAAAACGGAACCCACCACCGAACCAACCGTTAATTAAAACAGAACAGCCGTGTCTGCCTCCCTGCTTTTTTTAGTAAGAGAAACAAAGTAATTAAGTGTGAATTAAGAGAGAGTGCAAAAAATTTCAGTTTCTTTGTCAGTTTTTAGAGAGAGAGGGACAGACAGAGAGACGGCGGGGTTTGGGTTTTTTGAGGTTTCTTTTGATCAAGAAACAATAATAATGGGTAGTGATAATAATAATGTGATAAACAGAAAAGATTACATTTTGCTGAAAGATTTCAGAAAGGAAATTGAAGTTGAAAATGAAAAGGATTTTTCTATTTCTTTTTGGGTTTATCTTATCAACTCCTCCACCGCTGCATTTCCTGCTACAATCATCAAACAGGTTTGGAAAACACTGCCCTTTTTCGCGCTACATTGTTTGTTTGTTTTCCTGCATTTAGGTATTCAACTGAATCTTCAAGTTTATTACAACTTCTAGCATCTATTCCTATCACTTTAAGTGTAACCCAGGTTTAAATTTTTGTTCTTTTGATGGGTTTAGTGTATTTTAGTGGTGGGGCAAAGCTTGTATCTTTTTCAATGTTTGGATGTCAATTGGAGTGGCATCTAAATCCTTAATTTTGTGTCTTTTTGATGGACTTGTGATGTTGGTATTGGTCAAGTACATTACAGGTTTTTTGCTGGCTCGTTATTTTGTATGGTTTAAATGTAGGAAAGCTTAGTTTTTTCTTTATGGTCATGAGCCGGAGCAGTGTCATTCCTCATTAAATTTGACGAGTCATCTGCTTGATAGATTTTATGATTTCCAGAAATCAGGCATATAGCTACTCACTACGATGAAGGGAACTTTTTTTGGCATTGCCACGTCTGATATCCTTTTTGTTTGAAGATTTTTCTAGGTTCAGATCTCATCTACGTATAGTGAACTTTTTCCAAATTCACCAGCTCATTCCACCTCTTTCTTATAGCCCTGCAGTCCTCTGTCAAGGAAGTCTAATTAGTAGATATTAATGAGTAAGCGAGCTTTATTAGCTCTAGTAGAGTCAGTCAGCAAAACCAAGGAGCTGAATAATGTTTTTGATTTTTCAGATATTGACAATCATCTTTAATGCTATAGCATAAGGGTGGCAATTCTGCATAATCCATAAATCTTTGTTAATCAGTGATTTATGTTTTAAAATGTGGTGTACAAGTGTGTTTTGCTTGTTGGACAATTTTTTTATCCTCTAAAATGAAATGCTGAACTAAATAATTCTTTTTGCAGGTTTACTCGGATATTAGCAGCGATGCTCCTTTTCTTGTTCTAAATGAGAAGAAGATAATGACACTTTTTCCATTTTTCCATGCTCACAAAGAAACTACAAATTTTAGTAATTCTACATCTATGGAGATTGAGTTTCCTC